>NC_143568.1:112580129-112890973 GCF_054136105.1 Typopeltis vanoorti
GGTGCTGTGATTTTGACGGAAGCCATATTGTTATTGTGGAATAATATTTAGTTGGTTGACATGATCTTGGAGTCTGATGAGGATGATTTTCTCAGCTATTTTCCCTAAATTGGATAGCAGGCTGATGGGACGATAATTTTCAGGTAGGCGTAGGTCTTTGCCTGGTTTGTGAATTGGGATGATGTCAGCTATGTTCCATGACTGGGGGAAGTGGTGCCATTTGAGGATGGAGTTTATGATGTTTGCCAGATGGGCTATGGCTTTGCTTGGTAGTGCCTTGATGACTTGGTTAGTGATGCCATCAGGACCTGGGACTTTTTTGATCTTGAGATGGTTGATGATGCCAGTTATTTCGGTAGGTGAGGTAGGCATTATAGGGCTTGGATTGACATCGGGACGATTTACTGTGAACCTGACTTTACGATGGATCTTATACATGGCTGATGTTTAGGTTCTTATATGCAGGACTGCATTGTTTTTCTAGGTTTCTTGTTATGGCTTCGGCTTTTTCAAACATCTGTGTATGCAAGGTGCTGTTCTGCTTGCATACGGGGGAAGGGATTTGCGCTTGTTCCTGAGGTTGTTTAGGAATTTCCATATGGAATCTGTTGAGGGCTGTTTTTTCCTGGGGAGCACGAGTGTTGTGATATCTTTTTCTTTGTTTTTTTACAAATTTACCCTTATTTTCTATATAATGTCGATCTGTTCTCCTGATGCATGTGGGTATATTGATTCATATTTTAATGTAAGTAATGAAAATATGAACAAGATAAAGATTAATATCATTATTTAATTATAGTTACGCATTATCATATATATAAAATAATATTATATCTGAAAGTGTGTTTATTTCTCAATGGTACCTTTAAAATACTTCTATAGGTTCCATCCTCAGATTATCTGTTTCTTTTTCTCTTTTTCTGCAACTTTGTTTCTATATGTCTATAATGCTTTGAAGCTCTAGTCCATCATTTTAATCAGTCACATCTCCTCTTTTCTGTACATCCTTGCTGAGTTAGTGGTACGTTTGCAAGCGAGAAGGTTGAATTATATAAGCAACCCTATAAAATATAAACTAGAGCAAACAGCGATTATTTATCTTACTGGTAGCATTTTAACTAAAATAAATACGATCCGAGTGTATAAGACATTGTTTACACGATAATTCTAAACTGATTCAATTTTAAAGGTTAATTCTTCTAAATTTACAATTAACTGAATTGTAAATCATTGAAATCGCCCCTATTATCACATAACTGATTTTGATCCCCTTGTCTCTCTCTCTCTCATATATTATATATTTTAATGAACTTTTATGAGTGGAGTCACACAAAAATCGTTATTGTACGTCTAAGTGAATTATACTTAGTGTAACAGAAGTTCTAACACACCAAAAGTCTTACAAGATTAAATGCTCTTGTCAGAAATAACTGATCATTAAATCGATAGAGGGCGCTGTTATGTGCATTTTAAGGTTTACAGCTAACGGTTATAAACCTCAATTCCGTTGATGGAGTAAGCTTTTTATTTATTTATTTATTTACATAATACGAATAACTCTTTCTCTAAAGCCAAAATTGGAATCTTTTGAAGTGACTCCAATAAGTATGACGGTAGTCTCACACCATGCGATGAGGTCCATCTGTTCACCTAAAGACAATATCGACAATTGGAGAATGAGTACATAAACACTTGGCCAGTGAGAGCTGCATTTAATTCGCTTTATGTTATTTATAGCAAAGATTACAAAATTAACTAAAAAAGTTTCAGTTTTTTGCGTTTATAAATTTAACCATCTCTCTAAGTTAGGTGATCATCAGTATTATGATATATTACTACACAATAATGGTCTTTGAGAGGATAATAATAACCTTTTTAGTGGAACTTGGAACTTCTTTGGGAGATGGACTGAGTCCTTGACTCTTTATCCCTTCATCTGATTTTAGCTTGTGTTTGAGAGGATTATTGTGGGTAAACTACCCGCTCATTGTGAGCATTATAGGCTGTATTATCTTTCTCTTGTAATGGAGGATTTCGGTTTTTTGTGTTTGAAATGATCTGAGGGTTTGTAGTCTGCTGCCTGTTGAATTAGCTGATTTGGGTGATTACACAGTCCAACACAATTTTTGCTGACTTTTATATGAGACTTGTTTTTTACTAATTTGGGTGCGCTGATTTCAAATATCACACCCATTTTTCTCTATCACGTCAGTTTTTCCTCTATGGCATTTTCTTTTTGCTAATTTGTAAGTTTTTGATAGTTTTAAGGAGGCAGTACTATTTAGAGGATCAAAAAAGTCGACTTTTTAATATTATTTTCTGAAAGTATGTACTTTTAAAAATCTGTTTCTAACTTTTTATCTAGAAATTCGAAAAATTCCCCAAGATATAGTCTATTATTCAAAGCGGTGCGCAGATCAGAATCGGAGCGCTCACCGCTCTCGCTTGTTAGTAAACGAATAAATGCGTAAGAACTTGCAACGGCACGTACTGGCGCTTTAAATGCGAGAGAGGCCGATTAGATACATAACTACTTAACAATATTCATTAAAAATTACAAGAATATTTATAAAAAATAACAATTTTACTTACACATGAGTTTCAGGGAATAAATATTTGTTTGTAGCAATTTCTGCTGTGTGTTCTGTTTTGGCAATCCCTTTGAATACTCCAACAGTAGTCGGCCATCATGTGAGAATCCCATCTTCCTTGGTACCGATCTTCCATAGTTTTTAAGTCTTGATGAAATCTTTCGCCTTGTTCATCGCTTACAGAACCTAAATTCTCGGGAAATCTATCAAGATGACTGTATAGGAAATGAAGCTTTATGCTCATGTTGCAATCTAGGCGCTGGAATTTTCAAGCATTGTTTCCACTAGATCTTTGTAATTGCACGCTTTTTTGTTTCCAAGAAAATTATTCGGAACCATCGTAAATGAAGTCCAGGCCTCTTTCTCAATTTCGTTCATAGAGTTGATGAAATTTGGGTCTCTCATTAAAGTTCCAATTTGCGGTCCATCAAATACACCGGCTTTAATTTTTTCATAACTAAGTCTTGGAAATTTTTCACATATGTATTGGAAACAGTCACCTTGTAAATCTAAAGATTTAACATACTGCTTCACAAGACCTAGTTTGATGTGTAGAGGTGGAAAAATGATTTTTTCTCTGTCGATTAAAGGTTGATTTATAACATTCTGTTCTCCAACATTTAAGGATATTCTAAGAGGCCAATGTTTCTGACTCCAGTGTTGGTTTCTAGCTCGACTATCCCAGAAGCATAGAAAACACGAAAACTTTGTATATCCTCTTTGAATGCCAAGTAAAAAGTTCACCATTTTAAGATCCACACAGATGATCCAGTTATGGTCTGTATATTTTAATAACTTCAGAACCTTTTGAATGTCCTCATATGTTTCCTTTAAGTGGACTGAATAGCCAATAGGAATTGAGTCATATACATTCCCATTGTGTAGTAAGACACACTTGAGACTGCTGCTTGAACTGTCGATAAATAAACGCCACTCATTTGGATGATATTGTACAACACTCATTTCAGTTAGTAAACCTGACACATTGTTACAGTAAACAAACCCACACTCGTGTTTAAAATATTGTACAAGATTACTTTCCCTGATACGATAAAAAAGTTATCTTCGTATCTTGCTCCAGTAAGTTTTTTTCATTTAATCTTGAAGCTAACAATTCCGATGATTCCTTTGATAGGCCCAAATCTCTTACTAAGTCATTCAATTCCGCTTGAGTAAAACGTTGCGGTCCAGAACTAGAAATTAAATTTTCATTGTCTAAATAAATCAACATCCGGGTCTTGCTCCTCAAGAACATCTGGCATATCCCGATCATGCTCGTTCTCAAGTAAAGGAAGTCCTTTATAAATTGGCACGGCTATTTCACTGGAATGAGCAACTGGCCGAATTGCTGAGTCGAGATTTGGATACACAATTTTTTTCTTATTCTTCTTATTATAACCAGAAGTCTGAACTAAACAAAAATAGCAATCATCTACGTGATTTTTCGGTTCACGCCAAATCATTGGAATGCCAAAAACTAATTTTTGGCGTTTTCCCTTGCTCCACTGTCGTAAATTTTCTGCACATGACGTCATTACACACTTTATTTGGAGCCCATAACTTGTCCTGATCTGCAATTTGTACGTCAAAGTATGCAAAGTACACTTTCTTAACGAAATCAGTGATATTTGTCCTTTGACTGGGAACAGTAAAGCTGCCACAAATGTCGCAGAAGGAATCTACACTATTGACACAATTTCGAGTAGTAGACATGATGTATTTTGTTCACTGACGACTAACATGCAATTAACAAGACAAAAAAAAACCAGAGAATTTATTGAAACGTTATAAGCGCTCATCATACTTTCACGATCGATTATCGATTGACTGATTTCGATCGTTCTTTGTCCGCTATGACGCATATAGCATTCATTTGTTTTAGGCAGTTGTCATCGCCTACTTTTCATCACCTAAATATATTAGGTCGGTTATCTGCCTCTCTCGCATTCAAAGCGCCAGTACGTGCCGTTGCAGGTTCTTACGCATTTATTCGTTTACTAACAAGCAAGAGCGGTGAGCGCTCCGATTCTGATCTGCGCACGGCTTTGAATAATAGGCTATATTTTCGGGAATTTTTCGAATTTCTTGATAAAAAGTTAGGAACAGATTTTTAAATGTACATACTTTGAGAAACTAATATTAAAAATCGATTTTTTTGATCCTCTAAATAGTACTGCCTCCTTAAAAATATCAAAACGTATACAAATTAGCAAAAAGAAAATGCCATAGAGCAAAAACCTGACGAGATAGAGAAAAATGGGTTTGATATTTGAAATCAGCGCACCCAAATTAGTAAAAACAAGTGTCAGATCATAATCAGCAGAAAAAAATGTTTTTTTTTTTTTTGTTGGCCAGTGTTATCTGTGACTGCGAAGAACTTTTCTGCAATGCCTGTCATGTAGGTCTTGATATCTGGAAGGTTGGCTTCCTGGTGTAACTGGAGGTTTCTCATGAACCAAGATACATTAAATGCCATTCTCAGGCATTTGTTCTGGATGGTCTGTAATCTGTTCATGTTGCTTTTAGCTGTGTGTCCCCAGGTTGGTGATGCGTAAGTGAGTTGTGGTCTTATCGCTGTTTTGTAGAGGAGGATTTTGTTATTTATGTTTAGGAATCTCTTTCTGTTCAAAAGTGGATATAGTTGCGTTATTGTTTTACTTGCTTTAGAGGAGATACTATTTATGTGTGTCTTGAAATTTAGACGTTTATCAAGATGAACTCCTAGATATTTGGTGTAGTTGTGCCAAGGGATGATTTTTCCAAACTTCTGTAGGCTTGTGTTCAGTTCTGCTTTACGTCTGGTGAAAAGTACTGCGGAGCTTTTTCCTGGATTGATGGCAATGCGCCATTTGGTGTACCAGTCCTCTAATTCGTTGACTGCTCTCTGCAGCTCGTTTGTGGCCAAATCTGGACGGAGGGATCTGGCTATGATAAATGTGTCATCGGCATAGAGAGCAGTGATGGATTGGGACAACAACTTGGGGAGATCTGCTATGTATATGGAGAAGAGTAGGGTAGATAGCAAAGAGCATTGAGGGACTCCTGCCATGACTCTCCTTTCTGTGGATCTCATTCCGTTCAGTTTTATTTTAAATTTTCTGTTATTCAGATATGATTTGATATCTGAATAACAGTGGTAATGGGATTCCTACTTGGTGTAGTTTAAAAATCAGATGATGATGATGTCAAATTCTGACAAATGCATGTGTTATGTCCAGGAAGACTGCGCCAGAATGTTGGTGCCATTCATACCCTTGGGTGATATATTCAATGATTCTGTAAATTTGGAGGGTCGTCGAATGTTGTTTTCTGAATCTGAATTGCTCTTCTTTGTATGACTTGGTTGCTATCTGTTGCCTCTTGAATCCGTGTTAGTATAGCGCGTTCGGCTATCTTGCCTACACATGATAGAAGGCTGATAGGCCGATAGTTCTGTGGGAATTGTGCATTTTTCCCAGGTTTTGGAATTAAGAAGACATCTGCAAGCTTCCATTGCTCTGGGAAATAATTTAGCCGAAGGATGGCTTTGGTGATGGCTACCAGATGCATAACCCCTTTACGTGAGAGTAGCTTGAGCGCCTTGTTCCTTATACCATCTGGACCTGGAGCCTTTTTGTTGTTTAGTTTTCTTATGATGTCATATATTTCTGTTGGTGACACGAATTTGTTGTTGGATTGGAGTGAGGCGTTTTGAGTTATTTTACGCACTTGTGTGTGTGAATTTTTCTTATGAAGTTTATATCTATATTGTTATAATTAGGGCTGCATTGTCTTTCTAAGCTGTCTGCAAATTTTTCTGCCTTTTCCTCATCACTGTAGGCGACTCTATATTCTCCTTGAATTGGGGGAAGCATGTTACATTTTGAACGAACTGCTCTCATCAATCTCCACAACGAGATATGCCTGCTTATCTGAGAGATCAAGTATTCTGTGATATTTTCTTCTTAATCTGTTTTTCTCTCGGATAAGACATTTTATGTCCTCTGGGGGTAAACTTTTTAGTAGTCCTTATAATCCTTATAAGGACTGGCTTAAAGGGGTGAAGCAAGAATGCTTTTTATATTTCCCGTTATCTGTAGAGGACAGTGTAAGGATAAGGTGTAATTGAGCTATTAAAGCTTTGATAATGGCAGGAGGGTAACAGCAATAGCCGAGCCTCAGTTAGAACTTCATTGGCTACAGCATTGCCATCCACTACCCACCAAGAGTATTAATCACTGCATCTCACGGTCGATCAATCCATAACTACCAACATTTTTAGTCCTTATAGTCCTTATAAGGACTGGCTTAAAGGGGCGAAGCAAGAATGCTTTTCATCTTCCCCGTTATCTGTAGAGGACAGTGTAGGAATAAGGTGTTATTGAGTTATTAAAGCTCTGATCATGGCAGGAGGGTAACAGCAATAGTCGAGCCTCAGTTAGAACTTCATTGGCTACACCATTGCCATCCATTACCCTCCAAGGGTATGGTGGTTCTTTCCTCCAACATTTTTAGTAACGCAGTTATTAGACACTTCACTGATGAGAGAGATAACATTAAAATGGTGTAGCTGAGTAATTTAGAAAAATAGTATTTTTTTTGCAATTATGGAATTTATCTATCTAAATCTAAATTAAAATAATTAATTTAGATCGATTATATAAGCGATAATTTTTATTTAAGGCACTATAGACAGTAAATGTTTTAATAATCTATATAATGAAAAGCCTATCAGAGTTATGTACTCTAGTATTGTGGATGGATAAATTAATTGGATATTGAGGTCTAAAGAAAATATACCTTTTACGTTGTACTGTCAATATTTTCCAACTAAAAAAAAAGTGATTATATGTAATTAAAGTTAGGAAACATCAGCTGATTAAAACCTACTCTTCCCCATCAGGATATAGACATCGACCATTGGGTCTATTTAATTTAGGACAGTGGAGCAACGTATCACAAGTTTCTTTATAAAGGCGTTTTATAAGACTTTTATGAAGGAATCACGTCTTATTCCAGTGGATTCTGTGCTTGGAATATATATTTGCCAAGGGCAAGTCCAGATTGTTCTGGTTCTTGTTATTTGATATACGACTCCTGTTGTTTGAAATGAAGAAAATCAGATCTTCCACTCCGTCCGTAATATGATAAGCAACAGGAACGAGGATTCTGCTCTGCTGAGCATCCGGAAAAGTAAGAGGAAGAAGCCTGTCTTTAAGAGATGCGAGAAAAGTTGACATTTTCTCAAATAAAAGGCACTAAAATATTCGCTATAAATTTGCGACGAGTTATTTCTCTTCAGCTGAAGAGGCACGGATCCTTGAACTGCTCAACTTTTTTCAATGAAGACATCATTAAATTCATTTGATGAAAAGTTGATTTAAAGTGTCGTAATTCTTTCTGTAGAAGTTAATTCGAAAGAATGGTCACGATTTATTAAGATCTTGACAACCAGAGTTGTTGTTGTCTTATTATTATTAGGATGATGATTGTATGATTCATCGTGGATATATTGGGCTCTATGAGTCTTTTTTCGGAAAAATTAAAAATTGTAAACTGCATCCGATTGATGAAGGATTAGTAGATTGAAAAAGGATATTTGATCCTCTTTTTTTTTTTTTTTTTTTCTAAGGTGAAGTGTTTATTTATTCTGCATGGAAACTGCTGCATCTCAGAAGAAGAGTCGTCCATACTGGAAAAATGCCTTCGACAGATCTATACAAATATGCAAGTATAAGCGGAATGCCGTCGAAAAGATGTCGTTCAAAGGGTTCCATAAAATATTTGACAATAGTCGGAGAAAAAGAAATATCCAGAGTGAGTAATAAACTCAAATAGTTTTACAATATCCGAAATTCTATTTTTGAGTAATTTTGTGGTATCTGATAATGGAATGTTACTGAACAAGGAAAAGGAAAACCACAATCAAGATCGATCACAACATCGGATGGTTACGGGACATGAATATTTCCCTATACACACTACGCAAGAATGGTCCAATAAATGTGCGTGTGAAAAAGAAGGTTATTATGACGCGTGGTGCGATTTGAACAGCAGTCAATTCTTGTAAAATGTATTTGTGAATGTGGATATAATATAATGAAATGTATACGTTACATCGTACGAGTGCAACGTGTATTGCAGGATGATCATGGTGATGCGTATCTGTGCAAGCACTAAAGGAATAAAGCACCTTTCGGTGATTTTCTTTCAGCTTGTGCTATTTTTAACAACCACTCCATTATTCAGTCGTTTTTAAATAAAACAAATAAAACATATAAAATAAACATAACCCAATACAAATATAATATAATATAATAAGCGAGCACTGCCCATCACGATGAAAATTACTACCTTTTTCCGAATTACTTATAATTATCTTACGTAAAGATTATAATGGTAGTTGAATGAAATAAACTTTTTTAATTTTTAAATTTAATTATAACTAAAAATATTAAAAATTTTATTATAATATTAAATTTCCAATATTATTTTATATAAAAAATATTTTGTTTTTTAATATATATATAGTGATGAAGTTCAATATGAATTTATCAAGTTCATCATCATCATTTCCTTCTGTGTATAGTGTTTGCAGTGTCCTTGCTGCATCGTCTTCAATCAGGACGATGTCTTCTACAAAGCAGAGTAGTTTATTCTCATGCTATTTATTGAAATGCCTTTAATCTTATCTAGTGTTCTTCCCAGATGTGTGATGAAGATGATTGGTGATATTGGGTCGCCTTGTCTTGTGCCTTGACTAGTGGTAAACCAAACTCCAGTCGCACCTGCTATTCTGATTTTTGCTTGTGATTGGCTGTTTATATCTTTCAGCAGGCGGATCAATTTATTGTCTACACCAGAGGATTCCAAGACAGCCCATGTTATAATTTGGTCAATATTATCAAATGCCTTTTGGAAGTCCACGAAACAGCAATTTATCTTTTTTGTTCTTTCTTCGAGCTTTCTCTGCTATTAGTCTTAGTGCGAGTATTTGTTGCACTGTACTTCGATCTTGTCGAAATCCGGCTTGCTCATCACAAAGATGTGCCTCCATATGACATTTCAGGCGTTCTGTTAGTATTTTCATCAGCATTTTTCCAAGATGACTCATTAATGCAATAGTTCTGTAATTGGTGCATTCTAAAGCTGCCTTTCTTGAAGAACAACCAAGACCGATTTTTTCCACTCTTCGGGGGGATACCTGATCTCCATAATTCATTACATAGCTTATGCATTTCTTTTACAACTGATTCTTCCCAATATTTTAGCACGTTGCCTATTATGCTGTCATTTCCAGGAATCTTGATTTATAGCCTTATTCACCTCCTATTCCAAGATGTTATTTTTAAAGATCTCTGCTGGTGGAGAAATTGCTTTTAGTTCTTTGATTACTTCTGTTGCAGGATATCAAGATATTTTCCGTATTTTTGATTGCCTTATTTTGGAAAAAAAATTCAAGTAAAACATAAGGTATAGTATATTGGAAAGGCTCGCAGACAAACTCAACTGGAAAGTTAATTTTGCAAGCTGGCCATCAGATTCAGACCAGACAAAATAGAATATATTTTATTTTTACTTAATAAAAATACTTTGTGAACGAAATGTCTTTTTAACTTGAATAAATCACAAAAGAATAGGCGTAACTGTATTAATTAGGCTTAATTTATTTTTGTTCTACATCTGTAATTAAATCAGAGAGGATAAATAATAACCACAGTACATATTTTGATTTCTTATGAGATGTTTTTAATATTCAGGAATTTTTTTTAATTTAAGAATTTTATTTATTTAGTAATTAAAGCAAGTATAATAAATGCTCAGCAATTATTTTATAGCCAATAACAAAATTAAATTTTCTATTGAAATATAAAAATGGCGGGTTTTGAGTAGAATTAAAATTGCAACATTTAAAAATGGTTTCCGTTATTTTCAAAACTTTTTTACCTTTTAAAAGAAAACATTTATTTGTTATTTGGCCATAAAATGACACTTGATATTTATTATCCTGACTTTTAATAGTGTTAATGATAAAAATGAAATCCCGTTTTTTTTTTTTTTTTTCGTCTATAATTTCATTCGTTCATTTTAAATAGCGCCTTTCCTGTCAAACAATTTCTGGTTTTGATCCAAAGTCTTGAATATTAAAGGATATTAGATATACATCCAGTTCCAACTAAAAATATCTTGCTCGGGTTTCACTCACATACGCATTTAGGGGTTATCGTCAAATGTAAGTCGTTTGACGATAACCCCTAAATGCGCACGTGCGAGAAACCCAAGCTTCAATTGCAAAACTATCATCGACCCTCACAATCGTCTACAAATAACGATGACAGCATTGTATATATACGGTATAACATTCGAGAGGGGACCACAGTTAGTATTTCAACTTAAACAAGAAAGAAGCACTCCAAATCACACAACACTCATGAAATTGAAATCGAGACAAACAGTCTCCTTCGTATTTTTTTTTTATTTTTAAATATTGCCTTCTTGGGGAAAACTCGTGGTATGGTTAGACTAAGCTCCATAATCTGTCGCATTCAAAGACTTCAGTTTCAGCGCTCTTGTATAGAACGCAGACACAATTTCAGTTACATTAAAAGGTCAAACGGAGATGATTCACAAATATTCAAAAACAATTTGAATATTGTGTTTGCGTTTCCTCACTCTGACTACATAAATTTCAAGATGAGATCTATCAAGTGATTATGTTCGGTGCACTTCGAGGGATCTGAATGAATATCAGTGTGGATTTCAATCAGAAACAAAAGTAAGAAAATGTTCGCTTCCTGTATCAGATCGAAATCACGCTGAAATGAATAATCGCTTGTGTTTCACAATATTAAGAGTTATAATAAAATAAAACGAAGGAACAAACCATGTAAAGAATGACTGCATGATTTCCGAAGTAGTACTTCTGTATACAGCGATTAATTCCTTATAATAATAAAAAAAAATAATTGAACGTAGTGCTCATTTCAGCCTGCTAATGCTACTGTAAAATTATATTTTCACATTTTGCTATTAAAACAGTTCAATTTTATTGTATTCTTATTATTACAAGATTGCATTATTATGAAATTATTCTATTCTTATTATTAGATAGCTTTATTAGATTTAAGAAATGATTTTTATCACTTGGGCAGAAACTTGAGAACTTCTACCTCCTCAAGTTCATAGGATCCTCCCTCTAAAATACTTAATTTTAGTATTTAATTAAGTATTTCAGAACGGTGTGATCATACGAACACACCATCCGATATGCAAGAATACTATTCAATGGATTCTATAAGATTTTCTCTTTCTAATAAAGCTAAATTGAATAAACTTTTAGAGTAAATTAGGTGAATTTCGCTTGGTTTGTATCAAAGAGGCCATTTGTTAGGAAAGAGCTGAGTAGGAATTCAATCGAAGAGGTAAAAGAACTTTCATAAGGGATTTTCAACTCAAAGTGGGTTAGTGGGTCTTATATGGAGGGGGGGGGGTAGAGAGGTTTGCTTCATAGAAACTTGGATTTTTTTTCTATCTCGCTAAGCAAGGAAATTCATAACAGAAGAAAACGTCAAGATAACACGCAAAATATACCCGAGACGCAACTACGACTAACTGTTTTATCCGAATGAATTATTGTTTCAAAAGCCATTAATATTTGACTTCTTGTTGGTGTTTAACATCAGAAAATTATGACAAAGGACCTTAATATCTCGATTTGTTTTCATCCTGATAAATTGTGACGTGCCAACTAGCATAGCAACAGGACAAAACGCTGGAACTACTTCCGCCAATAACAAATAGATGTAAGATATTATTTCTTTGGTATTAGTTGAAGGTACAGCCATAGCAACAAGGAATATAGGGCTAGCCTTGCGTGTTCTTCGGCAGGTATGACTGTCTAGATATAATCCTGTTTTGGGGATAAAGAGTCACTGAAAAGCTTCTCTTTCATAATGTTAAAATTACTGCTTTCTTTAAACTTTTATCCAATTATCGGATATTATTAATGGAAAAAAATTAATTTCATACACTGAAAACTATGACTTGCTCAAATAAGAAACTATTTGTTAAGACGAATGTATATTTCCTACCGACGATCATGTTTTAATTGGAAAAAATGCTTGAAAATCATTTTTTTTGTTAATTCGTGGTTGCCAATTTAACATGAAGTTATAAAACTCTCTTTAGAGTTATTTTAATAAATTACTTTCCAAAATAAGTGGATCAATTGATTTTGCATAAAGATTGAGTAATTAGATGATTTTTCACATATTTCCCTGAATTTTGTGTATTTTCAGTTCTCTTTATAAGCTCGTTTTTCAAAAAATCAAGAAATGTCTGAAATTATTCCTCAAACAGTTAATATTAGTTCCAACTAATGTTACATTAAAGGTTTCAGTATTTTAGGAGCTGCTGCATGTAGTTAAAACACAAATGATTCCCATGATCGATTTTAGTTATTTGCGCTAAAATAGGACTTATTTTCTGATGTTTGATATGACTGGAAAAATATTCTGATATCGTAGTTGCCGTTGAAAATCGAATCTGAAACATCTCTGTCAATATTTCATTTCCTTTCGTTAATATTTTTGTAATTAAGGTATATATATATATGGGCTTAATTACATAATATATATATATATATATGTTAAAGATACCAAGCAATTTTTAAACCTGGTTCAGGTTTAAAAATTGCTTGGTATCTTTAACATAACTATACCCAAGGTAAAAATACTTTCTACATATATATATATATATATATATAATATTCATCCAAGCTTGATTTGCTTCCTCAGCCTTAAGTAAAAGGCCGGTTATATTTCACTAATTCGAGCCCTACCCAAGGGCCTCTGAATAGTGGAAATACCTTCTGAATATGAATGCTGTGCCGAAAAAAGCGGCCTTTTGCAACTTCTCGGGTTTTAATCCATTTAACTCCAGTGCTTCTAGATGTTTGGTCCGTGTTATAGGGATGACGTCTAAAGCACATATTATTATGGGAACAACTTTAATCTTAGCCACATTATCGTGCCTTTTAAGGTACTCGGTTTGTGTTATTTTTCTGCACCCACTTATAATATAGTCGACCGTTTCTTCCTTCTCTTTGCACAATCTACATTTACTGTTTATTTGGATTTTTTGTATTTTTGCCGTTCTTGTGCTACAAAAATTACTCACTCTGTTTCTTTCTTTAGTGCTCCATTTCTCAAGAATTGCCAAGTCAAGTTGCTGTCAGCGCTATCCTCTCTGCTGCAGTGGCGCACTCAGGATTTAATCTTGGAGGGGACCGAAGTAGTAGGGGTGACGGTTCTGACAAGATCAAGATCAAGATAAGATAAGGAATCGTGACGTGATTGGTTGATGACGTCATTGTCTGCGTGGCTTCATGGGTGTGGAATGTTTGGAATTTCCCTGTGGGCAAGTGTGTCACTGGCTTCAGTTGTTGTGTTTTGGTTCGCGTATGGGATTATGGGTGATGGTAGAGATAAGGATTCGTGTTGTGATTGGTGGTGCAATTCTGACAAGATGAAGATCAAGATAAGATAAGGAATGGTGACGTGGGTGTGTGTTGTTTTCAGATGTAGATAAGTGACGTCATTTGTTATTTGTAAATAAATGTCGTCATTTGTTATTTGTAAATAAGTGACGTTGTTGTTTTGAATGGAAAGGATGATATTAGTGGATAAGAAATCGTGTCGTGATTGGTGGGACACTTTAAACCAGATCAAGATCAAGATAAGATAAGGAAATGTGACGTGAATATTTGTTGTTAGTTGTAAATAAGTGACGTTATTGTTTTGAATGGGAAGGATGATTTTAGTGGTTAAGTAATCGTCTCGTGATTAGTGAGACACTTCTGACAAGATCAAGATAACATTAGGATTCGTGACGTGAATGTTTGTTGTTATTGAGTTTGGAATGATAATTTAATTTAACTATATTCTATGTCACACAAACATACAGTTTTTTTTTTCTTCTATAGATGGTTGTACTAATTTTCCAATACATTTTGGGTATTTCTTTCCTGTTAAAGTGTGGGATTCTTAGAGTAAGTCGTGATGGCGGCAGTCTTTCGAGCTTTTCTGAATAATTAATTATATACTTAAAATACCTGTCCTTAAACACACACAAACACATACACATTAGACATAAAAAAATCGCTAATGTATCCATGTTGATACTCTAATATATATCCGATGATTATTCTTATGGGAAAAAAAAAAAAACTATTCAGTATTAGAATTACGCTTACCAAAAAACATACGACCAGTTGTTATGTATAAGTTAAAAAAGTACTTACAGCTTTCCAGATCTCTTCTAAATACGAATATTCCAAAATAGTTGAATTTTATATCCACAACACAACACAAACACAAAAACCGCAAAGAATGAAATTTCTGTAAATACTGTAACCTGAACTAGTTACTTCGTCCTTTAGATTACAGACGTGGTTTCGTCATTTGCAATATCCCATAGCAAGCGGTTTTCTTCAAAGGGGATGACATGAGTCACATCCGTAAATTGGGGTATTGTTCAAAAGGTAGCATTTCCTCAAGTTTGGATATTTCTCAAATAATTACATATGACTAAGGACTTAGTATCAAGATGTTTATATAACACATATCCTAAAATTATTCATTCTTCGTTACCGTCGGAATTCATTGGTGTTGTTAATTAATGCTTACATTTAATTTTAATTTAGAGTACTATCCGATTGGTTGTCTGTATTATTTATTTCCCACTGTTGCCCAAGCTTGGTGGGAAAGTCTATGCGCCGTTTTGTTTAGGGTAAGTGTTATTTCCGGTTTCGAATTCCGATTGCTCTTAGAGTATGGAATTCTGACAAGTGAAATTATTATTATTTTTTTTCAAATTGATTCGTTATTTTCTGTATTTTACTTTTACAGGTCATATTCTAACAGAATAACTGAGCAGAATTAATAAATATATAAAGTATATGTGAATTTATTTTCCAACACTGTATATTTCTCAGTAAGACTTATCTTTCTTATCCGGTCGCCTTTTGTTGTATGTAGGTGAGAAATCGTGTGTTTTGTTTCGAACTCTTGGTTTCTGTTGGGAAATTACCAATATAACTATTAATTTTACCATCGATTCCTTGTGCTCTTAACCTATTTCTGTAAGTAGAATTTATTTGTGAATTATTTTCTCACACTGTTAATTTTCATTCATTAACCTTGTTTGTAGATAATGAACAAATAAGATTTTTAAGTCAATGAATCAAAAAAAAAAATTCTCTGGTTACTTTGTGGCATGAAATTTCACAAGGGAAAAAAAAAAATGTTATCTTCCTTCTTAAATTTGTATAACACATATACGACACCCAATTTGTTCATTTAAATTTACACATTGTATTGAACTAAATATTATTTACAAATTGTATTTACTGAATCTAACAATACAGAAAATAAATAAATTGAAAAATACATCAAAGGTTCTTCCATGGTTGTGGAATTGCCATCGTATGGTTTTGACAATGTGACTCTCATCTGAAAGTTAATTTTTCGTTTGGCGTTCGTTGGGAATTTATTACTGTAGTAAAATTAAGGGTTGTGTATTTATTTCTTTGAAACCAATACGTATACTTCAGAGAATTATTAAAAGCACAGAATCTTTCGTTATGTTTCCAAAAGCATTTAAAAGTACATGTTATGTTTTCACGTTTCGGGCATCCAATTTCATTTAAATCAAGAACAGGCCTCCCTATTAACTTCGTTAATGTTTTTGATTTTTCTCTTCCTTTGGCAAGTAATATATGATATTTGCATGTGATTCTATCATTCAATCTCTTAGTTTGTCCAAAGCTAGTGAACCAATTTCCCACTTCAGCTGATGGTTATATTTTATTGACCAAGAATTCTGTTTTTAACTCTTTCAGGTAATTCTTTCCAACTACAAGGTGATTTTGTCACTGCATATCTTACACTAATTCCATCAGAAATACAAATTTCTTTAGGAAATAAATTTGAACTCTTATTGAACAAAAATTGTACATCAATTATCCCAATGATAACTGAAAATTCGTATTTTCACGCACTGTCGATTTTTCATAATCGTTTTCCTTCATTCTTCTTCTTCGATTACTTCATATGGCACCACAAATAAATAGTTATTTATTATTATTTCACTGATTATTAGCTCTGATCGTATATACTATGGTAACATTCGTTTACAAAATTCTAAACAATTAGAACTTTTCACAAAGAAACTTTCAAAGAATTTGTGGCTCACCCATTATTTTTGCATTACCAAACACAAATCACAAAACAGCAGCTGCAGTAGATGAACGATTACCTTAAGTCCAAAGTCACTCGACTCTGGTATTTTCTTATAGTACTGTTTACACTTACCATCCCCTACCCTGACCGTTCCTTCAAAAATGAACCTTTTGCGCAGATGACTCAACGACATGTTTTCACATGCTGTTGGATATACTGTTGGTGTGTTTTTATCTTACTTTGTGTAGGGAAAGGTAAAATTTGTATATGTGTTATCTGTAGAGTACAAACATTTTCTCTATGCCAAACTTTAAAGTGTTAAACTCACGTTTTGTTGGTTTAATTAGGTGCTTCTCTCTTTTTTTTTTTCTCTCTCTCTCTCTCTCTCACTCTCTGTAAAAATAACCAAATTCTAACAGTTCGGATTTTCGATTATGTGAACGATTTGTTTTCAGATAACTCAAATAATGTCAATAATGTCATTAGACAATTTCTAAAATAATCAATACATGGATTTTCGTTTTCAACACCTTATTGAACGAATTGTCGTAACTGCAAAGACACTTGACTCGTTTATTTTTCCTTAAAGTTGTGGATTTAAATATCAAGATCTAATCAGAATAACTGAGTAAAAATTCACTGTGGAAAAACACAACAACAAAAACACACATCTTTGTTCATTTAAGTTTACAAATGCACATTTTAATTTGCTGAAATACTATTTACAAGTATATTCACTGAGAAAAATTCGAAACATGTAATTACCTAAAAATATTTCACAATATTTAGTTTAGACTCTTAACATTTTCCAAAGAGTTCAATGAATAAAATTTTTGTTACTCACTGTTTCTTGGTTACATTACATCAAAATAGCTGGTCACGCAAAAGAATTTTTAAATCAGATACCATGGTAACCACACTTCCATACGTTTGATATTGTGTCAGTCTGGAAATGATACCATGCCACGCTAAACATTCTGTGTATTCTTTTGTCAGCAAATATACACAAACAGTTTTTGTAAAATGTTCGTAAATGTCCCAAAATAAAGAATCTTTATCGAATTGGATAAAATCTTGAAAGTCTAATTTTACCATTGATGAATTTAAATGTTGAGCGATAATTTTTCCCATTATATGGACAGATGGTAATTCAGTTTCCAAAAACAGTAAATGATTATCAATGTCGTACATTTTTGTTGAAAATCTCTCAGCTTCTTCACAACTAATAGAAAAAACCTTACTTCCGTCAGCTCCTGTATCATCAAACATTAGTTCCCCATCTTGGCATTTCAGAATATAAAAATCACCGAGGTCCATTTCGTAGTCAACTCTTCTTTGCAAGTAGCCGAGGATATCAGACCACTTCCTGCGTAATTTTTCCCAAGTGGTCCGGGATAAATACATCACAATGTACGTGTCTTCTAAAATAATAATCGGTTTCCATCCTTTTAGAGCTAGGTGAAGAGTTTTGTCTCGTGCTATTTTCCTGAAGAAAGAAAATTTCAATGACTTTTGTGGCTCACCTATTATTTTACTTTTCTTTACTTTCCTGGATACCAATCACCACAACACAATACGATAACTTCACAGGATGAACGAATTGTCGTAACTGCAAAGACACTTGACTCGTTTATTTTTCCTTATAGTACTGTTTACTTGACCCTTAACCCTGACCGTTCCTTCCAAAATGAAACTTTTGCGCAGATGATTCACGGACATGTTTCTACATGGTGTTGGATAAACCATGACGACAATGACGGATGTGTGTCACCCTGGGAAAATTCCAAGATATCTTATCTCAAAAACATCACCCACAATTCCATAGCCAAACAAAACATGACAACAATGTCGTTATGTGTTTGGATATTTCTGGGGAACATATGTCTCTCATACTGTGATATCACAGAGGGTGACAGATGTCTTCCCTGCAATGCTCCCCCACCTAACCCCATCACCCTAGTCTCTCACCATCCCCTCTCCTCCAGAAGATGTCTGCTCAGCCTAGTAGAGATGAGTGAGCTCATCGTTTGCGGATATCTTTTAGTGATGTCACCTCCAATTGATACTGATAACTTTTTTGGGAAAAAAAAAATTTAAAAGCTGGTTTTTTATGATAACTTTTTAGGAAAAAACGCGTTTTTTATGAAAACTTTTTGGAAAAAAAATAAAAAAACGCATTTTTTTATTTTTTTTCTAGTTTTATTATTCTAGTTTTATTATTTATTTAATAAAAAATAAACTAAAAACCACCTCTGAGTTACCAAGAAACATCCATCTTTCCCTTAGGTCGATTCATCCTCTAATCCCTAGGTTATATGGACTCCCTAAGATCCATAAATTAAACTCTCCACTAAGACCAATCGTTGAGGGCATAAACTCCCCTACTTACAACCTTTCTAAATACCTCGCATCCTTTTTAGAAAACCTTTGTGGTACTTCCTTTTCTCATGTAAAAAATTCAGCTGATTTTGTTTCCAAAATAAAAGACATCAAACTCAACACATCAGATTTAATGGCAAGTTTCGATATTGTTTCCCTCTTCACGAATGTACCTGCTAAAGAAGTTCTAAACATTCTCCAGAAGAAACTATCCAAAATTTTTTTTTTCCTTACTTGCTCACTGTGTGAACTCAGGATACTTCAAATACGATAATAGGATTTATAAACAAAACTCAGGTTTAGCTATGGGCAGTCCGCTCTCTCCGATTCTTGCTGACATATTTCTTAAGGATTTTGAAGAAAAAGCAATTAATTCCTCGACTCTTAAACCTAAAGTATGGTACCGTTATATTGACTATGTATTTCTCATCTGGGAACACGGTGTCGACCACCTCAACTTTTTTCTGGACCACCTCAACAAGTTTCATCAGAAAATCAATTTCACATGTGAACTGGAATCCGACAACTGTCTCCCTTTCTGGACTTAAAACTTACGAGATGCGCTGAGAACATCAAAATCTCCATTTTTAGAAAACCCACTCACACAGACAGATACCTTCATGCGTCTTCCCATCACTACCCTCCACAAAAGTTTGGTATTATTTCAACCCTGGCACATCGAGCAAGATCTTTATAACCGGATGAAACAGAAATTGAAAATGAATTCAGTTTTCTTCAAAGGTCTTTTGTTAACAATGGATTCTCTCTTAAAAAGATTAATAAATTTCTCTCTGTCCACCGCTCAACTGCTTTTGAAGATTCTTCTCCACCAAGAGCTTTTATTTCGTTACCATACATCGGCTCTCTCTCTCCCCCAAACTAGCCAAAATGCTTCAAAAATTCAACATTATAACTTACTTCACTACATTTCCTAAACTTCGATCCATACTAAGTAGACCTAAAATGAACCATCTTCCTACTCAGTATCCAGGAGTCTACAAGATTTTGTGTGATTGTGGCAAACCATACTACGGCCAGACAGCTAAATCCATCCTTTTACGCATGGAAGAACACCAAAGAGACATTTCCTACAACAGAACCAGAGCCAGCGCTCTCTCTAGCCTTCATCCATCAACTCGGATGAAGGCCGCCAACACCTCGTAGATTGGCCACAAACTTCTAATATCCATGTGAACTATGATGAACTTGAAAGAAGCATAGTTTAATCTAGAGAAATATCGCTCGATTCATCTCATATTAATAACAGCCTTAGCTACAATAATTCTGATACACACATTGTCACTGTACAATACTGGCGCACTCGAATCAGCTTACGCACGTAGTCAACTTCATTTGAAACTCAAGCAGGTATTCCTGTTTTTAAATATACTTGTATGTTTTATACTAGATCTATTAATGTATATTAATATATACAGGGTGTTCGGGATAAATTTGACAGTTTCGTAAGGAAAAAGAAAATCTTCTTTGTATCTATTAAATTTAATGAATTGACAAAAAAACATTACAGGCAGAGTTAATTACAATACTATCAACAAGATTTACTCAAAATAACCACCATTAGCATCGATCACAGCTTCAATTCTGCTTCGGAACCTCGAACAAGCTGATGCTACAGTCTCCCTGGGAAGGGCCGCAAAAACTGTTTTAATTTTATCCATTAACTGGGCTTTTGTATTACTGGAAGTGCGATTGGTGTCTTTTTCAACTGCGTCCCATACAAAATAATCCATGGGGTTAAGGTCTGGGGAGTTTGGAGGCCAAACATTTGGACTGGTGAAGTCGTAGAAATTTTCAGACAACCATTTTTGACTTTTCCCAGAGGTGTGGCAAGGGGCCGAATCCTGCTGCCATACATACGGCCTACCATTGGCTACCCTTGTTATCCAGGGCTTGACTACAGTTAGCAACTCCACGAACAAAGCCCGAATTCCAATGCCAGGGTTCTTAAACACCTGTTCCTGCAGATTTGCGAGGAATTCTGCTGTACGAACGCAATCAGATCGTCTGCTAGGGATCTTTCTTCTTGCTATATCCTCGTAGTCACCATTGCAAGTCTCTAGTTCATGCCTGATTGTTTTTACTGTATTCAGGGAGCATTGGGCAGCAGTCGTAATATCCTTATTTTGATGGCGGGCACGAATCATCATGATACAAGTTATTCTCTTCCATGATTCAGGTGGGTTCCAGCTATCCATCCTTTCTGACATCTTGTATATGAATGAAGAAGGGTCCAAACTTTTAAATGAAGAGAAGTGTGTGTTAATACATGTAACTTACGGAAAAATATAATTAATTATAAATATGTCAAATTTATCCCGAACACCCTGTATATATATGAAAATGAATTTTTAACTTGGGGATATTGTATATTAGGATAACCAAGTATTTTTATAAGATTGGTTATTTTTACTCCTAATCCCAAATAAGCAAACAGTTAAGTTTGGAACTGAAACGTAGTTCAAGTCTAAAGATGGTACAACACCAGCGCAACTCACTGTAAAGGTGGGTAAAGATCTGATCACTATTCTTAGTATTTCCCATAATGTAAAGCACATCTCACTAAAATATGTATACTGCAATACACTACGGGTGGGGTCACTACCCAGACCGGTTTCAACCTTATGAATAAGTAAAGCCATCTCTAAAAATTCGGACCATCCCTAGGCCACTCAATTGTGGGCGAAAGACCGTCCATCTCAGCGTTGGCTCCACTCAGTGACGGACTTCCACCCACCACCACCACCACCGAGCAGATCCGCTCGAATTCCGAAGAAAAGCATTCACCGACAAAGCCCCTCACCGGGCCATGCCGGAAAACACTTTCCCCTGGAGACTCAAATTGCTCCCTTAAGGCAAAAACCTTAAGAGAGCGAACTGATAAAAGCTCCCCCACTGGTTTCAACATTTTTTGAGTTCTCCTCAGTGAGTAGCTAAACCATAAATACCAAAGTTACTTAACATAATATCATTGGCCAGAAGGGTGAAGCAAGATGCTTTTATTCCCCGTTGTCTGATAAGGAGGATGAATTGAAGGAAAGATTTATGAGCTGAGAGCTCGCCCTGGGGGGGGGGGGGCACGGAGATTAGTCATTGTTGCACGTATTTAGGATGGCCTTTGACCTCTTGTATTCGAAGAGGTCAGTTTCTTCATATAGTTTGCTGCCTGTTTAACTAGATCTTTGGGATGTGTAGAGATATTTGAGAAGAATTTTTCTGCTGTAGTTAGTAGGAAGGAGTAGATGTAAGGGATGTTTGTATCTCTATGCAGTTGTACGTTCCTTACAAACCACGGTGCATCCAATATCATGTGCAAACACCTATTTTGCACTCTCTGATTAGCATGAGGATGTTGATGTTGGATGTGTGGCTCCAGGCTGGAGATGCATATGTCATCATGGGACGGATCGTCAGCAGGTAGAGGAGCACTTTGATTCTGGTAATTAGTTTGCTTTTCCTATTTATTAGAGGATAAAGTTGTGCAATGGTTTTAGATGCCTTCGTGCATAAGGCTTTGATGTGTGGGTTGAACGTTAATCTTTTGTCCAGAATTACTCCAAGATATTTTGTTTCTGTTTGCCAGGGGATTTTGGTGTTGAATAGATAGAGGTCCCCCATGGGAATTATAATTCTTCTGGTGAAAAGTATCGCTACACTCTTTTGGGGATTCACTTTGTTCTAGTTGTAATACCAAAGTCCTTATAAGGACTGGCTTAAAGTGGCGAAGCAAGAATGCTTTTCATCTTCCCCGTTATCTGTAGAGGACAGTGTAGGGATAAGGTGTTTTGAGCAATTAAAGCTCTGATCATGGCAGGAGGGTAACAGTAATAGCCCAGCTTCAGTTAGAACTTTATTAGCTACAGCATTGTCATCCATTACCCTCCAAGGGTATTGGATTGAATGAATCAATCACCGCATCTCACGGCCGATTGATTCAATCCTAATGAAGTTTTAGTAATACAGAGCCTTATCAACTTTATCTATACAAGTTACTACAAGGTGTTTTTATTTTTAATAAAAATCTCTGGAGAAGATACAGATAATAATGAATTTCTAAGTTAGGGATATTGTATATTAGGATAACCAAGTAATTTTATAAGATTCGTTATTTTTACTCCTAATTCCAAGTAAGAAAACAGTTAAGTTTGCCTGAAACGTAGTTCAAGTCTAAAGATGATAAAACACCAGCGCAACTAATTGTAAAGGTGGGTAAAGCTCTGATCACTATTCTTAGTATTTCCCATAATGTAAAGATTTTAATTAAAAATAAAAACACCTTGTAGCAACTTGTATAGGTAAAGTTGATAAGGCTCCGTATTACTAAAACCTTGGTATTTATGGTCTAGCTACTCACTGAGGAGACCTCAAAAAAGGTTGAAACCGGTCTGGGTAGTGACCCCACCCATAATGTATTGCAGAATACATCTTTTAGTGAGATGTGCTTTACATTATGGGAAATACGAAGAATAGTGATCAGAGCTTTACCCACGTTTACAATGAGTTGCCCTGGTGTTGTTGTTTCAGGTAAGCAAACTTAACTATTTGCTTACTTGGGATTAGGAGTAAAAATAACCAAGCTTATAAAATTACTTGGTTATCCTAATATAAAATTACGTAATATATATATATATATATATATATATATATAGGACAGTTATTTCATAAATGATTGTGATTTGTTAAGGATATGTCATAAAGTAAAAATGACTTTACAGAAATACTAACTGCGAGTCCTGTGAATACGAGCTCAACTCTAAATGGGTCCAAATGAATGAATCTCTTTGAAAAAGACTTGAACTGATTGGGCTCGTTTGTGGCGAGTTAAGTTAGCAGCAGCTGAAGTTAGTTATTATGCCAGGTAAGTGCGTGTGTTCTGGCCGGTTTGCCTGTTTTGTGAATAAAAAAAAAAAAAACTGAGTTTACGGGAGGCCAAGTCCTTCATTTCTGTACGACGCTTGATAAGTCACTAAAAAAATTTGGGACCGAATCTGTCCAGGACACGAGCAACGTTTCTAAGAGTTTCTCACGAACAACTGAGGGGTTTTTGAGTTGTTTGGTTTCATGAGGAATCGACACAGTTTATTATAATTGTTGTTGTTCTCAGAAAACCACGTTTCACTTGTTAAACAGGATAATCGGTGAGAAAATGCATGAACTGTATTCAGAATATGCAGAAAATTTGAAATGTTCTACCATGGGATTGATTAGGTTGATATAAAGCCTGGTCACCTTTCCACAAATAGCCATCGACGTTCATTGATGGAAGCAAAACGTATGAGGAGAAGATAATTGCTGAAGGGCCACTTTCAAGCCTGAATTTGGAAATGCAACATCAGGCGTAAATTTTAGCTTTTTTGCGAAGAGGAAAAAAAAAACTGAACTTCACCAATTGCAATAACTCACCTTCAGTAGAAATGACTTATCAATATTCCCTGATTCTGAGAGACCTAATTAAATCGGGATACTTCTAACAAAAAATGCTTCTTTCGCAGTACGGACAACACAAAGGTAAACTTCATCCGGTTGACCTTCTTCTTTTCCTTTTCTTTCTTTCTTTCTTTCTTTTTTCTTTTTTTGACCTACATTAGAAATTCACAAAAACTGTTTGTCAAACCGAAACCAAACGCACGCATGTTCAAAAGCATGTTTTTAATATGTTTTGTGTTTAGACTCAGAAATAATCGGATTCCTTCCTCTATCCAAATAGTCAATCCATTTAGAGACCATCATCGTCTTTTATTCGCTGGCTTGAAACCTTCCAGTTATTTTCGATGGATTTGACCGAATTTAAAGTACGAAGTTACTTAAACTTTTCGAGAATGACAATGTCCATTATTAGCTTTTGTGTGGACTTCTTACGACTCAGCCTACGATAGAGAGGCTGTAGAGCGACATTATCCAATCTTATGAATTGTCTCTGTAAGAATCGTGAATTGAAATTCTATTTCTGTTCTCTAGACAGCCTTTCCCTCTCCCCGATCAATGCAACGACAAGAAAACAACGATTCTGTATAACGACGAGTTTCAGTTGATAATCGATTCGGATTCTGAACAAATATATTCGAGATACTCTGGTGCAACGTATGGTTAACAGTATATTTGCATATCTATATTTGCATCCAGAACTTAAATAGATAGTTAGACTAATGCCGGACTTTATAGCTGGAGAAGAGCAATCAAAAAATCCAGAGTAATCCATCTACCCAGCTAACCTCCCAGGTACGTTCAACATTATATATTTCATTTCTAAATATTTTCATCATCACCGTTAATGATAACAAACTTATTTGAAGTACTCTGTGGACATACCGGGAAAATAATCAATTAATTCTGCAATTGCGTTTATAACCACTTAACAAGATCGATTAGAAAGAATATATCAGCGAGCACAGCGCCCATTCGAATGATTTTGTTAAATATTATAGTAAAGAGTGAATAAAAACAAAATTCGATGATTTTTAATCTGAAATGAAAGATTCCTTAACGCCTGTTAAGGAATCTTTCATTTTTCCTGTCAGCAGTTGATTTGAGCACATTAGGGGATAGTGTACCTGTACTTATATTATCCAAATTCTTTGGGTTTTTCTTCGTCCATAATGTTTTTCACGGTGTGTTTCGCCAATATAAAGCGATTTAATCAGAATTACACGTTGCTTAGAACTGGAGTGTTCGTCAGCTACAGGTTTATCAAATTCGTTCACATATTCAGCAGGAACTACTTCATGGTTGGCGGAGCATTTTTTAACACGGACTTTATGCACGAAAATTGTAAGACTTTTTTAAACATTTGAAGCTGTCATTCTATAGTGATATTCGAGTTTTAATGTACGTTCTTGTCCTGTTCCTCTGAACTCTGTGCTTAGTGGCCATAACAGAGCACGTCCAGACTGACGAGGGTCTTGCTATTTTATGTACAAATTCTGTGCTTCGACACGAATAAAAACAGATCTTCCAGTGTGTCCATAATATTATAATCCACGAGAACAAGAAATTTTCTGCGATGATCATCACGAAAACTAAGAGGAGAAGCTTAAAGAGATGCGAGAACAGTTGAGATATTTCCGCCTTGGCGATAGGCAACCCCAAAAAGAAAATAAATATCTTCCGTGGTTTAAGCTTTTCGCTATACGTCCGGAAAATTCCGTATATAAAAGAGAGGGGAATAAGAGTTATTTCTATTAAACAGAAGAAGCACGGATCCTTTAAAGGCTGAAGTTTTTTTTTGTTCGACGAAGACATCACTCAAACCATTTAATGAAAAAGTTGACCTAAAATGCTGTAATTCTTTCTATAGAAGTTCATTCGAAGAGCCAAAGAAAGAGCACGAATTATTAAGTTCATGATAACCAGAGGTGTTATTATTGTCATTGAAAGCCTGTGTAGCTTAGTGGATGTGGCGTTTACACACCACGGCGCTTAACCGCACGAAGGAAGATTGTGTTTCGAATCTAGTCGTCAACTAGAGGAAATTTTTTTCGATCAATTTCCGAGTTAATCGATCTCTGGCACAGGCAAGCGGGTTTTTCGTCCCGTAAACTCAAGAAAATCAACCGTAGAACCCACATTTCAGACATTAAATATATTGTGTTAGTGTTAGGATCCACGAGATGGCAGCACTTGTTGAGCCATCTCTCGTCACTGCGTGCCGCTTAATTAGTGATAGCCTTGTAAAATAAAAATAAAAACTTTTATTTTTAATAATCGGGCCGCAAGCGTTTAATCAATAGAAAATAGTGAGTGAAAAAAATACTCAAGGTATCAAATTTTATTATATCAATCTTAAATAAAATACAGAAATATTTGAAGTACGAGATATGAAACAAGCATGAAAATGAAACTCAATGAAAAATTATTAGCACGTAAAAACAAAGTAAGATAGTTTTATGCATCACAATATGTAGGTTTCCGTGCTTAATGTGACTTTTGTGATTGTTTTTCCTTAGACAAATTATCTATGCACTTTATAACCTGAGATGTAAATTCGAATCGAAGAATGCAAGTGTTCATCAGTTAGTCTAGAAGAAAACTTATTTTTCCTAAAACTCATGGCAGAAAATGTTATTCGCAAATGCGTGTGCTTCCAAACACGACTATCATCTTATTTGCGAAACTGATTAATCCTTCATTTTTTTTTTTTTTTTTTTGGAAAGCATCGATAAATTGTTTGGATATTTTCTAACGAAAATGAGTTCTTTAATATTTCGTTGTGTTGTAATTCCAAAACTTCCATCAGTAGTCGGTTTGGTAGGTCATCAATGTCGGTTAAAAGGGTTCAATATCTACAAACCTTAATGAAAATTCCGTTTTGTCAATCTTCAATAATACCAACAAAAGTTTCCTTTTGTGTTTTCCATCCAACTGAAGATGCCGCTTTGCAATGTAGATTTTCTTCCATCATGTATTTCTTCAACAGACATAGTTTGCCTTCAGAAGCTTTTATGTCAGAAAATAGTTTTTATAGTAATTTACCTTGGCCCTACAAGCTAAAATTAAGTTCATTAAGGTAGTTGTAAAGTCTACCATAAATGCGAGAGACATAATCCATTTTTATCCGATAGTTGTGAGACAGTAGTTTCCTGTTCCGTCATGAAAATATCTATTTCTTCACGTAAATTAAAAAATATTTTTAGCGCAGCACCTCTACGTGCTAGATGGTTAACCATCTAGCACTTAGTAGACAACCTCCTCTTGAATTGTCCATAACGTCTTTTCTTGATGATAAAATTTTACGGGCCACATGCCATGTAATTATGGTCAACCTTTTATGGGCAGCCAAAAATGCACGTTTGGGCCGCATGCGGCCCGCCAATTGCCAACCCGTCTTAAAGCAATGTTGGTTATTTCTAGAAAGCACAAGAATTGCCGCTGACACACCATTTGTGTTGAAAGTAATCCTTTTTAATTTGGTACTTAGTGTTTTTTTTTTAACGAAGTGTGGCGCAATTTGTACAGTACTGTACTCAATTTTGTAAAACGTATATTTGCCTCTCAAAAGTGCTTACATTGCACGAGTACAACGTATTTTGCAGGATGATTGTGGTGATAAGTGCGTATTCTCCAAAAAAAAAAAGCACATGTCGTCGACTGTGTTTGAGTCTTGTATTTTTTTTCGACGATGTTATCCATAACTAGGTTGTTTTTACATAAGTATAAGTAAAATCACAGAAGACAACATGCGATTCATGTAATATAATATAACATAACACGGCATAACTTAATTTTTGTAAGCTACTTATACAAATATTGGGCGAAGAATATAATGGTAGCTGAATGAAATAAATCTTATTCCTTTTGTAATTTTATAATCACTAATGATATTTAAAAATTTTCATACAATATTAAATTTGCAATTAATTTGTTAAAAATTTAATATTGTATTAAATTTTATTTCATTAGAAAATATATTATTATTTCAAATAGAGTGATGAAGTTTTTAGAGTGAATATATCAAGATATTTTACTGGAATGATTTACTTCATTGTAATGACGATGCAGCATTCACGATTTTTTTTTATTCAGTAATTGAATGAAA
The DNA here is from genome assembly GCF_054136105.1 of Typopeltis vanoorti. NCBI lineage: Eukaryota > Metazoa > Arthropoda > Arachnida > Uropygi > Thelyphonidae > Typopeltis > Typopeltis vanoorti. Next base: position 112,608,869 of record NC_143568.1, read on the forward strand.
GAATAATAAATGATCAACATTATTTCATAGTCAATACGAAAATTACGTTTCCCATTGAAATAAAACAATATTTAAAAATTATTTCCGTTATTTTCGAAATTTTTTAATGTTTAAAAGCGAACATTTATTTGCTATTTGGCGATAAAATGACACTCGAGATTTATTATCCTGTCTTTTAATAGTGTTAATAATAAAAATGAAATCTTAATTTTTTTCCCCCCGTCAATCAGTTTATTCTTTCATTGTAAATAGCGCAAAGTAGAAGAGCCCTTCCTGTCAAAAAATTTCAAATTCTTTGATATTAAAGGATTTAAGATATACTTTCCCTTTCCAACTGAAATTTCCCTCCAACGAGTCCACGAAAGGGAACATCGTTTGAAGATAGCAGCGAAATGCGAAGGTCCGGAAGGTCAGAATGTATCCCGAGAGTTCGAAGAATAAATAAGTAGAAGTCAAATGAATGTGTAATCATATTAAGTAAGAGATTCGTAAGAAAAGGACGATGAAGAAGGAATACCGTCTGCATAAGGATGACCTCCGTTATGAACGTTATAAGTAGCAGGCTAGAATAGTCACAACTGTTGTACGGAAAGCAAAGTCTGAGTATGAAAAGAAACTGGCTCTGCGTGCGAAAGACAACCCACAAGAATTCTATCGATGTGCTGGAAGTAAAATAAAGAGTGAATATGAAAGAATGTCTCTTCTAAATCCAGATGGAGTGAGGGTTACAGATGCAGATGAGGTTGTTCAGTTAATGAGTGCCCATTTTATTAAAAGCTATCAATCAGGTGAACGCAACATTGAGCTCACTCTTACCTCTTCTCTAGATGAAGAAACGCAGGTGAGTGAGGGCGAGGTATTAGAGCTGTTGCACAAACTGAATAAGAATTCAGCAATAGGTACTGATGGGATATCAGCACGTGTGCTGAAAGAGTGTTCAGCTGAACTGGCCATTCCTTTGGATGTTTAACATGAGTCTCAGCACAGGGAAGATTTCGCAGGAATGGAAGGAAGGAAGGAATGTATGGTAATTCCACTGCACAAGGATGGTGCAAAGACCGATATATCCAACTAGAGTGGTGGTGAAGATTTTGGGAAAAAAATTGGTTAGGGTTCGCATTCAAAAATGGGTTGACATTGAATCGGTGCTTCGCAATGAAAAATATGGGTTTCTAAGGGAAGGTCATGTTTTGGCAACTTGCTCACATTCTATAAGAAAGTTACCATTGAACTATAAAAGGAGAATTGATATACCATGATACTTTTAGATTTTGCTAAGGCAAAAAGTGGTATATGGTTAATCTGAGTCTGCAAAGTTTAAGGTAACAAGTGGTGTACTACAAGGATCAGTGCTTGGTCCACTGCTATTCAGTCTACACATTTACATGATGCTGGGATTTGGAAAGCGACATACAGCTATTTGCTGATAATGCAAAGATAGGTAGAGTAATCAGGAATGCTGCAGAACTTGCAGAATGATTTGAATAGGCTAAAATTGTGGGCATGGGAAAATGGGTGTCAGTTCATGTTAGGAAATGTAAAGTTCATTCCCTTCGGCATGATTAGATATCCAATGTCGTATTATATTGGTGGGATTAGGCTAGAAGAAACTAATGAGGCTCGGGATCTATGGCTTAAATTGGGTGGTTGCGTCTAATACCAAGGAATTCGCTTGTTTGATAAGTTTTACTTCGATGCATATGTTTTCTGCAAATTCTAATTTATAGTTTATTTCTATTGCTTCTAATTTATGTTTGGTAAATATCATTATACCACCGCCTCGTTTAGTGTATCTGCAGAGTTTGTGTTTAATAATAATAATAATAATAATAATAATAATAATAATAATAATAATAATAATAATAATAATAATAATAACATAAACGTTCTGTCCATAAATATTATTGTCTGCTTTCTAACAGATATTTTCGTAATAAGCTCACAATCCAGTTTAAGAATTCACAAACAGAGAACTTGACGTAAACAATCCTTTTTTTACTTGACGTAAACAATAGGATTGTTGTTTGGAGTTACAACAGTTGTGCGATTTCATTGTTAGTGTAGACCCAGAACTTAAAGCGACCGTTAGAGATTAATGCTTTACAATGCTTTAATTAATGCTTTACCCAATCCTGGACAAGAGAAACAGAAATATCCAAAGTAAATAAATCTTCCATCAAACCTCTCTGGTACGTTCTCATTATATATTTTATTTCGTTCATATTTATTTCGTTTCATTATATATTTTATTCTCCAGACTTAGTCCCATCAGAAAAAATCTGATGATGTTAAGTCTGGAGAATAGAGTGAATGGGACAAAATTCTGATGTTTTGCCATTCACATTGTCGTGGTGCGACATTCAAGTCTGTTTTTCTCACAATTCAGGCCTCTTCCTGCGCACACCATCGTTCAAATGGGCTAAAACTTCCTGGTACAACTCTTTGTTTACCAGGTAGTAAAAATTCATAATGTATAATGATGCCTTTCCAATCAAAAAACAGAACTAACATCACCTTGACTTTGTCCGACTCATCCGTGCTTTTTTTTGATCGAGGGACCATTTCCTCATGCACTGCTACGTTTGCATCTTGCTTTCAACATCATAGCCATAAAACCACGTCTCAAATTTTTACCAAGTTTGCAGCAAAATTTCACACACACACACACACACACACACACACACACACACACACACACACACACACACACACACACACACACACACACACACACACACACACACACACACACACACACACACTAATCCGACGAACAGCCTGTGAACGCGCTCACTTCAGCTGGTGGTGTAACCGCGCTGCGGCTACTGAGCGCCAGAAATTTAAAGTTGAGTATTTTTTTTTCTGAATCCAATTCTCTAAAGTTTATTTATATTTTTGCTCTATTTTTTTCCCGTGGGATTCCCACACACAAAAGGTTATTAGTAAACCTACAGAATATTTGTACCGTGGGAGGGCTAAGCAGTGTTTCCTTATTATTATCAATTTTTATATATTTTTGTAGTCTTTTATTTATTTTTAGAAAACAAAATAAATCTTCAATAAGCAAGGCGATGTTGTAACACTTTATAATGAAATTTATCTTGTACCTATTTAAATATATTCGCCACTGTTTTACAGCTGCACTCAATCTGAGTGCAATCCTTTAAAAGCGTATTTTATTCTTTAGCATCCCCCCCCCCCTTCCCCACTCAAGGAGGATTGCCTTGTGTGGGGAAGGGGGGAATGCATACGGAAAACATTGGCATCAAATCACCCGTCTGGCAGTTTAATTAAATACTTTATTGGGTATTTCCTACCCTGTTTTGGTGACCACTAGCCACGCTGAACCATGTACGGAGATGGTTCTAGAGTGGTTCTATACAATATGTAAAACACTAAAGGATTTGTTACCACAGATGAGTTCGGTTGCTTCAGCTTAGCCCAAAGCAACTGTACTGGAAACGTTTCGATTTCTTCGGTTTCGAAACGCCTGATCTGGGGACGAATGAAGAGGTGCTCTTTACGAATATCAAAATCAGCTGGGGACAAACTTTCCACCGCGATTTGGCTTGAGGAGTTGCATACGGCCGACTCCGGTGAAACTAATAAATTTACAATATTGGCCACAACTTCGGGACCGTCTTGTGCGAAGTATGTCATGCAATTGAAACTGTTGGGAACATCTTCTACCAGTGCAGAGTATTTGGCGAAGGCTGGCTGAAGTGTTTACGATCCCTTTGCCCACTTTTTCCAAGGCACTTTTCTTCGATGGTGAGAAAAAGCAAAAAATACCTGATTTTTCTCATTAACATTCTAACATTTTACATACGGAAAATACGTAAAGCCATCTCCTCACTGAGGAAGACAGAATCTGCCATCGAATTAGCAACTGCTTCTCCACCTATCTCCCTCGATTCATGGAGAAATAAAGATACTTCTTGGGAGAAGAACGGCTCCTAAGGGGATGGTGTAGGTCAGAAACCATATGTCGGATTACACATGGGAGAATTAAACTGTGAATATATTTGAAACATCATTGTTTTTATGATCTTTTAAACTCAGATTTTATTAGTTTTGTCATTTTAGTCTAATTTTATTTCATTCTAATATGTGTGTGTGGGGGGGGGGGGGCAGGACAAAAGTGGGCTGCGAAGGCCAACATCGAGGCGATTCCGAACCCTTTTGGAGCAGGATCTCCCGGGCTAGGTTTCCGTAATTTGTTGACTTATTTTTATTGTTTTTGTTCTTCTTATATTAATTTTAATATTTTACTTACGTGTTTACTCTTAATATGGTTTTAGTGCATTTTTTCCCTTTTGTTTGATTTCCCTTTAATAAGTGAAAATCAAACGACCCTCTTAGAAGTACCCGGTGGGTCAACAGTTAAAATTGGTCAACTGAGGCCTCTTTCTCTCTCCTAACACTATTTCATTCTATCCTTTTATCTCCATTTCTTTTTCCCTGCTGAATCTCAGCGCCACTTTTATGCACAAAATTCCAGTCATGGGAGACTTGAACTTTAAAAAGTGTAATTTTATTCTTCAGCAAATGACACGACGTTTCATATTCCTGAGAGGTTGCAGTCATCTTGGAGACAAACTCGATTATCACAAAAGCCCTTCCAAAATAACGACAGAAGCTGAACGTATGTCCACAGTCTCAAATCTCTGGAATTCCGGGAAGTATTTTAGATAACCATATACAGATATCCCTCGATTAACGCGGTTAATTAATCCTTCGATGTTACCGCGTATATCAAAATCGCGTTAATCAAATCTAATAAACAATGGTAAAAATTACAATTCGTCCATGATCGATTACTGTATTAAAAATTCGTTTTATATGGTACTCTTTTAGGAAAGATAAAAATGAATGCAAAGTAAATGTATGATAAATAAGCCTCTGGCTCTCTCTTTCAGTAATACATGATGGTTTATTTATTTTCAGTTACAATCTAGAAATTATTGAACAAAGAATAATAATAAAAAAAACAAACTAAACCATACTATACTGACACCGGAGGTCGCGGTATCTCTCGGATACAATTTACTGTCAAATATCACAAACCTTTACATAACATATGTTAAACCAAACTGACAGCAAAAAACAGTGCGGAATACCACTCGTTACATATGAATGCACAGCTACTCATGACCTCCAAGCTATACACTGAATTGTGTAAGAATATTTTTATTAAACATTTTGCATGTATCTATCAGATCAGCTGCGAGCTCCGCAGGGTTAAAGGCGCGTTAATCAAAACTCTTGCCGCGTATATCAAGGGATTACCGTAATTAATTTTGCCGCGTTAATCAAATCCCGTGTTAAACAAAACCGCGTTAAGCAAGGGATACCTGTAATCATTTAAAAAAAGGAAAAAATATCTAAGTATGTTATATGAATTTGATAATAGAATAGGTCACAAAAGAATGATGATATATTTAAAACTACGTTTTTCTCTCTTTCTTTGATTTTCTAAAATGAGTACTTTCGATCATTCTTTTTATTTATTTGTTTTTTGAAAACTGATTTTTTTTTAAATTCATAAGTTACCATGAAATATTTCTTAGTCTTCCAATGCTGGTGGAATGGCTTTGGCTATTCTATTCATAAACACATCCGAGTTTCACTTAATTGGAACTTTCGAATACCAAGTACCAGGAAAACCTCATAAAAACAGATCGTGTTCTCTGCTAAACATAGACATATTGTATAAGGAATAGAATCGATTCGAGTTTATGGATGTGTGGAGTGAGTTTGAGGGAAGAGTAGATTTGTATAAGAGAGACGGCCTGCAACAGAATGTGTTTGGTACCAGGAATCTTGAAAAACTAATAACTGGTATGAGACCCTAACACGGAAAGTCAAAGCAACTAAATGATAATGGGAGTAATGGTGAGAACGTGAGTGTAAGAGTGATAATGTTATGCAATGCTGCTAATGACAGGAATGGGTATTATGGAATGATTATGAGGCGAGAACAATTTCGACTTTGTGTTCGGCCAGTTCGGACCCATGTAACGTGTGCAAACATGTCTACAAGTATAAGGCATTAGAGAAGAACTCTGCAAGTTGTGACTGGGTAATGTAGCCTGCAGACAAGAGTATACAAAACAACATGCAAGTAGCTTATTATTTCTATATACGAATGCTAGGAGTATTAATAACAAAGGGGTAGCGTTTGTTTCCTTGGCCAATATTGTGGGACCTCAGTTGTTCGCATTAGTGAGACCTGACTATCGGAATTAGGCATACCAACTGGTATCGAATGTAAAAGGTACAATATTTTTAGGAAGGACAGACACGATATGAGAGGATACGGCGTGATGCTAATGATATCGGATGTGTTGAATGCAGTTAGTGTTGCGACGTATGATCGTGATACTGGTAACAGTATTTCATGTCGAAGTGATTTTGAAGCCATTTGGTGGTATCTAACAAGATCAACTACATAATGGGATGTTTTGCAGACCTGGATCGGTTGCTAATGACGAAAAAATAAAAAATGCGTCACCAAGTAAAAACTATGGGTGCAAATTAAGTAATCGTGATGGGCTATTTTAATTATTCAAACACTGATTGGTTAGCAGTAAAATCTCAAGAGATGAAAAAAAAATATTGAGCTGTTGCGAGATAACTTCCTCAAGCAGCATGATTTGAGTATTAGATTTGATTATAGTGTCACGAGGATTTTTCATTTAAAGACGTAACTATTCTGCCTTCGGTTGGTGACAGAGATCATGCGGTACTGACACTTGAGAAGTAATTACGTTTATGAATGTTCCACAGAGAAAAGGTTACATGCTGAACTACAAAGCAGGAAATTATTACCAACTGAGGAGAATACTGAGTTCAGTCGAATGGGATCTGTTTCTGGATGGAAAGAATATCGGCAGTAAATGGAAAGCGTTTCAAAATTACATAAATGACGGGGATATCAGAATGTGTCCAAAGAGTTCGAAGAATAAATAGAGTAGGAGTAAAATGGATGTGTAATCTTATTAAGCAAGGGATTCGGAAGAAACGGATGATGTGGAAGGAATACTGTGCACATAGCGATGATGTCCGTTACGAAAATTATGAGCAGTAAGCTAGAATAGTCTCAATTTTGTACGGAAAGCAAATTCTGAGTACGAAACGAAACTGGCTTTGAAAACTAAATATAATGCGCAAGAATTCCGTCGATATGCTGTAAGTAAAAGAAAGTATGAATATGAAAGATGACCCTACTTGCAGATGGTGTGAGGGTAACAGATGCAGAATATGATGTTAAACAAAGAAATGCCCATTTTTCCAAAAGCTATCAACCTGGTGTGTGTGCAACATTGAGTTCACTGCTACCTCTTCTGAAGAAACCCATGTGTATCAACAGGAGATATTAGAGCTGTAGCATAAACTGAATAACAATTCAGCAATAGGGACTGATGGGATATCAACATGTGTGCTAAAAGAGTGTTCAGCTGAACTGGCTCTTCCTTAGACAGCCTATATATAATTTGAGTATCAGTATAGGGAATATTATGCAGGAATGGAAAGAATGTATGGTAATCGCATTGCACACAGGTGGTGCAAAGAGCGATATATCCAACTATCGACCAATTAATATCTCAGAAGTGCTGATGAAAATTCTGGAAAATTAGATAAGGCTCGCATTCAGAAATGGGTCGAGAGAGAGAGAAAATCTCTACTTTTAACGAACAGCATGATTTTACTAAGCGAAGGTCATGTTTTAGCAACTTGCTCAAATTCTCTAACAATGTTACCATTGAAGTAGACAAGAGGAATGGATACACCATGGATTTTGCTAAGGCTTTTGAGAGAATACCGCATGTTAGACTGTTGCATAAATGGGTTTGGATTGCAAAATATTAGCTTGGATAAGAGAATAGTTGACTGACAAATAGCAAAAAAGTGGTATACGGGGGATGTGAGTCTGCAGGATTTAAGGTAACTAGTGGTGTGCCACAAGGAACAGCCCTTAGTCACTGTTATTCAATATCTACATTAATGATATTGGGAAAGATTTGACAAGCAACATACAGGTATTTGCTGTAATTAATGGTTATATTTTTAATTAATGGTTATTTGCTATATTTATCGCCGTAAATATAGCAAATACAAAATTACAAATACAAATATAAGTAGATTAATTAGGAATGCTGCTGCTGATATGCGGTACTTGCAGAATGATTTGAATAGGCTGGATTTGTGGGCATGGTAAAATTGATGTCAGTTCAATGCCAGTAATTTTAACGTCATTCACTTCGGTGTGATTAGAGATCCGATGTGGTATTATATTGGTGGGATTATACTTGAAGAAACTGATGAGGCTATGGATCTTTCAGTGTTAGTAGATAGGAAGCTGAAGTGCAGGGGCCACGTAGCAAAGATTGCAAATGCAATTCAAAATATAATTGTAATGCTGAAACGAATTTTCAGTAAAGATAAGGATGTCATTTTGCCTCTTTACAAGCCCTTGATAAGACCACACTTGGACACTGCCTGGTCTCATGGTTTCCGTTGTGATTCTGATACAGGGGGGGGGAGTGCAAAGGAAAGTTTTAAAATGAAATCCGGATTATGTACTACTGATTATAAATACAGATTTTGAATATGTATAATGCAGACACTAGCAAACAGGAGAAAGAGCGGTGATATGATTGAGACTTCTAACTTCTGAAACGGTCATAGAGGAATTCAGTTGATGGAATTTTTCATTTTATGGAGGATGGTGAAAGAATACGAGGGTATCCTTGGAGGCTCAGAATTAATGCGGATGAGAAGGGGGTAAGGTCTATTTTTTTTTCATAGGCTGGTGCGTGATTGGAATGGGTTGGCATTGGATGTTGAGTGTGCAAGAAGAGTGAATGAATTCACTCTTATTGCACAAACGTATGAGAAACGTATGAGAGAGACCTCTGGGAAGTCAACGACTCCCTGGAGGTCTCTCTTCAATAATAATAATATTTTTTTTAAATTGATCTCTGAAATATTTACATATATATACAATAATCATGTTGAGTAACATTCAGTATGTTATTTTGCAAGATTCAGCACTAAGTGCTACATATAACGAGATTTCAATAATATTGATGATAACATAGTTTTTTTTGCTATTTTTAAAAAATCACAGTAATAATTTACAATTATATGGTTTAGTGTTACTCAAGTTGAATAATATTACATGTTAGTTTTTTTTTTTTTCAAATTTTGAGAAAGTGTGATTATACACAGTATTTACACATATGCATTTAAAATATTATATTTCCTAATTCTCAATAACGTATAATATAAACTCATTATTTACATAATTTTTTAATAATAATAACGTTTTATTTCATTATTTTGTCTTGTTACATAGTAATATTATATCAATGATATTATAACATAATAATAATAGTAATAACAGTAATAATTTTCTTTGTTTCTGTGCTTTGGGAGGCATTCTGATTTCTTCCTCGAACTTTGCAGTGCTTATCTGAGGAAGATAATAGATGGCGGTTAAGTTGATAAGAACTCACATACATAACTGGGTAGAGAGAGACAAACTATACTCTGCAAGGAGCAGCATGGGTTTACTAAAGGAAGGTCACGGTTTAGCAATTTGTTCATATTTTATTACAATGTTTCTGCCGAGTAGGGTAAAGGGAATGGATACACTATGAAAATTTTGGATGTTTATAAGACATTTGATAGGATACCACATGAAGAATTGCTGCATAAACTGAAGAATATGGGTACGAAGTATAAATCTTTGACTTAGATAAGTGGCTACTTAAGAGACATATATCAAAATGTGCTATAAGTGGTGGATGTGAATCTGTCTGATTTAAGTTGACTAGTAATATATAAGTAATATTAGGAAGCATCTAACAGAAATTGTGCAGTTGTTTGGTGATCAATCCAAGATAGGCAAAGTAATCAGGGATGTTACTGATATCCAGCACTTACAGAATGATTTGAAAAGGCTGGATATTTTAGGAAGTGATAATGGCTATCTTCTGAATGTTAATAAACGTAACGTTATGTAATTTGGAGTGATGAAAATATCCAACGGCATATTATATTAGCGGGATTATGCTACAAGAAACAGATGAGACATGAGATATTGGCGTTATGGTGGATAGGAATTTGAAGTTCAAAGATAACTTAACGAAAATTGCGAATACAACTCAGAGGATAATTGCAATGTTGAAATGAACCTTGAGATATAAGGATAAGGCGGTCATTTTGCACCTGGAATGCTTACGCTAATTTAGACTCGTGTGTTCGGAGAGGATGCAAAACTATGTAATGGGCAAGGAAGAATTACAGTGATTATGAGAACAGACCAAGAGTATGAATAGTTTTAATTGATCTTGTGTACTAAACCTATTTATTGATACTTGTACGGCTTACAAATGTTAACAAATGTAGAATTTTATTCAAAATCTCCGAAATATTTCATTCAACGTAACAAAGCACAATTGTGGACTACACCCACCCACACACTCACACCTCGTTAACAGGAATGAAGAGTGGTTTCATAAAGGTCAATAAACTTTTGAATGGGTTTTAAAGGATATCGTCTGATGAAAGTTTTGGTTTTATGGAAGGCGGGGAGAGAATACGAGGGCATTCGTGGGAGTGGAGTTTGTTCGCGATTAAGAAATGGGATAAAAGCTAGCTTTTTCTCACACAGAGCAGAGAGTGAGTGAGTGGAACAATTTACCTAATGAAGTTGTGAGTGGGTCCAGTGTGAATGAGTTTTCAAAAAGGTACGACAACTTTGGGTGATGTATAACATCCCTCAATGAGTTTCAGTACTCAACGTACTCAAGAGTGGCACTAAGATTTAACAAAATATCTTTTTACCTAACAATGAAATCAAAAGCAGATTTATCTCGATTTAGAGAGGGACAATTCGAAGAATAAGAAATGCAATCGATAAACAGTCGAAGAGAATCCACATTCCTTCATCGTAGACATTGCTTCTGATAGCGCTACGTGTATTCAATGTGTTCTGATAGTAGAAGAGAATAACGACGAATCAAAGAAAAAGTAAGTTGCCATGCTCTTACTAACAGTATCAGCTCCAAAGTTGAAGACAATTCATTTCTTACAACCAGGCAGACATAAAGACAAGATGAGGAGAAGTTTTAAGAAATTTATTTCATCTTATCGTGGAGTAGGCCTACTGGGGATACCACGTTAAAAAAAGCGCGCCTAATACTCTACCTCAAAGGTGGTGTGGAAAAGAGAAACATTTGTACCTTTGCAGCTTATGGCTACTAAAACTGCAATGTCAAAGGAAAATAAAAACTTCTCCAAGAACTAGAACTGCTCAGCACATTTGAGTGGAGAAATAACAAGAAAATGATGATGCTCTTCTTCGATGCCTAGGGTCTAATCGGAAATTTCGTCTTCGAGGCAAGACAATCAAGGTTAGTTCTTGTCTCGAATGGCTGAGAAATTGTCTTATTATACGAGTATTTGATGGTACTATTTCGTTTTTCGCACGAGCTTTTTCCCCAAGAGACTGCTGTTCTTATGGGAAAACCTCTCCATAAATGAATACTAAGCATAATAATCTACTTTCATTGTACTGTAGAATAACCCAACGTTCGATTGCGAACAAAGGAAACAGAATTCCGACCATACGAGAAGAATTTTTTACGCATAATTACTGCTCTAAAATTTCACACTGAATAAAAAAATATTAAATTCGTAATAAATTGGAAAAACGATATTTCATTTAGAGATGTTTTGGTTGGAATAGTAAAATGATTGACTTTTTTCCCACGTAAACTAAAACTGTATTTTTTCATCTAAACCTTTCCTTTTAATTAGTCAATTCTCCATATTGTTGAGAAATTGCACTTTTTTCGAATGAGATTCAGTCAAAAGTCGTTTCAATAAGCATTTGTTATTAAATGGGATTGCTCTTTGTCTGATACACATTTCTTACAAAGAAACCTTTTTAAAATGCCAGCATGCACTTGAAGAAAACTCTGAGGCCTTCCTTTGATTGACCCAGTTCACGTGGGAATGATTTGTGTCTCGCTTCCTACGAAATTTTGGGAAATAATAATTACTCCCAACTGAAAATAATTTTCTCAGTAAAAAAAATTCTTTTTACTAAGAAAATGTCCGAGATTTTCTCAGTAAAATGTTAATTTTACTGAGAAATTTAAATTTAATTTTCTCTTTAAAATTATATACCTATACAATTTTAAAGGAGTCCTGGTTCGAGATATATTTAAGAACTTGGAATAAGAGCTTTTTTTTAGCTCCAATTACATTGGCGTAAACAGACAGTTGTGTCTGTGGAAATATTTCGCGAAAATTTCTATTAAATCCCACGTTTCTTCATGCTGGCTTCTGAAAGAAACTGGTTGAATGATTATTGCTTTTAGAGTCGTTTTCTTTTTTCTTTTCCTAATTTCATTCAAATCTGGTTTAGATCCATTATGCAGTCGTTATATATAAAGCGAAATTTTTTCTTAGCATACACAGTGGTATTTTTGGCTTGTGGAATCAATCTCTTTAATGAGAACATTCTTTTCACATAATTCCAGACTACGTACAGGATGGGTCCAGATTACGTCTGTAGTCTTTGTACAAAAAAAGTGGGGGATGAAAATCAAAAGTAATCAGGTTAGAAGAATTCTTCCAGTCCTTTTATAAGTTGACCTCATTCTATCTTTAGCTAATAATAATCTTCATTTATAAAAAATATCGTTATTTTTTTGCTTTCAACTTATACACCAGCATTGCACTCTCAGCTGACTATAACACTTTATTCTAATCATTCACCACTCTCTCCCACCAAAAATCTAATCCTGATTAAATAAACTCTTTATTAATTACTGGAGGTGGCTTCTAGTTCTCCCCATGCTGGTAATGAACTGAAACCTTTCATCTGTGTGAGTACTAGAACATTTAAATAACTTATATGTCTCTAACGTATCCCCACTAATACTCCTATCAGCCAATTTCTGTAACATACAAATCGTCAGTCCATCTTCATAACGTTCATCCTATAAACCTGCCACCATCTTGGTCATACCCCTCTGGATTGTTTTCCCCTTTCTTCATCTCTAAGGAACCGAGTTGATCAGATCCGGGCACATTTTTGAGATGGGTCTTACCAAGAGGCATGATGATTTCCTTATTTCTCTTTGCTAGTGTGTTCTTCAATAACCATGTGTGCTGAGTGGATTGAATCAGTTTGCAATATGACCTCCGAATTTCAACCTGATGATCAGTAGGTCCACAACTTCCCTAGCTCCGTAATTTATTGCAGATCAATTCTATCAGTGCAGTACATAGCAGATAATCGTTTCATCCCAAACCTTATGCTTTGCTACATTAAATTGGCAGCCCTATGCTCTTAGTCTATACAAGTTGTCCCGCAATATCTTCACATTATCTTTATTAACTATTGTTCTTCGCAGTTTTGCATCATCATTAAATAAGTGAATATTTTCGGCATCGTTAATGTACAAGTTCAATAACAGAGGCCCGTATAAAGAACTCGATGGTAAATGATTTTACAAGATCGAACGGTGTCAACGTGTAGTCATTCCACTTATTCAGCTTAATTATTCCACTTGCTCAACGAACTGGATAAGTGGAATGATCAGTTGCGTTATTATAAAATGGTAGTAAATTACTGACACAACCTACCTATCAAAAAGCATGCAGCTTCACATAGAATATTCCATTTCTATCCACCATTTCTGAATCTTGCTTTTAACCATTTCTCCAGTACCTTACCCACCGTTCCTGAGATGTAGATCTCTCTCGAAAATTTTCAGCTTGTCTTAGCTATTCGTTATCCAAAAACGGAAATATTTCACACCCTTTATATTCCCTTGGGATTCTACTACAGCTCAGTCAAATTAAACACTCTTATCAAAGACACTGCATGTGTATGTTTTATGCACATTATCATAATATTGGAGCTAATGTGCCATATAAAGGATCTGCAATATCGCGTGCACCCCTGCTTTATCTGTCGCTGTTTCAATAACAGCCCTAGTCTCCTCACAGTTTATCCAGATTTTAAGGAAAAAAAACTAGTAGATCACATTTCTTTTTCATTCAAATCAATCTAGTTTTATCCAGGATTTATATATAATTTAGCAACTAAGTTGAGTTACACTCACTCGCTAGCCAGAATGTGACCACCAATTTGATAAATAAATTGAACGGTCCAATCTTCATGGGCATACAGTGATTTAAGTTTTGTTTTAAAATCATGGATGTTTTGTTATTGTTTTTTTTTTAATCTGAAGTGCTCACCTACGAATTTGTTCTGCATGTATTTTGCAAATGAAGTACGGTCAAAAGTAACGGTCCCATATTGTACTTAACCTCATTATATTATTACTTCGTTTTTAAGTGTAAAACGGTTGACTAGTGTAGAATTTTTTATACGCGAAAAATAAATAAAATTCTAAAACAAAGAGTGAAAACGCATCATAAATTATTTTAGTAGGGCTTCTTTTGAAAACAATTGTTCAGGAAATTCGAAATATTTCTGTCCTCGTTACCTCAAGGAATCGAATGAACCTATTCGTAAAACATGTACGCACCTGCTGATCAACATGGAACTGCGTTTAGAATGGAGTTCGAGATTTCTTAAGTTTCGGTCAGATAAACTCAGGCAGGGTTATTCGTCATATATCAATATTCTATGATTCTTGCATTAAAATTACTAGCAAAACGGCGGGTTAATAATGAGAAGTATTCTTTTTACAATGGTCAGAAAATTAATTTAGATCATCGAGGTGAGAAGTAGGGGAGCCTCTTCTGACAAGACCAAGATCAAGATAAGATAAGGAATCGTGACGTGATTGGTTGATGACGTCACGATTCATGACGTCATCAACGCCTTCCCAACTCATGACGTCATTGTGTGACGTCACGAGTTTGGAAGGATTGGAATTTCCCTGTGGGCATATGTGTCAATGGCTTCAGTTCTTGTGTTTTGGTTCGCGTATGGGATCATGGGTAATGGTATAGATAAGGATTCGTGTTGTGATTGGTGGGACACTCTGAACAAGATCAAGATCAAGATAAGATAAGGAATCGTGACGTGAGTGTGTGTTGTTATGAGATGTAGATAGGTGACGTCATTTGTTAGTTGTAAATAAGTGATGTCATTTGTTATTTGTAAATAAGTGACGTTATTGTTTTGAATGGAAAGGATGATATTAGTGGATAAGAAATCGTGTCGTGATTGGTGGGACACTTCCGACAAGATCAAGATCAAGATAAGATAAGGAATCATGACGTGGATGTCTGTTGTTATTAATTTTAGAATGCTTGGAATTTCGATGGGGCCCTCGTCTGTCCGGAACATCACGTGGTGTGTTTGGTGATATTTAGAGATAAGAATCGTGACTTTATGTGTTTGGAAATTTCTGGGGAACATGTCTCTCTGTGATATCACATGGTGTTTTTGTTTGGCTATGGAATTGTGGGCGATGTTTTTGAGATGATAAGATATCTTGGAATTTTCTCAGGGTGACACACATCCGTCATGTTTTGTTTGGTTGTCTAAGGATGGATGCACTAATTTCCAATACATTATGGGGTATTTCTTTCTTTCTTGTTAAAGGTGGGAATACTTAGAGTAGAGTAGAGTTGTGATAGCGTCCGTGTTTCGATTTTCTGAATAATTTAATTATATATACTAATGTAACTCAAACACATTTTTTTTTCCATAGTTCATCCATATTTTATTCTATATTCATATTCTAATCAAGTTCATATTTTATTCAAAATTCATCCGAATATTTTAATTTGTCTAAAATTAAGATCTTAAAGTTCAATAAATAAATAAATAAATAAATAAATCGTGTGTGAATTCACAGTGATTTCAAAAGTGTTCTTACTTAAACATACATAACACATCAAAGACACTGTTTGTACTTTTAAGTTTACATATTTATTTCACAGATATTATTTACAATGCAATATGTAGAAATAGGAATTTACATATATCACCAATGCAAATGCTGTTTTTCTTGGCATAACATTTCTTTGATGAGGCATGTTTGATTGCCTGATTTTGATATCACTTCCCAAATGATTACGGCAATTTCTGAGGTCACTAATATTACCAGTACTGCTATAAAACCAAGTATCTGGCACTTACCCTATGATTATTCTTATGAAAAAAAAAAGAAAAACCATACAGTATTAGAATTACGCTTACCAAAAACATACAACCAAGGATTATCGAAATTACAAGTATCAATTGTTATGTTTAAGTTAAAAATTAACTTACATTTCTTTCCAGAATGAGAACATCTTGGTACTATCTAGGTTTTCTGAATATTCCAAATTGTTGATTATTAATATATATTCACACCACGGAACACAAACACAAGTCTGAAAATCCATTTGACTTTTTTCATTATAGGTTTTACTTTAAAATTCAGTTAACTACATATTATAACCAGAATAAATGAGTAAAATAAATAAATAAATAAATAAACTGTGTGTGAATTATTTTCCCACACTGTTAATTTCATTAGACTTGTTTGTAGATAACTGAGTGACTCATTTCGATCAGTCATCGTTCTTTTCTTAGCCGTATAGCAGCGGTTTCTTCAAAGGTAAAATTTTGCTCCCAGGATTGTGTAGTAGTCAGGTTTTCTGGTGTGACTAGTATTTACAGTAGTGTTAGGTAGCAAAGGTTTGTAATTTGACTTTGTGTGATCTTTGAGACCTAAGTTGTTCGAATCACTTCCTTTCCTACACATATTACAGTTTCTTCAAAGGTAAATTCCTCAGGATTAAATATTACTCAAACTTACTGTTGTGACTAAGTGTTTTCGAGGTGATACACTACTGACGGGTAGCAAAGGTTCGTAATTTGACCTTGTGTGATCGTTGAGAACTAAGTTATTCATTGTCACATGATGTAATTATTGGTTTTCCATTGGTTCTAATTTTTTTTATAAATAGACTAAAGGGTCGCTCGTTGGTTCCAATTTGACTTTCTAGTAGTATTTGTAATATTTCTATGCATTCAGAAGATTTTAGTTCAAAATGAGTTTTTCTGGAGAAAAGGTAAGTTAATTATGTCATTTTTATGGTAATGTCATTGAAAATTAACATTAGTGGAATTTTTAGCGACTACATTAGCGAATTTTGTCTATAAAGTTATAATTTTTATAATTATTTTATTTATAATTATTTATTTATAATTATTTATAATTATTTAAAAAAAGTTATAATTATTTTCCTCGGAATTTGAGCGGTTCTGCTCAGTGGCCGGGAGGCCGTCACTGAGTGAAACCAACGCTGAGATTAGGACGGTCTTTCGCCCACTATGGAGTGGCCTAGAGATCGTCCGTATTTTTGAGATTTCACCTTTACTTACATAGTCGGTCGATTGGTTCATTAATGCCCTTGGGGGTAACGGATGGCAACAATGCAATGCTGTAGCAATGAAGTTTAACTGAGGTTCGGCTGTTGCTGTTACCCCCTTGGGCGATGAGTTTTTGAGTTCGCTCTCTTGAGGTTTTTGCCTTAAGGGAGCACTTTGAGTCTCCGGGAAAGTGTTCTCCGGCACGGCCCACTGAGGGGCTTTGTCAGTGAATTATTTTCCTCGGAATTTGAGCGGTTCTGCTCGGTGGTCGGGGAGCCCGTCACTGAGTGGAACCAACGCTGAGATTAGGACGGTCTTTCGCCCACTATGGAGTGGCCTAGAGATCGTCCGTATTTTTGAGATTTCACCTTTACTTACATAGTCGGTGATTGATTTTATACCCTTGGAGGTAATGAATGGCAATGCAATGCTGTACCAATGAAGTTTAACTGAGGTTCGGCTTTTGCTGTTACCCCAGGGGCGACGAGTTTTTGAATTCGCGCTCTTAAGGTTTTTGCCTTAAGGGAGCACTTTGAGTCTCCGGGGAAGGTGTTCCCTGGCACGGCCCGCTGAGGGGCTTTGTCGGTGAATTATTTTCCTCGGAATTTGAGCGGTTCTGCTCAGTGGTCGGGGAGCCCGTCACTGAATGGAACCAACGCTGAGATTAGGACGGTCTTTCGCCCACTATGGAGTGGCCTAGAGATCGTCCGTATTTTTGAGATTTCACCTTTACTTACATAGTCGGTGATTGATTTTATACCCTTGGAGGTAATGAATGGCAATGCAATGCTGTACCAATGAAGTTTAACTGAGGTTCGGCTTTTGCTGTTACCCCAGGGGCGACGAGTTTTTGAATTCGCGCTCTTAAGGTTTTTGCCTTAAGGGAGCACTTTGAGTCTCCGGGGAAGGTGTTCCCTGGCACGGCCCGCTGAGGGGCTTTGTCGGTGAATTATTTTCCTCGGAATTTGAGCGGTTCTGCTCAGTGGTCGGGGAGCCCGTCACTGAATGGAACCAACGCTGAGATTAGGACGGTCTTTCGCCCACTATGGAGTGGCCTAGAGATCATCCGTATTTTTGAGATTTCACCTTTACTTACATAGTCGGTGATTGATTCATTCAATCCAATACCCTTGGAGGGTAATGGATGGCAATGCTGTAGCCAATGAAATTCTAACTGAGGCTCGGTATTGCTGTTACCCTCTTGCCATGTTCAGAGCTTTAATTGCTCAATAACACCTTATCCCTACACTGTCCTCTACAGATAACGGGGAATATGAAAAGCATTCTTGCTTCGCCCCTTTAAGCCAGTCCTTATAAGGACTATAAGGATATAGTAGTCCGAGTATCATTAATCGACGCTTGGCAATTTATGTATTTGCTATTATTCGCTACAAATTTTTTTTCATCATTATTATTATTTAATGATAATTTCATGTTATATAAAGAAATAAATATAAATATTTATATTTATAAAAAAATTATTTATTAAAATTAAAATAATTAAACTACATTTCTTTAAAAAAAGCAGAAAAACCAGCCTGAGTACACATGCAGTCAACACATATAAATCCTTTCATCATGACTGTTTTTATTTTTTTTGCTGTTTGTGTCTTGTTTTTTAAAAATACTCAAATATTTACCATTCCAGATTTTTATCTTTAAAATCTGGACAGCACTATTTTCATTGCTCTAAAAACCAAGAGATTATTTCGATCAATTGCATAATTACTTTTTAAAAAATTAATTTGTTCTCTAAATAATTCAAAATCACCAAACAGTTAAACATTTGGCAAGCATAGTACCTCCATATAGACTCGGGACTCATGTTGGGAAATGATGATATAATATTTGTTTCTGATAACAATCCTTTTCAAAAATTACTTAGGTGTCTGTAAATTTCTGTCTATTCGATGACTTCCATACACCCAGTATATTATATAATAATATGTACCTCCATTACTCCAATAAATATCAGCAAGAATTGCAAAATAGCAAAATCAAATAAAATGTGTTCAACAACAGACATCCATTCCCCTGACGGAAACCCTTGACTAGGCTTCGACATTGCATTGCGTCTTAATTTTTAGAGAAGGCTTTACTTATATCGGTGTCGAGGCTAGCTGGTGAACGGACGTGCTATCGGAGAGCTCCTGAGAGATTTGTGTTTTTTGTTGATTTATTGATGTTTTGGATTCAATTTAATGGACTTAAGTGTTTAATTTTGGTATATTATTAGAGCTTTATTAACGTGGTTAGTGTACTAAAGTGTTTTATAACATAATCTATGTCGGAAGTCGCCGCTAGATGAATTCGTAATGAGTAGTGTTCGTGCAAGCTCCAGATAAGATAAGTATCATTTTCAGTTATCGATACAAATTACTTAATATTGTGTAGTTTTGTTTTGTTTGCCTTGCGTATTTTAGTGAGTCTATTTTTGGTGTGTTATAACGTTTAATTTGACAAAACACGTTACAGATAAATATGGCACCTGTGCGTAGGAAAATGGCGGCCAGTAATGAAGGTTCGCCATCATTATCAAAGAACGGTAGCATAAAAGAAATGACTCAGTGTACTAGCTGTGAAATGTACGCTTTGCGGAGTGCGGTCGGAGTGTGGTTAGATGATGATAAAGGATTGAATGTGTGTAGAAAATGTAGGGAGAATGCGGAATTGAAGTGTATTTCGGATCGTGAGTGTGATATTTTTGTCAACCTTCAGAATGAAGGAAATAGGGATATGACAAGAAACGGCAAGGTTGTACATGAAAATTGTGAGAGTGTGAATGTAGAAAGTATGAATGATAGTATAAATGTTTTCTCAGAGAACAAAAAAGATGAGATAGATGCATTGAGTGAGATCGCGTTGTTGAATAGTGCGATAGAAAGAGCAAAACAGCAGCTAGAGTGCATGAACAAAAGTAGACTGAATGAACCAACCAATAATAAAAGGTATGACAGGAAAAATAGACGTATGAATGTGAACATGAACAAAATGAAGGATAGAGTGCTGTATGGAGACTCGTTAGTATGAGGTGTGATAGTAGAGGATTTGACAAAATCGTACCAACCTGGTGCGACCATAAAGGACGTAACTGCGTCTATTAGAGAGCAAAAGGAAAGGGTGAAAGAAATGATTGTTGTGGCAGGTACGAATGATTTGAAAGGAGATAAAATGGAAATGATAGAAGACCTGAATGAATTGTTTGAGGTAGCAAAAGAAAAGAGTGAGAGAGTTAGAATGATTAGTCTTTTGCCACGGTATGACAGTGAAATGTTTAAAAGGAGGGCTATAATTGCGAATGACTTTATGCGTGGGTTATGTATGACGAGTGGTGTGGAATTTGTGGATGTGTGGAGTGAGTTTGATGGGCGAAAGGATCTATGTAAGATGGATGGCTTGCATTTGAATGGTTACGGTGTAAGAAGACTTGAGAAAGTGTTGCTGAATGTAGTGGATGTGCAAATTCAGGGAAACTAGATTTGTTAGGGGGGGGGAGTAGAGATACAGTCCTTATGGAGGCAGTTGAATGTAAGAATGAATATAATATGCCAGAGCAAATAAGGACAACAAATCAGAGTGGGATAGTTAATATAAGGCATCAAGGTAGGGTTGGGGCTAATGGGGGTCTTAAATTCATGTACACTAATACTAGGAGTATTAGGAACAAGAAGGAAGAGTTTTTGGCCATGGTTGGCACTTCCACACCACAGGTGTATTAGTGAAACATGGCTGACTGTAGATGATATAACTAGTGGGATTGAATGTGATGGGTATAGTGTGTTCAGGAATGACAGAGAGAATAAAATGGGGGGAGGAGTATTGTTGATGATAGCTGATGAGCTCCAGCCAAGGAGAATAGAAGTTGAATTGCAGGATAGAGAAAAGAGCACATTTGAGGCCATTTGGTGTGAGATTGTGGCTAGCAGAACTAAATATACAATTGGGTGCTGCTATAGACCAGGTGATGGAAAAGATGGTGGTGACAGTATGCACAACAAATAGAAGAAATGGGTGGAAGGAGGGTGATTATTATGGGAGATTTCAACTATGGTCGCATCGATTGGAGTGAGGAGAGGACACACGGGAGGAAGGAACTGGATTTTATGCGGTTATTAAGGGATAACTATCTGCGACAGCATGTAATGGAAAATACTAGGGGTCAGAGAGTGCTTGACCTAGTAATTACATCTGAGGATTTGGCTGTAACAAATATGACCACATTGCCACCAATCGGTGAGAGTGATCATAGGGTCTTAACTTGGGAGGTGGCTAAAGGTGTAGAATTTTCAATTAAGACAGGGTACATGTGGAATTATCGGGCGGGAAAGTATGACAAGCTTAGGAGTTTGATTGGTTCAGTGCCATGGCATGTACAACTGCAAGGACTAGAAGTTGATAGTGCATGGGAGGTAGTTAAGAAGTGCTTGCATGAAGCAATGGCTGACTGTATACCTAGAGTCCGAATAATAAATCAAGTAGGGGTTAAATGGATGAATAACACCATTAAGCTTGAGTTGCAAAAAAAGAAACAACTATGGAGGGAATTTAAGGAGAAGGGTGACCGGCAGGCACATGAACGGTATAAAGCGCAGGCCAGAAGGGTGACGAGTGTGGTAAGAAAAGCAAAAAAGGATTACGAAAGAACATTGGCCATGCAGGCTAAAGAGAATCCTAAACAGTTTTTTAGATATGTAGCAAGTAAAAGGAAAAATGTACATGGCAGATTGATTTTAAAGAATGCCGATGGTAGGGAGGTAACTGAATCAGTTGAGATAGTTGAGTTACTGAGTGAGCACTTTGCAAAAGTATATCATCCAGGTGGTGACATTGCAGAAACGAATAAACCAGTAGATTATACGGGAATTGTGGTTAATGAAGTGGAGGTGAGTAGTCTATTGCATAACCTCAATGTCAATACATCTGTGGGATTGGATGGTATACCAGCTCGTGTTGTACGAGAAGCAGCTAAAGAATTGTCAGTACCCTTGACCATTTTGTTTAATTTGAGTCTCGGGTCTGGGTTAGTCCCGAGCGGGTGGAAAGAGGGGAAAATAGTTCCACTGCATAAAGGTGGTTCCAAGACTGCTGTTGTAAATTACCGACCGATTAGCATATCAGGAATCATTGTCAAGGTCTTAGAGAAAATAGTCAAGAGGAAAATACAAGATTGGATAGAAGAAAATGGGATACTGTATCGGGGACAGCATGGTTTTGTGAAGGGCAGGTCATGCCTCAGTAACTTGCTCACGTATTATAACACAGTGACGGCTGAACTGGATAAGGGTAATGGGTTTACGGTGATTCTGCTGGACCTTGCCAAGGCCTTTGACAGGATTCCACATGGAATTCTAATCAGTAAATTGCAGCATATGGGAATGGACATGGGGTTGGTGAGATGGATAGGAGGGTGGTTGACGGAGCGATATCAGAGAGTGGTTTACTCGGGAGTGGAGTCCACAAGACGGCCTGTGACTAGTGGTGTGCCACAAGGATCTGTTCTTGGACCACTGCTGTTTAATTTGTTCATAAATGATATAGGAAATGATCTGAGAGGAACAGTTCATTTGTTTGCGGATGATGCGAAGTTGGGTAGGGCAATAGTGAATGCAGATGACGTCAAAATTTTGCAGGATGATTTGGATAGATTGGAGGTCTGGGCTAAAGAGAATGGATGTCAGTTTAATGTGGCAAAATGTAAGGTTATGCACTTTGGGGTGAAAAGATTGGCGGCAGATTACTGCATTGGTGGAACCCTGCTCCAGTAAATTGATGAGGCACGAGATTTAGGAGTGTTGGTAGATAAGGAATTGAAATTTAGGGGACACATTGCAAAATGACCAAAACAGCTCATCAAATCACTTGGTTGCTGAGGAATACGTTGACAAGCAGAGACAAGCAGGTTATTGTTCCTCTCTATCGAGTCTTGATAAGACCCCATCTAGACTACTGTGCTCAGATTTGGCCACCTAGGTTTCTTCTTGATGGGGAGGAGGTGGAGAGGATCCAGAGGCGAGTGACCAAGATGATAGCAGGTCTGTGGAATGAACCGTATGAGAACAGGTTGAGGATTTGTGGGTTGCAAAAATTGGTTTTGCAACCCACAGAGGAGGGGAGATATAGGCAGAGGAGGGGAGATATGATTGAGACATTCAAATTACTGAAGGGTTTCTATAAAATTAATTCAGAAGATATTTTTGAGAACAGGGCTGGTTGTGGGAGGACTAGGGGACATCCATGGAAACTGGGCAAAAGTGTGGTTAGTAAAGGTGTTAGAGCTGGGTTCTTTACTTTTAGAGTAGTGAATGAGTGGAATGCGCTCCCTGAGTCTGTAGTGGATGCTGTGACAGTGAATGAGTTTAAGGCGAGGTATGATAGATACTGTATGAATGTCAAATAGTTGTGATGAATATGATTTGGGGCCTCCCTCGATGAGTCTAATGACTCCCTGGAGTTGCCCGTAATAATAGTAATAATAGTAATATACCAGTCCCAGTGTAGCCCATTCGGATATATAATCAGTATATTTTAATTATTTCACCAGCAGATGACATACAATGATAAATCAAATTGAAAATCGTTTGGTCTTTGAAAACAATGAAAGAAGCGCCCTCTCACCAAAAATCGCATTATAAATGTAATTTTTGCTTTGTAAATTATATTTTATATATCAATATTTAAAAAATAAAATAATGAAAATTTATAAAACCTCTTAACTTATTAACAATAAATGAATCGATTTCGATAATATTTTACTTGAGTAAAAATTAATTCCATAAATAAAAATATCCGTATTCTTTAAAATAATATTAATAAAATATTAACACACCACCATGTTATATTAATATCATTCTTTTAATTACCGATATCTAGAAATGTGCATCTACAACCCCATGTGGTGGCCGGGATAAGAATATCCCCAATGTAGCCCATGCATGTCGTAAGAGGCGACTAAAATGGGACGCAGAGTTTCGAGAGTTTCGCTTAGGTTTCTTCCGAAATTTTGCTCCCGGTGAGTGGGGCTTAGATTTCGGGGATTTGCCCTGAGAGAGAGAGCATTTTGAGTATCTGGGGAAGGTGTTCTCTGGCGTGGCCAGTGTGGGGCCTTGTCGGTGGATGCTTTCCCCTGGAATATGAACGGTTCTGCTCAGTGGTGGTGTGTGTGTGTGGGGGGGCGTCACTGAGTGGAACCAACTCTGAGTTGGACAGTCTTTCGGCCATTCGTAGGGAGTGGTCCGGGGGAGCGTCTTAATTTTTAGAGAAGGCTTTACTTATATACCAGTCCCTGTGTAGCCCATGCATGTCGTACGAGGCGACTAAAATGGGTACCCAGGAAGGGTAATGGATGGCCATTATGTAGCCAATGAAATTTTAACTGAGGGTCGGCTATTGCTGTTATCCTCCTGCCATGATCAGAGCTTATAGCCCTGTATTACCCTATTCATACATTTTCTTTACAGATAACTGGGAATATGAATAGCATTTCTGCTTCACCCATCTAGACAAAAAAAAAATTGCATTTACAGCTGCTATCTGCCACCTAGTGTTCGATTTTTAAATGTTGATAACAAATATTACTAATTGTAATTTTTTTGAAAGGCGAATTGTGAAGGCAATTATTTCTTTTTGATTTATCTGTAAATAAATTAAGGATTATCAATAGTTATTAATTTTAGGCACTTAATGTTTTAACATTAACTACAATATTAGCTCCATAATGAGCAAAAGGTGTTCTGTAATTTGTCAGCCACTGTTTAAATCCATTTGTTTCTTAAGGGCGACCTTTAATGTTCAGAGACCTTCATCTCTGTTTCTTTCATTAAAGAAGGGTTACCTTCGTGCTTGAGAGAAGTTATTACAGGAGGAAGAGGAGGAGCGATATCCCAGAAGAGCAAAGTCACTAGTTGCGTGTGCGAGGAGTCACTTTTAGGAGTTGTTTCCTTTTAACTTTCATGTTAATAATAGTTATAGATAGATAGATTGGGAGAGGTGTGAATGATGAGGTGCGGTTTTTTACATACCACAAAAAGTTGGGGAGAACTACGAGGAGTAGAGCGGATGTTGCGGGTTTCAAGAAGACTTGTATACACTGGATTGGATAGGGTTGCCAGATCAACGTTGCAAAGTGTAATGTTTAAAATTCGGGAAAACATTTGGTGGGATGCAGAGAATATAATTGGGGGAAATATCTTAGAGGAGGTACAGGAGATTGAGGATCTGTGAGTGACTGTGAACAAGGACCCAAAATTTCTGGGACACTAAATTGTGAGTACAGAGGATTATGAAAATGGTGTAGATAATACTGTCATCTAGGAGTGAGGATGTTATTGTTCCATTGTATAAATCTTTGACTAAGTCACATAGAAATTATTGTGAACAGATTTGGTCTCTGGTTTTATAAAGAATGGAGAGATATTGGAAATAGTCCAGAGACGATTGACTGAAGTCGTTTCTAGAATGTTGAATATGAAGAAGACAGATTGAAGAAATGCAGTTTGCAGAGACTGGTGAAGAGCAGGAGGATGAATATGTTGCAGACGCATACGTTGCAAAAGTGTTATTACCAAACTAATGTGAACGAGATTTTACATAGAATGATGGAAAACGGAGGAAGAAACGGGTCATTCCTAGAAGGCGTATAAGGAGGGCGTGACCAAGATGAAGGTGAAGAGAAAGTTGTTTTTGCATGGAGATCGGTCGGTGATCGAAATGTATTCCCTGAGAGTGTGGTGAGTGTGAAGACACTCGCCACACTTTCAGGTGTGAGAGTGAGTGTGAGAGTCAATGTATTAAAGGCAAGTATGGTGAACTGCATGTGTGTGTGACAGAGAGACCTCCGGCGATGAGAGTTTTTGACTCTATGAAGATTTAGTAGTCAACTTCAAAGTCCGTTGACTTTTAGGAAGGGTGGAAATTGCTACGTAATATACAGTGAAAACACATCATTACTACTACTATGATTAGTTTATGTACGCACGTCTAGGGAGTCAAGCACTTATCGAGCGATGACCCTTGAAGGAGTCTGTCATACCTCTACTTATGAAGTTCACTGAACACTGACAGTGTCGACTGATAGCTTATTCCATTCGCTCAGCACACGATATGAAAAGAACCTGGATTCACATCCGCGCTCATTTTCCAGAGATGACCTTGAGTTCAACTCTACCTGCAAATATTCACTGTAGATATACCTCACTATCCTATCAGCGATACAGTTTTATAAACTCCTTGAAACGCGGAACAATACCTTTTTTATTCGTACAAGTGAGTGTTCTTTTTATCACTGCGGTTATCCTTTAATTTATTCCTCACTTAATATCTCCACAATCTCTAGTTTCAGCTTGAGGCAAACTCCCATGAATATAATTCTCAGCTGCAATATCTTTAACCCAAAAAGCATAACCTTTTGGTGCTCATTAACATTTGACCCTAGAATCAGTCTGTTAAAGTGAACGTGCAAGAATTCTGCATCAAATAATATGTCTCTTACCACGCGACATAACTTTGCAACGTCCACATAGAATTGAATATTTCCCTCGAGACCGTTCTAGTTTTATTAATATACGAAATTAACAGCAGCAGTCCCAGCATAGAACTCTGCGGTATTCCACCAATCTTCGTTATTCTCTAGATTCAACTCAATCCATATCTAATTTAGTATATAAAAATTTATCAATTTAAAATATAATTAAAAAAAAATAAAATTACAGTTGGTTAATTAAATATTATGAATCGCATGCCATTATTCAGACAAACGATTTTTCGTTTTGATAACAAACATTTACTAATTCTATTCACGAAGGTAGAAACATAATTTCATAATATGATATGAGATTGTGCAGTAAATGGCCAACTAAATATACGCAACTAATATATTCAACGCGATTAGAGTTCCTGCTGTTAAAGAGTAGTTGTAGAGGACAGTGTAGGAATAAGGTGTTATTGAGCTATTAAAACTCTGATCATGGCAGGAGGATAACAGCAATAGCCGAGCCTCAGTTAGAACTTCATTGGCTACAGCATTGCCCCATCCATTACCCTCCAAGGGTATTCTGCATGAACCTATCCACCGCATGATCTACGTCAATTGAAGGTGTTTTTGTTTTCTTTATTTATTAAAAAAAATGGCTTATTTGTTATATTCCTTTATGATTAATTCTGCAAGATTTTGAATTTTAGGTTTGGGCCATAAAAATATAAATTGTAATCTTCGAACTTTTGTAATTAAAATAATAAAATAAAATTTATAGCTAAGAAGGGGATTTTTTTATTTTGTTTGATTATTATTATTTTTTTTCATCTCGTAAAGTTGTTTTCTTTCCGGTAGCAATTTTTAGCAGTGAACCTGGTTCCCAAAGAAAGAAAGAAAGAAATAAATGAATTTAGAACGCCGCAAAAAAAATGAATTACAGAGAGGTGTATCAAAGATATCAAAGATTAAAAAAAAACGAAACTAAATTCTCCATATCCGGTCTTGCCAATATTTCCATACTTTCTGTCTAAAAAAGATTGTTTTCCTTCGCGTTCAACACGGACTTTTCTCCATCCTCCCACATATTCAAAGAGAAATCGTCCAGCATCGATTTCGTTCTTTCCTTGATTGAAACAAACGAATTGTAACCTAAGAAAAGGCTGCTTTCGGATGCGAACCAGCATTACTAATAACTCAGCTATATTTCACATCTCTCACCAAATCTCCGATTTGTGCCGTTAAATCCAGAGAGAGAGAGAGAGAGAGAGAGAGAGAGAGAGAGAGAGAGAGAGAGAGAAGAATGAAAGATGTCTGATACAATCAATATGCATTTGATTTCTGCAATAAAACTATTCCTGTCTTATTATGTGGATCCAAATAAAATTAATTTAAGCAGAAGTTTTAAAAAAATGAAAAACAATGTGTTTTGTAGTATCTTAATATTTCTAAGATAAGTTTTAGTCTTCACTGACATTTCTGTCTTGTAAGTGATTTGCGGAGGTACATTGTATTTTCTTTTCTACGATAACGTCGGGATGGAAAAGGCGACGCTTTATTGGTCGACTGTAGGAAGGAGATTCGTTAAACCTTCGAATGTCGTTCTCACATCCGGGATAGTGAATACAAAACCTGTCTAAGAATTCTTCATTTTATACGAAAGGGGTAATTTGCCTAACAGCTCTCTCTCTTAAGCTCCTTCTAGTCACTTTCTCAAAATACTTCTGCATAATGCCCCTCCCCCCTTGTTTAGGTACTTTCATGTGGTAGTTCCATCGTGGCCACCAACATTCCTTCTCTTTCCTCTGATCGTGTAAGAAACGCAAGCAGCCAT
Organism: Typopeltis vanoorti; assembly: GCF_054136105.1. NCBI lineage: Eukaryota > Metazoa > Arthropoda > Arachnida > Uropygi > Thelyphonidae > Typopeltis > Typopeltis vanoorti. The sequence goes on from NC_143568.1 coordinate 112,637,537, forward strand.
TGGTCCCCACTCATACACGGTTTAACTCCAAACAATATCGAAGCAACGTCTCATAATCTTTCTTCATCTTATCAGCCTATTTTTTGGAACTGCCTTCTCCATATTTTTATTCTCGATGAGTACAATTCCTTCCTTACCACGAAACTGGACGACGGAGTACTTCTTTCTCCTTAACTACTTGTCCACAAACGACAATTTGTGTTTACGGTCACAAGATCTGTCATGTTCAGGATCAGGGTTAAAAATATGATTTCTGAAGCTTTTATTGGAAGAATGCTGCAATGGCCACATATCGGTAATCTGCTGTGTTTGCAAAAGGAATGTATAATCGATATCGATCTTTATTTATGGCCTGCTGATCCTTTGGCTCATAAGTTGGATTCAACGAACGGGAGAGCGGGAATCAAATAGGCATAGATTTGTATTCCATAGCATTGATTCTTCTTTTATTGAACAACACATCTGAAATAGGATAATAACACTTCTATTCTTTTTGCTTTTAATTCAACAATGGAAATTCGTTTGTCTCTGATAAGAGATCTTACTATATCTATGCCATCTTCTTACGTCATCCTTTTAAGGTGGGTTCAAGTCCCGCCCAGATTCAAGGAATCTTTGCAAGGCTTTTTCAAGTGACTTAGTCGGGCTTATACGTTGGTGGAAGACTTCTTCCAGTTTGCGACAAAGCTAGAAATCACAATCCTTGATTTGATTATCGCTTGTTTTAGTGAATGATGGCTTTCACAGGAAGCGTGTGACACTCCATTTCCATCTGAATTAGTCCTTATAGTCCTTATAAGGACTGGCTTAAAGGGGCGAAGCAAGAATGCTTTTCATCTTCCCCGTTATCTGTAGAGGACAGTGTAGGGATAAGGTGTTATTGAGCTATTAAATTAAAGCTCTGATCATGGCAGGAGGGTAACAGCAATAGCCGAGCCTCAGTTAGAACTTCATTGGCCACAGCATTGCATTCCATCACCTCTCCATCTGAATTAAAAAAAAAAAAAAAGAAAAAAAATTACAAAAACTTGATATCGGATTATTATAAAAATTAATAGGTGTTTCTTTAAAAATTATATTTCTAGTTGCTTATTTAAATATTTAATAAAATTTTTTCTGAAATAGGATAATATTTCATTTGAATATAGTTATATAGCAAAGTATGAAATAAAATTGAAACATCATTATTTTATGACGGAATATTTGGAATATATGTGTGTAAGCAATAACGAAAGAAACAAATTGTTTTGCTTCTCAAAAACTCTTTGACCATGAAAAAGACTTCATCTAAATATTACTGAAGTGGTAATTTTTGTATTACTGCTTACCATTCTCCGGTATTTAACAATTAATCCTATGTATTCGTTTAATATTCAGACTTTGAGATAATTGGATGAAGCAATACTTAGCAGAACTTAGTACTTCAAATTACTTAGCATTCGTGATATTCGACGGCAAACGAGCAGCGAAACTGAAATATGAACTGCATTTATTTTGAGGGGTGTTTCGCCAAATGCCGGTATAAGCATGCGTTGTTCAAGTCATTCCGGGGCATCAGAATTCAAATAATATTCCAATACAAAGAAATTTTTATAGACATACGCCGAGAAAATCCCCCTCCCCCACCTCCCATAGTGTAAAAAGGTCTTCAAATTACTTCTTCTCCTTAATCTGATTTTCCTTTTCTATCAGGATTCATCAGAAAAATCTTGAGCCACAAAAGTCTTTTATCCCTGACAGCGCCTTACTGAAACTAATCATAACGCTATCCTATCATTTATACGACGATTATTATGGGAAAATATCGAAGATTCAGCCTGTTCCACAAAAGGAAGATATTTCTACATCATCCAGCTGTCAGTACATTATTGTTGGTTCGGTTCTATCTAAAATAACAGAAATCCTGACTCACAATGCGCATTAATTTTATTGAGTATTCCCAATAAGTTAATCATTAAATCATCTTCCTTTGCATTGCCGTAGAAAACGTCACAGAAATAGGATGGTTTATGTTAAATAGGTTCGAGTATGGTCTAAAACGAGAAAAAAAATTTTTTTTTTTCATTCCCAGGCTGGTTAAATGATCTCGTGCGGAGGAGAAAGGGATTTTCTTTCCGAAAGAGTCCATTTTTTTATTTTTATTTATTTTTATTTCGCATAACTGTACAGAAGAAAACACAGTTATCAGACATAGACGTTGGCCTTATTCCTTAGTTGCTTCTTCCATAATTCCAACATCGGCAAATGAAGAAGTAATAGAACAGAAATAGAGGAAGCCTTTGGGGGGGGGGTGCAGAGTTCATCACTGCTGTTTAATGGCGAAGTAGACAAATGGAGAACGAAAGAAATGAATGAAAAACATAAACTCGCCGTTTAAAACTGAATCTTCGAACTGCGCCTAATGTCCAATTGTTTGATGGATCAAATAATCAAAATGAACTCCAAAGATCGCTATTTTCCTTAGACATAACTACAGAAAAAGTTGGAAGGGAATGTGGCTTTAAAGGACTATCTTCAATGAAAGTTTAAATCGTGATTGAAAATAATAATTTATTACAAATTAAATTCGAATATCTCGAATGCGCTGTATCATATCTAAAAGAAGTTGACTGATGCTAATTTTTTCTTTTTCTTAAAGATAACAGGGATGATTATGAATAATAATAGTCATGATATCTTAAAACGTAGCCAGGTTGAAAAGCATACAAGGATGAGACTAGAAAATTCCCGCAGAACGATTTCTAGCGTTTGGAAAATGTGAACCAATAAAATCTACGGAAGAATAAACAAAATGGCAGAATGAAATGAAATTTCTACGCAGAACAGCAGGCAACACTCTGGGATCAAAACAAAACGATAAGATGTAGCGAACTTATAAAAGATGTACAAACACAAAAAATGAAAGGATGGAATGAAGGATGGATACTTCGAGACTACTCAAGAAGACACTTCAGTTGCACCTTGGAAGTCAAAGACGAGAAGGAAAAGATGGAATTTGACCAGATCGGCCCAGATTGGTTGGGTGGAGTCGTAAAATATCTCGAATCTCGAACCACATGCGAATAAAGAAATAAAAGTCCATCTAGCTCCTCAGGACTTATTAAATATAAGATCGTTGGTCCAACTATTTGATCACTTCAGTTATAAGCTTGTCTTACTTAGATGTCTTTTTTCATCCCTTTCTAATTGTGACTTATAGAACAATCTTCCTTTATCCATATTTGCAAGATTCTCATTTGCCTCAGCTCCATCCACCACACCACAAATTTTCATCGTTTTTGGGTGATTTTTGTATTTTTGTTGTCTCAGCACATTATGATCATCGTTATAAAAGTTTATTTCATAGATTGAGTGGATGTTTATTCAAGAAATTTACATGATTAATTCAGACAATTATTTAATTCTATTATAAAAATAATATAACTTATATGTTACTAAATATTTTTAAAAATATTATTTAAATTTTAAAACAATCTCTAATTTCTAAAAAAAATAAATAATGTTCACCTTCATAATTTTTATATTACATTATTATAATTTTTGATGGAGAAACAGAGACATACCCGATATTAGTATTCGCCTACTGAGATCAATTCTAAATTGCTGAAGTATCCGGACAATTATTGGCAGAGAGTGTATAGGTAAATATTCTGTGTGATAATAAATTTTGTTATTGTCATTAAAAAAAAAAATATATATATATATATATATATATATATATATATATTTCTATTCCTTACATAAGTACTGTTTCACATAAATTAGCAAAAGTTCTAAAAAAATACAATATCAGAACCTTGTTCACTCCACTTCCAAAGATCCGTTCCTTAATTAGCCACCCAAAACCTTGTCATCATCAACTCAAATACCCTGGTGTATATAAAATATTATGTGACTGCGATATTCCTTATTTTGGGCAGACAGACAAATCTGTCGAAATGCGTATGGAAGAACACACGAGAGACATTACTTACAAGAGACAGCGAGCGAGTGCATTATCAAGTCATATCCTTTTCTCGGCTAATCCTAATGATGATAACCAAAGTCACAAAGTCTGCTGGGAAAAATCTACAAACATCTTCCGTTGCAGTGACGAAATAGAGAGAAAAATTGTGGAATCGAGAGAAATCATCTTCAATCCTGTTCATCTAAATAACAACTTAAGCTACAACCTCCCAGATAGTCATTCAGCTGTAAGCATGTACTGGCGTTCACGTGATGCAGCAAGCACGCACTCTGCCAACAATGCAACAAATGAAAGAACAGCTTCAAATACAAATACAACGTTTTCATGCTAATTATGTATAAAGACTGTCTATGTTGTTCATAGTCTTTTAACCCTCAATGTTTAGTGTTTTTTCTTTTATAATGTCACCTGAAGAAGGCTGTTACAGGCCGAAACTAGTAGTGTGTTTATATTAAAACCTTTTTAATTAAATCTCGGTTCTAGTCATTCAATTTTTTTCATAAAACTATGTATGTTAACCGAGTCAATGATCATTCTGTCATATATATATATATATCCTAATATATATATATATATATATATATATATATATTAGGATAATCAAGTAATTTTATATACCGTATATATATATATATATTAGGATAACCAAGTAATTTTATAAACTTGATTATTTTATAGATATTAGGATAACCAAGGAATTTTATATTATAACCTTGATTATTTTAACTCCTAATCCCAAGTATGCAAACAATTAAGTTTGCGCCTGAAACAAAGTTCAAGTCTAAAGATGTTACAACACCAGGGCAACTCCTTGTAAAGGTGGGTAAAGATCTGATCACTGTTCTTAGTAATTTCCCATAATGTAAATCACATCTCACTAGAAGATGTATACTGCAATGTATTATGGGTGGGGTCACTACCCAGACCGGTTTCAACCTTTTTTGAGGTCTCCTCAGTGAGTAGCTAGACCCTAAATAGACCCTAAATACCAGTACCAAGGTTTTAGTAATACGGAGCCTTATCAACGTTACCTATAGAAGTTGCAACAAGGTGTTTTTATTTTTAATAAAAATCTCTGGAGGAGATATAGATGTAATAAATTTTTTAACTTGGGGATATTGATTAGGAGTTAAAATAACTAGTTTATAAAATTACTTAGTTATACTAATATAAAAATATCAAATATTTTCTAGTACATAATTTCTATGCCGTTTGTAACACGAGCATTGACAAACGATGTGAGGCTGGTATTTTCCCTGCAGAATTGAAGTTCGTTGGCAGCAGCGCCTTTGGGTAATCTTCATCTACAAAGGGGTAAGTTATTAGCCGAAACGTAAAAACATTCAGAAATGACTCCTATCTTTCTTCTTGCTTATTATCTAGCCGGAACTGACTTTTAAGGTAGTAAGAAAGACAATAATCTTTAATTCCTCTTATCACTCGGTAATCTCTTTGAAATTCCTGCATTAATCATTATTCGTACAATCAACTTTATTCGTTCCTGTTTTTGTCCCGATGTGCCAATTTAGATGAAAGCGATGATCCCAATATTAACCAAACAGGTGGAGAGAAGAAATAAGAAAGAAGAAACCCACGAATGAAGTGAATGGATTTCGTCTGTTTGGAAGGAGGGAAAAAAAACGGATTCTCCAATCCCACTACGGATTTTCGTCATCATTTCTTCTTCAATTGCATTCCAGTTATATTAAGGATCTTCCATGATATTGTACTTTGCGGTTTATTTTTATTTTCAAAGATATTTCTATTCGGAGTGGATTCCCTTCTTGCCAAAATAAACTGCACTCTTCTTCGTTTCATCCAACATCTCCTTAGTTATTAAATGTCTTTATTTATTTTCAAAATCAAGCCGATTTACCCATAGTGTTTCAAAGAATGCTAATGGCCGTTGCTTCTTACTTTCTCTCTCTCTCTCTCTCTCTCTGTATGTATGTTTACTAGTGTATAACGTTATAAATCGTTGTAAATTAGCATTTCCATGTGGAGAATTATTTATAGAGTAGGTGTGTGTGTATGTGTGTGTGTGTGTGTGTGTGTGTGAGAGAGAGAGAGAGAGAGAGAGAGAGAGAGTAAAATCGCATGGTTCCGATGGAGGAATTAAGAAGCATTTGTACCTTAGATAGATTCATATTAGCAGATCAAAGAGCAAAGTAATTTCTGTTTAGCTAAATCCAAAGATGTTCGTATTTTAACCATCTTCATTGCTCTTTCTAAAATGTTTTGTTTTTCATTCACAAATACTTCCATATGTTTTTCATTCGGTTTCATGAATTCTCAGCAAGAGAGAGTCGCACAAAATCACATCGAAGTGTAGCTAATCTGAGAAGTAATTAAGTACACGGGTACTTAATTTTTGCCATCTTCTCCCTTTCATATTCATTTTCTTATAAATCGTTCATCACTCTGTATTCGTCTGGTTATGATTTATTCTTTCATTTGCGATTGCTATTAAGATGGGTTCAAAAACAACATTCTCTTCTTATATTTCTCAACTGGTTTTTCTTTCAAGTTCAGATCAGTAGTTTCGAAGAATCTTTTATTTATTCTACAATATTTGCTTAACATCGTATTTGGATTATTAATTAACCACAGCTATAATGGGAACACAAATTCTGATCTCTCTCTCTCTCTCTCACTCACTCACACACACACACACACACACACACACACACACACACACACACACACACACACACACACACACACACACACACACACACACACACACACACACACACACACACACACACACACACACACTATTCTATGAATATTTCTCCATATGAAAATGTCCATTTACAACTTAAACTATTTGAAACATTTTACACGGGTAAGCATCCATACAGAGAGAGACAAAGAAGGAAGCGACAGCCATTAGCATTCTTTGTAACATTATGGGTGGATCGGCTTGATTGTGAAAATAAAATGGAATTGCTGTTCAGGTAGGTCCAAGGATAACCGCTTCTTATATGCGCAAATTATTTTGTCTTTTCATGTTCAACTCAGTCACCTCCAAATTCTCCAGTTCCTTTCTTCATTTCTCAACTATTTCTATAATTTCTGAATTCTGACTTCGAAACAATCGAATACAGTATTACAAAGTGAAACTCGTTGGGAGAATGATAGAGTAGTCGATTGAATGGAAAGAATATATTGATACTTAGAAAACAGTGCCGAATGTCAATTTCGACTGCACTTCGCATCCATGATAACGTGAACGTTATCATGGATGCGAAGTGCTTATTAAAATTGTCATACCATTGTTATAACAACGAAATATATGATGGATACGAAGCGTATGCGGATGCGTATTTGATCCATAACGGTCGGTAAGGTGGTTAATGCAGACTTCTGCATTCTTTAATTTAAAACACAGACTCAACGTGCAGATTGATATAATATTATAACTCGTACGCATTCCGAATAGGGGAGAGCAACGGTACAGCTCTAAAGTCGGACAACACGATCAAGATAATAAAATTGTAGCAAAAATAAAAGAGAGTTGCTTTGAGAAATAACACTTGTAAAGGGCGGCTCTAATAAAGATCACTAAAAAATAATATGTTCGTACTGAAGCGATTTCATCGCAAAATGAAAAACGAAAGTAAAGGGCTAATTCACAAAATAGACGAAATAATTTACTTCGTAATTAAAATAAATTTATAAGAAAGTATGATAATAGAAAATCATTTTGTACATTTCTAATACTAACTCTAGTGATGTTAAGGCTTTTGTCCAACTGTGGCAATCACAACTTTTTGTAACGATTTACAATCTCGCCATCTAGCGACGAGGAAAAGAAATACGTAAACAGAGTTCTTTTGGTTGGAGATGGAAACAGAAAAGCTAAAACCACTACTAGTAGTATAATTATTCAGTATAACAATTATAAATAACGTATTATATTATTATTACTTTACCTAAATCTCTTATATTATCAATATTATTATGTGAATGAATGCTAAATGTATAATATAAATTAATATACTCAAATTTATCTACATACATATGTGATATGATATGATATAAATCTCTCTATATAGATTTGATATGATTTGAATCTATCCTATGCTATGCTATACTAGAGATAGCATATCTGGGATTTAAATAACAATCAGTTAAATTTCTCATTTCCATTCAGTCTCTAGGTAATCCCCATAGTACCAATCCTCCGTCTTTTTTCTTTAAAAATTCACTCTTTACTATCATAATCATTCGTATTTTAGCCGTATGTTTCTGATACTCCTACCATTCGTGTACAGACATAATAATCTACCTGTTTTTGTTCTTTTTTCTCAGTCAGCATGACACAGTTGGAAACTCGCAGATCTCTATTCTTCTCTAGTATTCATGTGGACATTCTTGCAGACGTTTGATGGGTCCGAACCGGACGAACACAAAGTCGAAATCGTTCTCTCCTCGTAATCATTTCCATGGCCAAGCCCATTCGCGTTATTATCACAGTTATATAACATTGTCGCTCTTACACTCATTTTCTCCCTATTCTCCCCATCGTAATTTAGTTTCCCTGACTTTCTGGGTTAGGTCTCATACCAGTTACTACTTAAGAATACTGACTCCAAACGCATTCAGGTGTAGGCGCCGTCCCTCTTATACAAATTTAATCTTCCCTCAAACTCACTCCACACATCCAAAGACTCGCATCCATTCCTTCTCCACAGCCTACACATGGAATCGCTTGCCATCATAGCCTTTCTTAATTCGTTTGTATCATATCGAGGTAAAGTACGATCTTTACTTTCTCACTCATCACACTCGTCTCTTCCAACAACCCTTTCATGTCTTCTTAAATAATGTAATCCGAAATAGTTTTAATTAAAAAAGAAATCTATAATAATGCGAAATCTTTACAATGAGGTTAAGGCATTTTTCGATAAGTTTATATGAAAATGTTAAAGAATTTAAAATTAAAAATAAAATTATCTCTACTTGTAGCAAAAGTCTTCCAAATATATTTGAAAAATTAAAAAAAAAAGTATTACAACTTTGTCATAAAGGTATTGTGTCTATTTTGAAGCTGAAGAGAGATTTTTATAGCATTCTATAGAAAGAATTCGTCTCTTGTGTGTTGACTTCTGAAGTTGATTCAATCGACATCGTAAAATTCTATTGCATGTGTACGATTTCACAACAGCCGGTTGAACTCAAATGAGCACTAAATTCAAGCCGGTAAAATTCATTTTGGAATTGATGCACTCATTGAGCATAACATGAGCAAGAAGACCAAAACAAACATAATTCCATCCCTCTTTCAATCATTGACACCTTTTAATATGTGAGTCGAAATTCTTTTCATGAATTTATGCTAAGTAAAAGGCGGAAAGAATGCGTGGGAGCAACATGTTTAGATACGTGAATTTTAAGATGGGTTAATATCCTCTACTTAAAAGCAAGAAAGCCGTTTTAATTGGTTTACATCTTTCTAGTTTATTATATTTTGGAAAACATAATGTAAAGCATTGTTACAACTTTATCTTATCCGATATTTAAAACGCATGCAATAACTTCCTTTTTTTTCTACTCAATTGTAGTTTATCCATCGCATTGGTATATTCGTATTTTTACCGCAATTTACATCCTACGTATAAAATCCATCACTTATCCTTCACGTATTCTCCGAGATATTAAACCGTTGTATATGAATTTTAGCTAATTCGGGATAAACGTGTCCGAACGTCATTAACACTAAGATTAAAAAATTCAATATATAAATAAAAAGCAGTTTTTATCTGACCTGATCGGTTATCTGGAAACAGCTCTTTCTACTGCAGATATATTTCTTTTTCTCATCCAGTGCAGGCGTATCTCATCCTGCTTTGTAAAACCTGCATCTCATCAGACTCTGTGGCTTGTGATTCTGCCCTAACAATGAAAATCTCGCGTTACTGTTGAAACTCAAATAACGTCAGCATTTAGTATTCATTGTTGATTGATTATTGTTGAAATGGATTTGAACACAGCCGATGCTGTAACAAATCGTATGCCGCTAGAGAAAGACAGGGTCTCATACCCACACTACTTAACAAACTGCCATATAATCTAAAACATTTAAACAGTTACCGTACAATAAACCACGAACTGCAGAAATTGCTTCAACACACTTGTTAGAGTAAAAGATTACATTTATATCACAAAAAGCATACCAACAACAGCAACAAACACTAATAAAGAAGTTATATTAATTGTTAACCGCACTGTCTTCGGAAATGATATTATTATTATTATTATTATTATTATTATTATTATTATTATTATTATTATTATTATTATTATTATTATTATTATTATTATTATTATTATTATTATACATATTATTATTATTATTATATATACAGCAAAATATTCCTTAGAAAGACACAAGACTCAAAACCAATCGAAATAAAATCCGTAGATGACCTCAACAGGCTGTCACATCGAAAGGAATATCGACAACTCGTAAAGAAGGACCAGCACCCCAACCAACATGAATGCACACCATCAAGCAGACGTAATCACCCCGGAACATGATAATTGCCACATTCTGAAATCAATATCAGAATGGAAACAACTGACAATCTCCAAAAAAGGACTATCTATTCTCCACATCAACATCAGAAGCATTCAAAAATACTGGCTGACCCTGCAAGCTTATCTGAAGGAAGATATAGACGAAATAGACATTTTAATACTGACTGAAGTATCTACGACAAACGAAGAGGCATCCTCCTACCAAATGCCACACTTCCAACAACACAAACACTGCAGACAAACAAAACGAGGCGGTGGTATAATAATATTTACCAAACATAAACTAGAAGTAACAGAAATAAACTATAAATTAGAATACGCAGAAAACATATGCATCGAAATTAAAAACATCAAACAAGAAAACTCCCTGATATTAAACGCAATATACAGACCACCCAACTTAAGCACCACAAAATTCCTAGAAGAACTAAACAGATGGCTTTCAGCCACGAAAGTAGGCACCTTAAAATACTTGATAATAATTGGAGACATTAATATAAACATTAGGAACATAAATAACAACACAGAACAATACCTAGACCTATTATCGGCATATAACATAACCCCATCCATACAGTCGTATACACGAGAAGAGATAGTCGGAAACACAACAACCTCAACCTGCATTGATCATATAAATATAAGGGCCCCTCCAAACAGCCACACAGCAGCCGTCATAACATGCAAACTAGCAGACCATTATTTCACAGCATTGCAGTTACACACTGAACCAGAACCCATAAAAATCACTGAGACTACAAAACAGTATCATAGCATTGTAAACGAAGCAATAGTGAACGATGAAATCAGAAAAACAGACTGGATGCAGATAGCATCTTTAGACTCTGCTGAAGCTGTATATAATAATCTTAAACTTGCATTTAACAAAATATACAACAAAGCATTAACAAAAATAAAAATACGCCCCCAAACGAAACAAAATCCATGGATAACAGACAACATACTAACAGATATACAAAGAAAAGATGCCCTATGGAAACAACTTAAGAAGTCACCGAACAATATCGCTTTAAAAGCTGAATACAAAAGAAAACGGAATCTCCTAACAACCCAGATTCGAACGGCAAAAATAAACTATTACAGCAACAAATTAACAACAGCACAGAACGACATAAAGGAAACCTGGCACCTGATTAATGAAATGCTGGACAATATACACAGAACCACTGCCACAGAAACAATAAAACACAGCTTTGCCTGCGATCCCAAATCCCTCAAACAGTTGGCAAACAACTTTAATCAGTACTTCGTGAACTCTGTCCAAAAGCTACAAGAAACAACCTTTCCTCACACATACGAACATTCTACACTAGGTCTACGAGCAACCCAGTCGATGTGGTTCCCCACAGTAACAAAAGAAGAACTATCACTGGCAATTCAACAAATTAATCCTAACAAAGGACCGGGGATAGACGGAATCAGACCAAAAGACATCAAGAAACACTCAACCGACCTACTTCCAGTTATACAAAAACTGTTAAATAAAATCTTCGAAACGGGACACATACCTGAAACACTGAAGACTGCATTAATCACACCCATACACAAACAGGGAAAAAGAAACATAATAAGTAATTACAGACCTATCGCCACGCTGCCTGTAATCAACCAAATCATGGAGCGCATTGTACATCAGAAACTCTCCACATACGTTGAAAAATTTCAAATCATACCCAAAACACAATATGGCTTTCAAAAAAATAAAGGAACAGCAACACTCCTGGAAGATTTCACAGATCTAATAAACGCTGCATTGGATAAAAACAGAATAACATTAGTGGTATTCATTGACCAAACAAAAGCATTTGACACAGTAACACATAAAACCATGTTAACGAAACTTACCCATATCGGAATTGGAGGTCGTCTACTCCAGTGGTTTAAAGCGTACACGAAAAACAGAAAGCACATCACACGTATAGGATCAGCACACAGCAAAGAGGTACAAGTAACATGTGGAGTACCGCAAGGAGGTGTCCTATCTCCCATTCTATTTAACATATACACACACGACATAAGCCAACTCCCCCTAAAAAGTAAAATCTTCCAGTATGCAGACGACACTGCCATAGTATCCATTCACAACACTGCAAAAATCGCTTACAAAAATATGCAACACGACATCAATCAAATCACTAACTGGTTAACCGAAAACGGCATATATATAAACCCTGGAAAAACAAAGCTAATGATATTCAAAAACCCCCAAACCCTGCCCATAGAAACTAAATATCTCACTGTCAAACATTCATCCTCCAATACACAAAGTGCAGAACCTAAAATCACAACCATCACACAGGTGAAAACAACACGCTTCCTTGGTCTTCACTTCGATGCAGATCAAAGTTGGAATAGCCATACAAACTACCTACATACCAAGCTTAGGATAATAGCAAGCAAACTATACAGATTAAAAGACATTGCCCCAACCCACATAAAAATACTAATCTATAAAGCATTATGTGAAAACATTTTAAGATATGCAATCACATCATACGCATTCTGCGCAGACTACAGACTTAACAGGCTACAATGGTTGCAAGATAAAATGGTAAAACTGATATTCTGGGAACAACCCACTCTTATGCAGGAAGCACGGACAAAACACAAAATATTTAAGGTGAAACACTTATGCCACTACACAGTCATGTTAAAACACTACTACAGCCCAACCTATAGAGTAACCAGAACAACATATCAAATAACAAGACCACAGTCAACAAACTACATAACACATAAGTACAACAATCACCACGGCAAAGCCACCCGAAACTTCTACGTACCTGACATGATAAACAAACTGCCGTTCGACAACAGAAACCTAGGAACATACAGAGAGCTGAAACAGGCACTATATAAATATTATAGCGAGAACGAAAATTAGAGCAATTCCTGTTTCTCTCTCCCCCACCACACATACATACACACACAAACCTACGACAACCCCCCCTCTCAAAAAACTACCACTACATGTCTAAATCCAACCCTATTTTCACAAAAAAAAAAGAAAAAAAAGTTAAACTGTAATAGTAGTCGAAGTCTTTCAAGCACGTACCAACAAACATTAAAATCAACACCTGGCTTGTGACCACTATAGGAACACAACCATGAAACCACCACCCTCTGTCATCTATTATCTTCCTCAGATAAGCTCTGCTAAGCTTCGAGGAAGAAAATTAGTAACTTGGCAAGTATCTGTTATACACACTTGTAATGCTTTATAAATATTATATACATATAATTACTACAGCAACTATGTATGCAATTCATCTGAGACATAAAATTATTATTATTATTATTATTATTATTATTATTATTTTTATTATTATTATTATTATTATTACGGGCAAATTCAAGGAGTCCTTAGACTCATCGAGAAAAACCCTGAACAACAAAGAACTATCCGGCACTTGTGCAGTATCTATCCTACTTTGTTTTGAACTCATTCCCAGTCATAGCATCCACAACTGACTCTAGCAACTTATTCCACTCAGTCATCACTCTCCAAGTAAAAAACCTAGTTCTAACACCCTTGCTAACTACACTCTTGCTCAGTTTCTATGGATGGCCTCCTAGTTCTCCACCAGACCTGTTCTGAAAAATTCCCTCTGAATTAATCTCGTAAAAATCCCTGTAAGGTGATTGTCTCAATCATATTATTACTTTCTGCTATCAACTAATTCTTTGACACACAAATCTTCAACCTTTTCTGGTGAGGTTCATTCCAATAGACCTGCTACCATCTTGGTCACGCCTCTGGATCTTCTCTACCTCCTCCCCATCACCAAGAAACCTTGGCGCACAGTAGTGAAGATCGCGTCTTATCGAGGCTCGATAAAGAGGAACAATAACCTGCGCTGGTCAAAGTATTCTTAAGTAACCAAGTGATCTGATGAGCTGATTTATCCACTTTTGCAATGTGTCCCCCTAAACTTCAACTCGCTATCCATCAACACCCCATAATTCGCCTTCTCATCTTGTCAAAACAAACATTAGCACCCAACTCACGAAATAATTTTATCACTTCCTTTCTTTATTTTATCCTATTATAATTTGCATACACACACTCATTCCCAGTCATTTTAAAAATATAACCTTTTAAATAAAAATAAAACCTTTTAAAAATCACTTAATATACAAATAAATATTATATATCATTTTATATCTTTAGTTCATATTTTGCAGTTAACATCATGCCATTGCATGTTGTTGTTGTTGTTATTATTATTATTATTAATGGGACGCATACGGTCTCTCATCACTGGATATAACTCAGTAGTAAATGACACCAAAATCGTCAATTACTACTTTATATTTGATTCCAATAGGCCGTCCTCTCCTCACAGCACCACGAAAAACTCTACAAGATAATTCCCACTCCGCTATCATGAAAGAATACATTGCCAACACTTTTATAAAAACATAGATTAGAAATCTTACTCAAAATAAATGATCCTGTAGCTTTATACAAGCATATCCAATTCATGTCACAGAAATGTATATATAGCAACAGCCCTATACAGAAGAGAGGAGAAACAGATAACAACCCTTAAAAAAAGGCTTTAAACTTTTAAGCTAAGTAATAGGATACTATTAAAAAAAATGGAATTATTTAAGTTATTAATTTAAATTATGGTAATAAATTTATGCACCATTTATTTTTTAGTATAGTGATTCTTGAAAAGTTAATGTTATTAAGTGGATCAACTGGGGTTGATGAATCAATCGACCGTGAGATGCGGTGATTGATTCATTCAATCCAATACCCTTGGAGGGTAATTGATGGCAATGCTAATGAAGTTCTAACTGAGGCTCGGCTATTGCTGTTACCCTCCTGCCATGATCAGAGCTTTAATTGCACAATAACACCTTATCCTACACTGTCCTCTACAGATAACGGGGAAGATGAAAAGCATTCTTGCTTCGCCCCTTTAAGCCAGTCCTTATATAAGGATCTATGTAGGGAGGAGAAGGTGAGTGGAAGAGACCATACTCTTGGAGGGTAATGGATGGCAATGCTGTAGCCAATGAAATTCTAACTTAGGCTCGGCTATTGCTGTTACCCTCCTGCCATGATCAGAGCTTTACTAGCTCAATAACACCTTATCCCTACACTGTCCTCTACAGATAACGGGGAAGATGAAAAGCATTCTTGCTTCGTCCCTTTAAGCCAGTCCTTATAAGGATCTATGTAGCGCCATGAAAAAATCTACATGTACATATATTTGGTGAGTCTGTCAATTCAATAGAATAACTGTTGGGCTACTTGGCTGAGGCTAAGGAGTTTGGTTCAAAATAAATCCATCAAATCTTTCTAATTGCTATAAAACTCGGGTTCTATCCAAGTGTCAGGTTGGCTTCATACCCTTTTTAGGCAGCATAATCTGCCTCCAGACAACTACAAAAGATAAAAACATACGCTCTTTCCCTCAAACTAAAATTCGCAGATAAATGTTTCCAACTATATTTAAAATACAAATTATTTGAAAACAACGCTTGAGATAAATTTATATCAAGCCTTACTCTCTTTACGCTCAAATTCGGAACTATGAAATAATCATCCTTAAATGGCATTATACAATAAACTTCGATTAAGAATGAAAACAAATAGTAATAATAATAAGAAATCCTAACCTATCAGTGGTCTTAACAGGCACTTAAGCGCCCATAATGTTAAAAACCAAGCGTGATTTTTGTTATAGGATTGAAAGAGTGCATACTTTTCTTTTCGTGCAAGAGAGATACACAGAGTAATGTTAGTCACTTTATAACCAGTTATACAATGGAAACGTTTTGTGTCTAATTGTACGGTTTGAATGAAGAATTTGCCTTTTACTTGTTACACTTTACTGTATTAATGGTAAGCAGTATACAAGACTTCTTAACTCAGTGGATTTGGACAATGTCCTCTGGTTTGAAATGCACGGATTCAAATCCCATGTACGATGAAAAGAATCTCTGTGAGGGCTTTTTATCTGAAACGGAGTTAGTTGATTTTTTTCTCCCGAAAACTGAAAATAAATCTGTTGACATATTTAAATGAAAATTAAAATATTAATTCATAATTAAAATTAAAAAATGAATGCATAAGAAACACTGATCATATATGTATATATATTTCGATTTGTTTTTCGTAATGTCCACCGAAGTAAGCACTGGTTCATCCCTTCCTCACTCCATTCGTATTACTGAAGCAAAGAAATTCGTTTAACTTAAACACAGACCAGGAAAGGTTTTCGAAATAAAAGTTACAGCATTTAACATACTTGAGAAGTTGACTAGAAAAATTTGTTATTTTTTCTCTTGTCCAGATCGATATGCCGTTCTGAATTACAAGGTTTGAGTCACCGTTGCTTTAACTTCTACGTGATTGATAGCAATAAACAATGAAATAGGATATTACTGTTCAAAGAGTAACAATCCCAGAAATTAAAATTCTTTATTCTTTCAATGTTGAATTGTTTCGTAAATGTGCTACGAATAACTATTAGAAAGAGCAGAATAATATTTACGAGCCAAGGCATTGTATATTTGCCACATAAATTACAGAAAGCGTTGATTGGCCATTTCGACTTAGAGCGATGGGGGAAGTTTCCTGCAGGAAATTCATCCATTTTTCCTTAGCAAAAAAATGAAAAAACATCTGATATTATGCGACCAGTAACAAACAACTTTTTTATCAATTTATTTTACCTTCTTAACGTACTTATCGCATCTCATCTACACAGTTCGCAATGCATATCAACAGTGCAAAGCCTGTGCAGCTCAGTGGACGTGGCGTTTGCATACCACGGTGCTTGGGCGCACGAAGGAAGACTTCGTTTCAAATCTAGTCGGCGAGTTGAGGAAATTTTACTAAGCCTTTTTTCCGACCGGTTCCCGAGTTAGTCGATCTCTGGCACGGGCAAGCTGATTTTTTCGTCCCGTAAACTGAAGAAAATCGACCGTAGAACCCACATTATTTCAGACATTAAATATATTGTGTTGGGGTTAGGGACCACGAGATGGCCGCACTTGAGCAGTCTCACTGCGTGCCGCTTTACTAGTGATATCCTTGGGCCAGCTATCTCTGATTGGCTACCAGTGGAAATTGAACTGCCCACTCAGTACGCCTTCGTTACTAAAAGTTTAAAGGGGGTACGCGAGAATATAATGTTTGGGTCACATTGCGATAGAAAAAGCACAACCTCGAACAGTAAAATCGAAGAAAAGTGGATTATTTTGTTACATGAGCCTTTGAACCAACTAAGGAAAGTCCACTGCGTTAAAAACCCCGCCAAAATTATGAAAAATTACATTAAATGTTACATGTTTACCATTCTCCAAAATGTTTAATGAAATTACAAGCTCTGGTCATGGCTGGCTGAAATTATAACAATACCAATAACCAATAACATTACTGACAGGATGGGTGAAGCACTAGTGCTTTTTATATTCCCCTTTATCTGTAATGAGAGTTGTTTGGGAATGGGAGGTTTGTGAGCAATTAAGCTCGCCCTCTGAGGGCAATTGTGTTAGCTATGATCGGTTGAGAGAAGAATAGCCTTCGGTCTTTTGTGTTTGTAGTAATCAGTCTCGTTGTAATTGACAGCTTGTACTATTAGTGGGTTTGAATGTGAAATTGACTTCACGAAGAAATTTTCTGCAAGATCACGAAGGGAGGAGATGTATGGAGTGCCGGTTTCTCGGTGAATCTGTGAATTTCTGACAAACCACGGTGCATCCAGGATCATCCTAAGGCATTTATTTTGAATTCTCTGTAATTTTGAAATGTTTGATCTTGAAGTGTGACTCCATGCTGGTGAGGCATAGGTAATGACTGGACGTATTACCATCCGGTAAAGAAGCAATTTATTATGTAGGTTAAATTTGCTCTTACGTTTGATCAATGGGTAGAGCTGAGCTATGACATTGGAAGATTTGGAGCAAATGAGATTGATATGTTTGTTGAAAAGGAGTTTCTTATCCATTAATATCCCAAGATATTTGGTCTCTGAATGCCATGGGATCTTTTGACCAGAGAGCAGGATGTCTTCTTTGTTGCAGATTTTTCTTCTTGAAAGCATTAGAGCTGAGCTTTTGAGGGGGTTCATTTGAATCCTCCAGTTGGTGAACCAGTTTGCTAGCTCATTGATACTTCCTTGGAGTCTAGTGATTGCTAGGTGAGGGCTGAGTGATCTAGCTAGAATAGCGGTGTCGTCGGCATAAAGGGCCATGGTAGTTGTTCTTGGATTGAGAGGAATATCTGCCATGTAGGTTGTGAAAAGTATTGGGGCCAGAAGAGAACCTTGGGGTACTCCCGCCAGAATTTTCTGCCTTGAAGAAACAATTCCTTTGAGTTTTACTTGCATGCATCTTTCATTGATATATGAATATATGAGTTTCACTAGTTTAATTGGGATATTGTTTTCAATTAGTTTGAAGATAAGGCCTTGATGCCAGACCTTATCAAAGGCCTTGGCAACATCCAAAAACACAGTAGCAGTGTGAAGGTGCCAGTTAAAACCATGAGTGATATGTTCTGTTAGTCGGTGAATTTGTTGCACCGTGTTGTGAGCTTTGCGAAACCCAAATTGCTCATTTGGGATTATTTTCTGTTGGTCCACTGCTGATTGTAGTCTTGATAAGATGACCTTTTCTGTTACATTGCCAAGACAGGAAAGAAGACTGATGGGCCTGTAGCTTTGGGGAAGTTGTGGGTTATTTCCAGGTTTTTTTGAGAGGTATAATGTCCGCAATTTTCCAATCTGTGGGAAAGTACTGGCATCTTAAAATGGAATTGGTAATATTAACTAGATGAATTATGGCTTTCCGTGGGAGTAGCTTTATTATTCTATTGGTAATGACGTCAGGGCCGGGGGCC
This sequence comes from Typopeltis vanoorti, assembly GCF_054136105.1. Classification (NCBI taxonomy): domain Eukaryota; kingdom Metazoa; phylum Arthropoda; class Arachnida; order Uropygi; family Thelyphonidae; genus Typopeltis; species Typopeltis vanoorti. Next base: position 112,656,934 of record NC_143568.1, read on the forward strand.
TTTTTATTCTTCAGATGGGAAATTATATTTATTATTTCTGTTGGTGATGTGGGGGTGATGGTTTCTGAATCATCCTTAGGCTGACTTAGTGAATTTCTAACTTTACGATGAACTTTGTGAATAAAATTGACATTTAAATTTGCGTAAGATGGACTGCATTGATTTTCCAGATTATCAATTAGGGCTTCTACTTTTTCTTCATCTGTGTGTGCAATTCCAAGATTGGTGTTTAAAAAGGAAAGTGGTTGTCTTTTGGTACGAAGAGATTTTACAAACTTCCACATGGAGGTATCTCCTGGGTTGATTTCTTTGAGTTTGGTTTCCCATTTGGAGTTCCTGTGGATCTGGAGGGCTTCTCGCACCTGTCTGTTCAAAGTGTTTACGGTTGCTTTGTCCTGCGGAGCTCTAGTATTGTGATATCGCTTTCTGGCCTTATTTTTGGCCCTGATCAGGTCCATTATCTCTTCTGGGATCCAGTTAGGAGCGTGGAAGACAGTGGTTTGAGTGACTGATGCTATTGCTGAGTTGATTTGCCTAGTTAAATTGTTTACAGCTTGATCAATTTCTTCTTTTTTACGAACGACAGGGGGAGGACCGATGTGGACCGGGAGAACCTTAGAGAGCTTGTCCCATGGTATGAAAGAATGATGGGGAGAGAGCTGATCTTGAAGTCCTAACCTGAGTAGGATGGGATTATGATCTGAGTTAAGCTCTTCTGCTGTCTCCAGCTGGTATTGATATTTGATGTTTCTGAGGATAACTATGTCTAATACATCAGAACTTCCTGATGGGCTGTGGTGTGTGGGCTCAGTGGATCCAGCTACTATTGATGAGTTGAGTAACGTATAGTTGAATAAGGTACAGCCTTTGGAGTTGATTGACGAACTGAACCAGGCCGTGTGTTTGGAGTTTAGGTCTCCTGCTATAATTATGGAATCCGTGGAGCCGAGGATGGAGTCTAAGTCTGTTGTCAATAGTGGAATATTAGGAGGGTTGTACGCTGCGTAGATTTTGAGTTTGCCTGCGTTATTAGTGTGCACCTCCACACCCGTCACCTCAAGGTTTAGAGTTTAGGGGTTAGTCAGTGCGTTGTGGCTTAAATAATTTTTGATAAAAATAGCTGTGCCTCCTCCACTAGAGTTAAGTCTGTCTGTCCTGTATAAAATATAGCCTCTTAGTTTTGGATTGTTTGATGGTCTGAGGTGGGATTCACTGATCAAGATTACATCTGGATTGTATCTTTTTGCAAATTCTTGCAGCTCGAGAATTTTATTTGTTAAGCCATTGGAATTCCATGCTGTTATCATGAGAGAATTTCGATTAAATTTTTTAAACATTATAGAGAGCTGTTAATATGGATTGGGTTTCTAGGTAGAATCTTTTTCTGGAGGATGGTGAGGTGCTTGCTTTGCTGAATTCATGCAGCATTGTTGCAAGTGACGAGGTTAAAGCTGATGTGAGATTAGAGCTTGTTCGCTCTTGTGATGAAAACGTCCGGGTTCTTACCGCTTCCGCATATGATTTGGACATGTATGAGGGTCGAGTGCCTTCCTGTGCTTGTAGGAACGTGGTTAGTTCTTGTTGATCCACGGTTTTTTGGATGGAAAAGGCAACCCTTGTAATTAGAGGGATGTGGCCCTCTACACTTGGCACAACAAGCAGGTGTGGATCTGGGTTTGGTGCAGGAGTTAGTTTGGTGACCTCACCGCATTTTAGGCATCTATATGCAGCTCTGCACAGTTTTTGGGCATGCCCGAACCTCTGTCATCTGTGGCACTGCCCTGCCGATGCCTTCTTCCTTAGAGGTTCGGTTGTAATTTTAAGCTTACAAATGTCAATAACTTCATAGATGCTTTTTTGTGTGTTGGAGATTTCGACCAACACCAGTGGCATTGGTGTTTTATCTGACCTCAACATTCTACTCACTTTAGTTGGAGTTAATCCTTGATTGATGAGGTCAGCTGTGATCTCATCAGTTGTGATACCCTCAGCCACTCCTCTTAGAACTACTTTTAAGTTCTTCTCGCTAGTTAGCGCAAATGTGTGGAAGGGCAATTTAGAGTTGTCAAGCATTTTCGTCATCAAGCGATAATGTGACATCAAGTGACAGTGGTAGGGTGAATCTTTACACCCTCTTCAGTATTTCTTGCCCAGGAAAAATTGATATTTTGTTCTCCTAGGGATCTTGAGATTGAGGTCCATTTGTCTTTATCTCGAAGGATGACTGGAGGGACCTTTTCTTTTCTATAACACTCTTTCTATATATTGTAATATCAAGTAGATGAAAACTATTTATGGTGTTTTAAAATGACAATTTTATTTTTTAATAGTTTAAAATTTATAAAAAAAATAAGTTGGAATATTTCTTTAATTAATAATTTATTTTTTGTTTAATACTATTTTGATATTTTTTCTAAAATAATTTGAAATAAATTTAAACATTTAATGTGATGATATTTAAATGTAATGAGAGTTATAGAGTGTGGATAAATTGAAATCTACTTTTGCCAAGAACATTTGTGAAGTGCTTTTTATTTTTTATTTTTTATTTTATTCATCGGAAGGTAAGTTAGCAATTCATGGAGAGTATTTCCTGCGGGAAGAAGACGCGCAGTATACCAACATAATACACTGCCCAAAGCGTCTTGGCAGCTCCTGCAATAAATTCATACTTTCACAACCTTCCCTTGCTAAGAGAATATCCAAAATTATCGGGCAAGGACAGATATACTTTTGGGGGGGGGGGGGGAATATTCCGGTCCAGTTTTATTTATCCTGGTGTCAACATAATGTATCAGTTGGCTGCTGATCTGTGTAAAAATGAGGATCTTCTTTCTCTCTCTCAGCGCTATCTTTTATGACTGCAAATGGATTATTCTCGGTATTCGTTGCATCCTTCTATAGGCGAACTTGGAAATGATGTTTGATTGGAAATGCTCGAACATGGACTGGAAGTGTTAGATTTTCTGAAGATAATAATTCTGTAGGCCTATTCAGAAAGTCTGCAGTAGTTGCGGATGATTGGCTGTAGGGTCTCATTGTAGGTCATATTTAAGCAAGAATATTTGAGAAGAGGTTAAGCAAAAAAATCTCACAGAAAAACTTGGGTTACAAGCAAACTGAGTTTAGGACAAATTGAAAACATCCAGAATTTTACATTTGATCACGTGTTAGAGAAATTGTTCCAAATTTTGGGAGTGAGCACATGGTGTTAATGGTGAATCATATTAAAAAGATGTTACGAAGGAAATTGCCACGGTAGCAATTCGAGAAGGGAAGGTGTGAAACGGGATAATCTCAGGTGGTTTGGTCGCTGAATCAGAATGAAAGGGGAAAAGCTGTTTTGTTTCAGGAGGGTGGACGTAGAAGAAGACCAAACCTTAAGAGAACTGATGTTCAAGTACTATCTTGGAAAATCTAAATCTAATAGATGAATATTGGCGACCCTTTTCAAATTAACAGTGACTTTAGGAAACACTTCAACCGACGATTCACTGACCAATTACAATAACTATGAGCTGTACATTTTGGCCTGTTTTAATTCCGGTTTTCTAAAGAGGCAGAAGTATAAAAATGCCTCTGCAGGTTTGCTACAAGTGATTGAACATTTGGATATTGCTTATTTCTACAAAAACAATTATGTTGATCCTGTCAATCCGGTCAGAGGCTCATTTCATCATCATCATTGTTGTCATCATCATCATCATCATCAAATTCCTGACATGCACCCTCAAGGGGTATACAGGATATTATAAAAGTACTTTATGAAAGAGTTACACCATTAGTAACTTCCGATCAACAACTTTCCTCCAAATTAAACTTATTTGTCTAAACCCCAGCATTACTAGATCCTGTATTTCTGTCTTTTAAGGAAGTTTTTATTCTATCAATCCACATACATCTTGGTCTTCCTCTGGCAACCTTCCAAAAAAAAAAAAGCTTTTTTTCCCCCTAACCTTTTCCCCTCCCATCTTGTTTAAAGTGACCACCATACCATCTAATATTAGTTCTACACATTCCTGGACTAACAATGTCAATTTATTTCTTAATATGCTCGTTTTTAATGTGATATTGCCATTGATGCCATCTGTTCACTCCACTAATCTTTCCCAGAACTCTCATGTCTGTGGTCTCCAATCTTAGATCAAGTATTTTATTTCCAACCCAGCTCTCAGATCCATAAGTTAAAATTGGTTGGAATACTGTCTTGTATACAGCTAATTTAGTGTTTTGACTAATTTCTCTCTTACGGTTCATTTGACCCCCAAGTTTGTTGCAGCCTTACTGAAGAATGCTTTAAATCACAATGATGTGGCTCGCGCGCTCGAGCGTGTGTGTGTGTGTGTGGCCTGGATATTTGAGGAATGTTGATAAACGAAGCAAGAGTTTGGGCATTTCCTAAATATTTTATTTGTGTATGAAAATGGATTATTATATTATCTTACAAAAATTTAAAGATACTTGAAAAAAATTCGAATAAAATTGGATTATTAAAATATAATACTTAACTGTCTTCAATGGAAAGATTGATTTATATTTAATTTCACGAAGATTTTCTATTAATACTAAAAAAAAAAAAACTACGATTTTTTTATTTATTGAGGTGCTATAAATTTTATTCTATTCTTGTTTTAATCCTCTATCTAAAGAGTGAGTAAACAAAGTTTACTCTTGAAGTGCCTTCATGACTGGTCTACTTGTAGGCTGTTTGAGGCGATTGATGTGACTTCGGCACCCTCTATATACAAACAAAGGAATCATAAAAATGCTTCACGTGCCAACTTTGTTTGCTTACGTAAACTTGCTACGAATGAGATGCGTATTTCGTATTATGCACCGCAACATTCGCGTGCAGTGTAGTACCGAAGTAACCTCCTGTAACTTTGATTTTGGAAGTTTTTTCACTCGGTTAGACCATCAATTATATATTTGGTTTAATCCTTTATCCGAGTGTAAGCAAACAAACTTTGTGCCTGAAGTATCTTCAGGGCTGTGCAACTCGTAGAAAAGGTGGACTGACTTTACATCACTTGCCATAGCATCCCGTAATGCAAAGCGCATCTCCTTATGGATGTATACTGCTATGCATTATGGGAAGGGTCACTACCCAGACTGGTTTCTACCTTTATTGAGGTCTCTTCAGTGGGAGCCAGACTGCTATGCATTATGGGTAGTGATCCTTCCCATGATGCATAGTAGTATACATGTTCGCAAGGAGATGAGCTTTGCATTACGGGATACAAAGGCAAGAAATGTGAAGTCAGTCCACATTTTCTACGTTTTGCCCTGAAGATACTTCAGCCGCAAAGTTTGTTTGCTTACACTTGGATAAAGGATTAAACTAAATATATAATTTATTGTAACTTTGATTCATTGTAACTAACATTAACATTTGTTACAAAAATATTCTAAGGAATTATGGTTTGCTGAAACTTAATGGGAAATTCGTGATTTGTTTGTAAAGAACGACATTCAACATGAGCCATTAATTCCTACTTGGTGAAATTACCCTTTAAACGGTATCTTGGACAGTGAAGAGTACTCTTTTCCACACCACCATTGAGGTAGAGTATTTGGCGCGTTTTTTTTAACGTGGTATCCCCAGTAGGCCTAATCCACGATGTGATAAAATGAATTTGATATTGGTAGAAAAGAAGTAAGGATATGTGTCATATATTCGAAACTTATAAATACTTTCGTTTTTATTCCTCAGCTTGAATATTTCCTTTTTTGAATACGCTAGATGCGGAGTAGCGATAAATACAATTACGCATGAGCATACAGGTTCTTGTAAGCCTTTACGATATTGTAGACTTACGTAAAATTACAGTATATCCGTAAATGGTCTTTAGCTTCAGTGTAAATGAATTTCCTTGTACACTGAAGCTAAAGCTCTTATCCGAGTATGGTGACTTGGTTGCCAACAACTTCGTTTTCATTATTATGAACTGTCAGAAAATCCAGATCACGCAGTTCAGTGTCTACGATGATGGAAATAAGAGCTCGTTGCTGAGTACAACAATGAATTTTCTTCATCAAATGTTTCTCTCCAAGGTGGGATGAGTGCCTTTTAGCACACGAGTAGGCCAGATGAAATATTTATTCTTCTTCAGGAGTTTGATTGTTGTACGCGATGACCAATCCGATGTTACACAAGAAAATCCTTTCCTATCAGTATGAGACCGACAATTTCACTTGCAGTGGCAAAGTGCTTATAAAGGTTCTTCCCATCTTATAATCGAGCCAAGATCTTTCCCAACAAAAGCCATCTTCAATTCCGACTGACCTCCATCGACTTTCTTATACTGAAAAAGGTCATGCAATTCGACTTTATTGGTTTGTTGCACGTCCTTTTTTTAACCATGAAGAAGAGAAGGAAGGATTCCAATTGAATTTCAATATAAATTTGCAAATTTTCTTCACTTTTTCACTTTTTCATAAATAAAAGATTCTTCGAAACTACTGATCTGAACTTGAAAGAAAAACCATTTGAGAAATATAAGAAGAGAATGTTGTTTTTGAACCCATCTTAATAGCAATCGCTAATGAAAGAATAAATCATAACCAGATGAATACAGAGTGATGTACGATTTATCAGAAAATGAATATGAAATATTTAAATTTACATATAAATTTGTAAACTTATGTGCATATGTAAATTTCATTCTGAATAGAATAGATATTATTTTACTAGGAAATAAAGACTAAGAAACACCTCATGTCGAAATCTCTTAAAGAAATTTCGAAAGTGTCAGGAAAAAAAAAAAAAATCGGAAATACACATTTTCGGAAATCAAAGAAATTTAAGAAAAAAAAAAAAGAAGTTATATATACAAAAAAGCGATTAGAGAAAATCTTTAGATCTGTTCAAATATACTATCTTTTGTTTGTGATTTCATATGCTATTTCATATTGTCAAATTTCTATAAGATACTTAACTAAATTTAAAAAAAAAATCACTGCATATTTCACTAAAATACTTCCCAGAATTCCGCTGATCCGTGACTACCCATGTTTATCCATCTGGCATTACCTTGTCAATTTTGAGATAATCGAACCTGTCTTCAAGACGATTACTGCCTTTCGGGAATGCAAAACGTCAGTTACCTGCCTTCCTAAAAGTAAATGAACAGAATGATGAAGTATAGCAATGGGCAGATATCACAAATAATTCAGGAAACCGTGTTAAGAAACTAACGATACATTGTCTACATGTGAAACACTTAGGAGAAAATATAGTTGAATTGGAAAAGGATTCCCCACAGTATAAATTAAAATAAAAATAATAATAAGCTAACGCCTTTTATTCCCTTATAATGAGTAAGCGAGGCCTTTAAATCCTATTTAGGTTTTGGGCACTGCACGGGCACAAAAACGGACTGCGAAAAGTGTCCTTTATTGGGAATAAAAAATAAATGAATAACGTAAGCCGAACATGTGTTAATTAATAAAGAAATAATAAACTACATAAACTATAATGTGAATTTTTTACAATAAGGTTGAATTAATTTTCGATAAATTTTAAATAAAAGTGTCAAAGAATTAATAAAAATATATATATGTTTATAGAAAATCCTTTAAAAATTTGACCGGGTTAAAATTTTTATTAAAATTTTCTTTTTAACCTACTACATCTGTTTTGAAATTGATGAGAAATTCTATAACTTTCTATACAAAAAAAAAACTCTTCGTAATTTGTTGAATAAAATATCTACCTACATTAGGCTTCACATGATGCAGTTCATAAATATAAAATAAAATGTAATGCAGTTTATACATTTCGAAAAACTTGGGAGACATCAAAGTATTTTTTGCATAACTGTGCCAAATCACAACTTTCTGTAACGATATACAGTACCGCCATCTAGTGATGAGCAAAATGTAAGTTTTTGTTCGCGATGGAAGTAGAAATGCTATTATTATAATTATTAAAGTTTAACAATTGTAAACATCCTATTATGTATAATTACTTTGCGTAAATTTCTTATACTATCAAGATTATTACGCAAATGAATATTAAATATATAATATAATGAAATATATAATTAATATATTAAATTATAATTTACTCAGGCGATATCCGGCATTTAAATCAATATCACTTAAACTTCTCATTTCTCTTAATCCGCACTGCTAGTTATTAAGCTTTTTTTTTCTAAGATTCGCTCTTTACTATAATATGTAGCATAATTAATCATTCCTGTGCGTTTTATCATATATTCTTCATAATCATTCCAATTAACTGGCTCTATGCATCACTGCAAAATTAATTTCTTATTTTTGCGGTGATGTGTACAGAAGTAAGCATTGGTACCACGTGTTCAGATTCTCTCGGCTCAAATTACTAATTACATTAATTCGTCATCGTTAACAGAGAAAGACAAAGGAAAGGAAAATTTAGAAATAAAAGATGTAATGTTTGATGTACCTGAGAAGTTAGCTGGAAGGATTTCTTAATCTGGATATTTTCATTCCTCTGTTTCAAATAGGCAGGTCGTCCGGTAGTTTAAGGCTTTAATCTGACTGTCGCTTTAACGTCTGGATCTATACTAACAATGAAACAATAGCATCGCGTCACTGTTCCAACTGCAACAATAATAATAATCCTATTGCTTACGTTAGGTTCTCTGTTGGCTAATTGTTAAACTGTGAATCTCTTACGGAAAATTGTTGTATAAAGTACAGAATAATATTGATGTACCAAGTGTTTATTATTATTATTATTATTATTATTATTATTATTATTATTATTATTATTATTATTATTATTATTATTATTATATCCTTGCAACATAAATCAGAGAAAACACAATACCCTACGGGTAGAGTCATGCATTATTTGTATTTTACAGCACACCAATGTTGTTAACGTTAGAAAAAATAAAAAAATAAAAAATATTTTTATTTTATTTGGAAAAAAATTACAAATTCAACAACCAAAACACTATGTCCATCCATTTTGGTAAGATTTTGGGTTTGTTTATTTTGGTTGAGATGATCGATTGCATCCACTTGCTATTCATTCCACTAAACCACGAAAGGTGGCCTGAGATATTCTGCACTGACTAAACAGAATAGCATCCACGTGGTCAGTGACGGATCGAGGCACTAATATGGACTATTCTTTACTAAATACAAAAAAAAATAAAATAAAATAAAATAAAATATAAATAAATAAATAATTGATTTATGCTTTTAACTAAATATCCATGATTTTTAAAAATATTAATATAGCTTTATCTTTTTTTTTTTGATAAAGATATTATATTGAATGGTTAAATGGTTTGTCATGCACTTCAGAAGTTCAAATAGAAGCTCTTTCTTAGAATGATGCGATTTCTTTTCTATACATTCAGAATCTTAAAAATTATCAAGAAACTACTCAGTCTTCAGATCGCGGAAGAAGTGAACACAAAATTAATATGGGTTAGACCATCGGTTGATGGTCTAAAAAGCATTCCACAAGAACAATTTGGCTTTCGTCGTTATCACAGCACCATCCAACAAATTCACAGGTTAATTGATTACTTCACCACGGGATACAGCTGGAGACAACATACTGATGCCATATACGTGTTCCTTGACATCGGAAAGGCTTTTGACAAAATTTGGTACTACGGACTTATGAATGGCCTGCAGTAGATACAGTAGATAATCTTATCTGTAAACGAGCTATTTTTATAATTCATTTTTTTTGTTAGAATTTAGTTTATAACAAAGTAAACGGTATTACAATGTAGTGTAAGATTTTTTACAAGTGTTCATTTATTTTTATCATCCAGTAGAGAATGCTTAGTATTTTATTTATTTACACTGGCAAAATACCTCTTATAAGGATTATAAGACATTTTGTTTTAAAATTTATATCTTTAATTTTAATTCTGACTATAAGAGCATAAATATAAATATCGGTTTCGGTCAGTCAAAAAAAAAAAAAAGATGAATATATTTTTTGAATATATATATATATATATATATATATATATATTAAAATAAAACTAAAGTTTTATTTTCTCTTAGAGAAATAATATTAATATTCCATAAAATTTTTTTTTAAAGTTTATATAATAAAACCTCTTTTGTCCTTTCTAACTGCTATTCGTAAAATATAACCAAGCGCTGTTTAACAATCAATCATTCTACAGGGCAATGAAGCTCTGGGATTATTATTACAGTTGGAACAATAATATCACGTTGCATTGTTTCATTGCCAGACCTTCAAGCGACACTCGAAGACTTTTACGTTACGTGCAGGACGCATATCTATCTGGACCAAAGATAGCCATTATCTACAGTAACAAATCCTTCCCGCTAACTATCTGGTACGTTAAACGTTCATATTTTATTCGTAAAGACTTTCTTTTTCTTTGCTAACGAACTTATCTGACTTTGAATTACCGCTGTGGACATTATGGGAATTAAGCAATTATCTTTGCAATAATGCATGTAATCAATTAATGTGATTAATTGGAACAGTTGAAGTAATGTTTAATATATAAAAATAAATGGTAATCTTAAATCTCTTATAAAATAATGTCGAAAATATAATAGATTTAAGAAAATTAATTTATATAATAGGATGCTTAGAATTGTTCATCATCATCATCATCATCATCAAATTCCTGACATGTACCCTCAAGGGGTGTACAGGATATGACAGTACTACATGAAAAAATTACATCATTACTAACTTCCTATCTACAATTTTTCTCCAAATCAGTCTGTTACTTGTCAAGACTCCAACATTATCAGATCTTATATTTCTATCGTCTAAGGCACTTTGTACCGTATCAATCCACCTATATCTTGGTCTTCCTCTGGGTCGTTTTCCTGCCAACTTGGCAGAGAACACTTGTTTTGCTAATCTTTCCTCTCCCATTCTATTTAAGTGACCATACCACCTGAGATTAGCTCTGCTAACGCATTCCTGGATGCTGACAATGTCAAGTTCTTTCCTAATATCCTCATTTTTAATATGATATTGCCATTGATGCCATCTGTTCACACCCCTAATCTTTCTCAGGACTCTCATATCTGCGGTCTCTAGTCTTTGGTCAAGTGTTTTACTTCTGACCCAGCTCTCAGATCCATAAGTTAAAATTGGTTTGAACACAGTCTTGTATACAGCTAATTTAGTGTTCCGACTAATTTCTTTCTTATTCCATATGAATTTATTCAATTGACTTCCCACGATACCAGCTTTGCTGATTCTGTTGTCTATTTCTATATTTAGTTTACCATCTGCAGTAAAAATTGTGCCTAAGTAGCTGAAATGTTTTACTTGTTCCACAGGTTCTCCATTCACAACACAGTTGACATTTTCAATGATTCTGCCTATTTTCATTGTCTTTGTCTTTTTATTGCTGACCTTCATACCATATCTATTACAACAGCTATTCAATTTAGTCAGAGAATCTTGCAGACTTGTAGCGGATTTATTTAGAAGTATAATCATCCGCATAAAGCAAAGAGCTGACATTAACATCTCCAATTCTGATATCAGGTTTAATACCACATTCCTTCATAATGTGATCCATATAGATAATGAATAACAGAGGGGATAATGTACATCCTTGTCTCACACCAGATTTAACATTAAACCATCTTCCTGTACTTCCTTCAATTCTAACTGCTGACTCACAACTCAAATAAAGACTAAGTATTGCTTGATATAATGCCCCATTGACACCATATAACTGTAGCGTATTGAATAGCTTCTCTCTTGGCACCTTGTCATATGCCTTTTCCAAATCGACAAAACTTAAATACAGATCTTTGTTATATTCCCATGCTTTCTCGACTATTTGTCGTAAAGTGAAGATCTGATCCTGACAGCCTCTATTTGGCCTGAATCCAGCTTGTTCTTCACCAAGCTTTTCTTCCACAATTCTTCTCAACCGTTTCTCAAAGTATACTTGCATAGATCTTGCCAGGAACACTCAGTAGGGAAATACCTCTGTAATTCTCACATTCAGTTTTATTTCCCTTTTTATATATGGGTACTATGAGAGCTCTACTTCAATCACCGGAAATTCGTCCCTCTGTCCAGCCTTTCTGAACTATGCAGTGCAGCCACTGTAAGACTTTTATACCACCAGACTTCAGCATTTCTGGTCGAATATCATCTACTCCTGCTTCCTTTCCACATTACAAGCCTTTGATGGCTTTTTCTACTTCAAGTATGGATATGTATTCCTGACTGCATGCCTGGTCAGTGTTTTTTACCACTGTGCTGTCATCACTGCTTGTTTCATTTAGCAGTTTTTCAAAGTAATTACTCCATACTTCAAGGATATCTTTTTCTCCTGTTTTCATTTCACCTTTATCATCTCTAATTCCTTTTACAGCACTCTTTCCTCCATTCCTAAGCTGCTTCAACAACCTCCAGAATATTTTGCCACCTTGTTGATATTTATTTTCTATATTCTTGCCAAAGTCCTCCCATGACTTTTGTTTAGCTAGTTTTACACGCTTAGAATTGTTATACTGTAATAATATGATTATAGTTTGCATTTCTATTTCCATCGGTGTTTTCTCGTCACTAGATGGCGAGACTGTAAACCTTTACGAAAAGTTGTGATTGGCCACAGCTATATAAAGACATCGCTAGAGTTAGCATTAGAAATACACAAAAGCGTTGTCAGTTTATCTCTTTTTCTAAATTTATTTTATTTATAAAAAAAGGTTCTATTTATTTAATGAAATAGAATTTTAATTTTCTTTTTATAATTAAATCCCTTCCCACACTATTATAGACAACATATCCTGTTAGAGTTAGGTAGCAAGACACGGCCGCACTTCTTTGCCGGTCTCTTCATCGGTTGCCGTTAAAATTAGTGGCAGCCAGCCATCTCTGATTAGCTTTCCGAAATACATAAATACAATTATATTATATTTTATATTTATATATAATGCAATTTTATTTTATTTGTATTTAAATATACTGGTGCAATTATATTATATTTTATATATCCTATCCTATCCTAATTTACGCTCACGCGTAGACCTACACTTTTTACCGTGTAGGCATTCGGAACAGAAATCTTACGGAATATGTTGGTTACTCCTTATTCCTGGAGGTATCCTATGACTGTAGCCTGTGTGTTCACAGGGCCGGTTTGCATGTTCTGGGGGGACGAAAAACCCGAGTACACGAGGGTGGTCTGAAAAGTTCTCGGCCTCGACCTTAGATGGCAGCACTATCGGCACGATTTTTTTTCTAAGTTGGTACACTGTCATAAGAATCCATGTGAAATTGCAAGTCATTCTATCAAGAAGTTTGTTTTATACACTGTCGGAAGCAAAAGTGTTGTCTGCATTCCCTTGAAATGAATAAATTGAGTATCACGCGGTTATAAAATTCTTTGTAAAAGAAAGTTTAACGCCAAAAGTAATTCGAAGTTCATAAAATTTTGCGGTCACTCTTCTCCTTCGTTTTGACAATTAAGAAATGGGCTGCCGAGTTTGAACGGCAGCCTTGAAGATGATCCACGTGAAGGACGTCCATAAAGTGTAACAACACCAGAAATCATTGATCAAGTACACGATATAGTATTGGATGACCGCCGAGAGTCAAAGTGCGTGAAACTGCTGAGACTATAGGCATTTCGAAAGAACGTGTAGGATATATTTTGCAAATGAAAAAAGCTTTGCGCAAGATGGGTGCCGCGCTTGCTCACAGAGGAACAAAAACACAATCGCATGAAAATCTCTGAACAGTGCTTGGAGCGTTTCGGAACTGCATAATGCATAACGATATTGTCGCAAATGGGTGAATGTTAACGCTTTTTATCCCCTTTGTCTGAATTTGAGACCACCTTATTAGGAATTATTTATGAACAATTAGCACACCCTGTTGGGGGCTGAGGTAATAAGCGATATTATTGGAAAGTAGAATGACTTTAGTTCTTTTGTGTTTGTAGAGGTCATGTTCGTTGTAGTCTGCAGCTTGTGGTATCAGCTGATTAGGGTGCTTAGCCACTTTTGAAAAAACTTTAGTGCTAGAGAGCGAAGGAATGAGGAGATGTCTGGAATATTGGTATCACGATGAATCTGTTCGTTTCTGATGAACCATGGAGCATCTAGTATCATCCGTAAGTACTTGTTTTGCATTCGTTGTAATTTTAGTATGTTAACTTTCGAGGTGTGGCTTCAAGCTGGAGAGGCGTAGGTAATTATGGGCCGAATCACCACCTGATAGAGTAATACTTTTTTCCTTGTATTTAATTTGCTCTGTGGATTAATCAAGGGAGACAGCTGAGCTAGAGTTTTAGATACTTTCACGCAGATGTGCCTTATATGGTTACTGAAGCACAAATCTTTTGTCTTGTAGTAATCCGAGATATTTGGTTTCTTTTTGCCATCGGATTTTTGTACCAAATAGAGTAATATCTCCTTTAGGAGATGTTGTTCTTCTGGTGAATATTATTGCTACGCTTTTTTGAGGGTTTACTTGCAGCTTTCAGTCTGAGAACCATTTTTCTATTTATATTCTGTCTTGAAGTTTACGAGCTGTCTTTTAGTTACAAGGTGAGGACGGAGTGATCTAGCTAGTACTGCAGTGTCGTCTGCATAGAATGCCGTGATTAACGTCATGGGAGTTCTGTGGAATATTTGCCATCTAGATTACAAAACAAACGCTGGTCAGTAGGTATCCTTGTGGAACTCCAGCGAAATTTCTACGTTGGGTAGAGCTTGTTCCATTAATTTTGACCTGCATTTTTTCCCTATCAGTACGCTATTACTTGATTAAACGAATCAAGTGATCTTTTTGTAGAATAATTGAAATAATTGAAATAATCTTTTTGTAGAGAGTAGTGAGGGATTTGATTTACTGACCGCAATCAGGTTAGGATGTGTTTGATTCTGGTATGTTGCTTTCATGGGGTGCGTCGCTTCTGCGTACGCTTTGTTTATTTGATGTATATCTTCTTGATTTTTTCCTTAAGTTTCGTGCAGGTGGAGAGGAAAATTGGTTATTTTTTACTGCCAATCTGTGTTTTGGACAGTAGCGCTACATCCTTTGCAATTTTCAGGATAAGGGCCATTGTAGTTGGTACATCTGGCCGGTGTAGTATCAAGCTTGGCACAGGTGTTAGTGCGGTGGTTCTCTCCACATTTCGAACACCTGTAATCAGCTCTACATAATTTCTGAGCATGCCAATATTTCTGACATCTGTGGCATTGCCCTGCTTGTGGTCATTTCAGTAAAGATTCAGGCGTGAGTCCATAGGTCGATGTTATGTCATAAAGATTTTATGAGGGTTTTGAATTTCCAACAAAACTAGTGGCATCGGTCTCTTGTCAGCTCTAAACATTCTGCTCTCTTTGACCGGAGGCAAACCGTGACAGCTGAGATCTGTTGTTGTCGCCTCAGTAGTGATATCTTCGGTAACTCCTCTCAAAACTACTTTTAGATTTTGTTTCCCGAGCTGAGAGAGAATGTGTGGTATTATTCGTTGAGGTTGTCCATGATTTTGGTTAGATGACGATAGTCTGTTTTGGACTGAATCTGTATGCCCTCGTCTATATTTTTAGCCCATGAGTAGGCAATATTTTGATCCTTCATGATCGATATGAGCATTGTTCATTTGCGTTTGACTCGTAGGATGATTGCAGGCACTTTTTCGTTAGTGGTTCAAGTGTCTGTATCAGGATTGTCATCGTTTCATTTGTCATCTCTGCTTAGCTCTTCTATTGTGCGTTTTTTACTCGCATGTACTACTCGAAACTGAAGAGGTGGGGAAATCATCAAATCTATCTTCTCCTCCTGTGCTCCCGTGTCATTATCTTTTGGGCCACTATTTGTCACCGAATATAGATTTAAGTAACCTGGCTATTCGACATCAAATTTTTTTAATGTTTTTTTAAGGAGATCGAGTGCTAGGTCCAACGTTTGAATTAAGTCATCAGTAAGCTACTTTAAGTAAGTAAGCTACTTACTTGCAGAACAGCTCCTATAAATTCGTACTTCTCACGAACACTACAGTAAATATTACCCAAACAATTCCAGACCGACGATAGAATACAATTCGGTAAGTTCACACCATAATCACAATTCATCGCGTACAAGCATCCATGAAATCCACTTTTCATTCTTAAATCCTTTTGGAAGTGAAAGCAGACCGTTACTGATTTGATGGGATATGCTTTTCATAATCCCCCTTTGTCTGAGAGGGAAGTTCTTCGTTGAGTGGAGAGTTATTGAGCTGTAAGCTCGCAATGAAAGCGCAGTGAGATTAGCTGTGTTCAGCTGAGCATAGAATTGACTTGAGTATTTTGAATCTGTAGAATTCTGCTTCATTGTAATCTGAAGCTTGCTTGATTAGCCGGTTCGGATGATTGTTTATCTTGGTGAAGAACTTTTCTGCTAGGTCATGGAGAAGGGATGTGATGTAGGGGATGTTGACTTCTCTGTGAATCTGGGAGTTTCTAATAAACCATTGGGCATCCAGAATCATTCTCAGGCATTTGTGTTCGAGGTGTGGCTCCATGCAGGAGATGCGTAAGTGATGACTGGGCGTATTACCATCCCGTATATGAGTAGTTCGTTCAGAGTATCCAGTTTACTTCTTCTGTTGATCATGGGGTAGAGCTGCGCCATTACTTTGGATCTCTTTGGATGTGTTTTATTTATGATATGACTGGTGAATTGGAGTTTTTTGTCAAGCATCACGCCGAGATATTTGACTTCGCACTGCCATGGGATCTTGACTCCTTTCGGAAATGAGTTCTATGTCCAGATAGTTATAAAATATCTATTCACTTTCTAAATAGGTGTATTATATCTATACCAAAATTTTAATAAAAATTTTAATTATTAAAATTACTTTAATTTCAAAAATTCTTATTTTAAATATACTTACGATTCGGTTGAAAATTTGTTGAAAACTATTTAGAACACAAATATTTTTAACACACATTTAAAACACATATACATTCTAATTTATGGTTTCTTCATGAATTAACCAACTCAGCTATACGTTTGGAATCGTTTCTTACCGGTTTTTATCAAACGTTTCCGAGTAAATTTCTTTCGAACATTTTAGTGGTAAAAATATATATGCAATAGAAAGCAAAAATATATTTTGCTTTCTATTGCAAATATATTTCGCAATAGAAAGCAAAATATATTTGCTTTCTATTGCAAAAACAACTCTTATTCAGTAAAAAGAAGCTTCTTTCTTGTAAAATGGAAGCTGAAGTGCTGCCAGTCAATAACGTCAACTATTAAATATAATCATAAAATATACCAGTCTGGACATGCGCATTTCGTTTGTGATTAGGTCATTATAATTGCCATTAAAACTGTCATTCTCCTGAATTGGTGTTAAGTTTTTAACATCGATGATGTAAAGTATACATCATTGGTGTTATATTATTCGTATATACTCGTAGTGTTTTTCCATATTTCTTTCTCTGAATATGTCAATGATTATGTTTTTCCATTATTATTATTTTATTATGAGTAAGAAATTAATAACTTGAATATTATTATTATTATTTGATCCTGTGCATTTTTCCGACGTATATTTATATTTTCTCTCTTTACATGTGAAATTTCACTCTACTGTATTTCCCCACTCTGTTCAGTCTCTTTTAAGAACGTATTTTATTCTTTAACAGACTTCTGACGTTGCGCCTTCTGGAATGGTTCCAATCCCCTTAAAGAAATTCTGCAAAATGCAAGCCATCCATCTAATCAAAATCCTTCCTTCCATCAAACTCACTTGCTCAGATTATATTTTCAACGAAATAAATGTTTTACTGTTATATGTTTGCGAACAATATTTTTGTTTTTTTTTCACAAAGACAAGACTATTTCTCCTATATCCCCCGTCTCATTTAGCCTCTGTCATGCCATAGCAACAGACTCACAACGTTTACTTCCTCGCTCTTCTTTTTCGCATGTACCTTAATTAATATCTTCTTGTCCAAACTAAACATGTACTTCACCTGCTTACATCATCACTACTGTCCTTAATCTTCGCACCAAGAAAACACGATTTCTTCACACTCGCCTCAAACCCTCCTCTTATTAATGAATCGCAATACAAAATCCGATCCTAACTCACACACTTTCACGTATTCCTGCTTGCTTTTTCTCGACTTGCATCATCTCCCTCTTCCTTCGATGGTTTGTTATACCATCCGCCAAGTCTTTCTCCAACCACTCAATCTCACATTTAGTTCTTTGAAGAATTCTGTGGGAGTGGACCATCTGGTCAATCTCATCTTCCACCCCTTCTTTCGTATTCATAACGCTTTTCATACCAATTTTAAGAATATATATATATGGAAAATTACAATCGGAAAGGTTTGAATCGTATTTATTTTAAGTAACAATTTTTTAAAAGAAAAGTTACAAATTTTAATATTGTAAATTTCCTAACAATAGAACCAATATTCTTAGTCGCTTACAACTTCGTATTCAGGTTTAAAATTGCTTGGTATCTTTAACACATATATCTCCAAATATATATATATATATATCCAAATATATATATATATATATATATATCCAAATATATATATATATATATATATTTGGAGATATTATCCTGAAACTTTCTTTTGACCCGAAATCTATTCAAACGCAAGCCGACCAACGTATTGAAATTCTTCCTTCCTTTCATCAAATTCATTCCACACACACGAAGTCCAGACCATTCCTCCTCCCTATGGCTTTCCGAGTGAAGTCGACTCCACACATTTAAAACAACTTCTTCCTGATAATGAAAAAAAAAACGTATAAGAATAAAATATAAAAATAAAATATTTTTATATTTTATATTTTGTTTGAAATATAATCTAAGCAAGAATAGCTCAGAAATCTGGAGAGATATTGGTACGTTAACACGCACGCTCGCAAATGACAAATATTATTTTTAAAGCTCTGATCATGGCAGGAAGGTAACAGCAATAGCCGAGCCTCAGTTAGAACTTCATTGGCTACAGCATTGCCATCCATTACCCTCTAAGGGTATTAATCACCGCATCTCACGGTCGATCAAACCATTTTTCGACAAATGTTATATTTTGTAGGTAATCATTTCAAAAAGTTTATGCAAAAAAAAAAAAAAATTGGTGTGAGGTAAGTATTATTTTTATTATAAAATTGTTTAAAGAAATTTCTGAATACCTAAAAACATTTAGTTATCCAGATAATTTAATAATAGTTTTAAAAACAATTTAAGAAAAAAATGGAAATCAGACGTTTATCTCATTAAATTATTACATAAACGGAAATACCTGAAAACTTAACAGTAGTAAACAATAATAAAAAGGAGAATATTAAAAATATTACAAAAACCAGTACAATGAAGAATAAAAATCTGTAAACGCTAATGCACGGATAAAATAATAAAAACAAAGAAACAAATCTCGACTAGATTGTGGCCAAAGGAGAAAAAAATTGGAAGATTCCATTTGGATACTATTTGGCATGGTATAATGGAGCGAATGTATCCACAAACTCCACCTGAGAGAAAAAAGGAGTCAAAGATGTGTGGAGGAGTAGAGTTTTGAGAGGGCTATGATATAAGTTTCTGGGAAGAAATAAAGAGCCGACCTGACGGGGAAGTGAACATCTTAATGGTTAGAACTGAGACTGCACATACTCGTATTCTCGATACGCAGTCTCAGTACTTCAACCTATCGTTGTTCTGGTATGAGTATACTCTTTGTCTGATGATAAATTGAGTACAAGAGGGGATATGGAAGGACCACTTGACTACTCGAAACATGAGAAGGTGAAAAAAAAGTTAATATAATACTTAGATATCATAACACGGAATTAAGATGAAGGGCTATGATAAGAAACGATTCGATTCATAATCTATCTCGAAAAAGGGTTGTAAATATTTGGATGTGTGGAGTGAGTGTAAAGTAAGAAGAGATTTATATAAGAAGGATGGACTGCACATGTGCATTTCGTATCCGTAACCTCAGGAAAATATTTATTGCAATAAGACCAGAGAAAGAGGGAGAGAGAGAGAGAGAGAGAAAGAGGATGAGACGAAGCCAGATAAGGTGATGAGGAAATGGAAAGAATCCATGTGTAAGAACGACTAAGATACGCACTTGTATTAATGATATAATTATGATCAACGACTGAGGTTATTATGATGAAAAGATGAATGCGTATTGGTCAGGTTCGTACCTGATAAATATATTCTAGGATATCTGAAAAAGGAAGCATTATATACGAACAGGAATCTGAAAGGTGCCCTACGTGGTCATACACAATATAGAGGAAAGTACACAAAAAAGAAAGAAAAAGCATGGACATAACTTATAGTCTTATTATGGCTGCGCACAAATGCCTGGAGTATCAGGAACAAAGGGGTAGAGGTTGTTGCCTTAATACGGTGGGGCCTAACATTGTTAACATTAGTCGGAAATGGCTCACAAGTGCTGATATGTCAACTAGCATTGAGTGTAAATGGATACGACATCTTATTAAGGAAGAAATTCTTGAAAACAAAAAAGATAATCTGGAAATAATACCATAGACATAAGGATGATTTCAGCTGTGAAAATTATAAGGCTCAGGCCTAAAGAGTGACAAATATTGCACGAAAAACTGTGGCAATGAAATGAAACTGGCTCTGCAAGCTTAAACACTCCAAAAGAATTCTATCCTTTTGTTGCAAGTAACAAAAAATGAATGTGAAAGAATAACTCCCCTCAATTCTGATAGTATGCAGATGGTTGATGCAGAAAAGATTGCTCAGCTAATGAGTGTCATTTCGATAAAAGGTTTCAAGCCGGTGTGTGCAATATTGACCTCACAGCTACCTCTAAACAGAAGGAAGTAATTCAGGTATATGAGGAGGACGTCATAGAGCTTTTGCATAAATGGAATACAAATTCGGCGATAGGGATTGATGGAATATATGAGCACGGATGCTCACTGACTGCATAATTCGAATCTCAGCAGAAGGATATGATAATCCCATTGTCTAACGGATAGAAAGAATGTATGATAATGTAGGATTCTTTATATGGGCTTTTACAATTGAAGATGAGTTGGCCGATCGGATAAGGAGGAAGCATCGGTTTATTTTTCCAAACACCGGTGTTTCATCGCGCGTACAGGCAAATCGACCATGAGTACACGCAATTTGCTGGGAAAGTACTATTGTTGTTGGTGATGGACGGTAGCCAGTTGATTGTAGTAGGAGTGTCGTTGTGTTTGGAGTATTACGTAGTAAGGAAGATGGTGAGATGTGTGTGTAGCTCAGTAGAGTGCCTCACGACGTGAGTCCTTGGACGTCTTCGAGGTGTCCCGTAATAATAGATAACAATCCAATTGCACAAGATATGTTTCATAACAAAGAGAAAAAAGAAAGGCCACAATTTCCAAGGCCGAAAAGGACATTTACCGATTTTGACGAATCTCTCCCAGGCGAATGAAGATGCGAACTCAAACCCTGAAGGGAGGTCCGCCTCTGATAAAAGAACTGGGAAAACCGTCACAAAAACTTCTACTAAACCTATAACTAAATCTACCGCTGAAATGCCTACAATAAAATTCGCCTCATTGAATGTCCGTACATTACAATCACAGGATTGATTAGTAGAATTAGAAGAAGCCCTGAAAAATCAACTGGCACATTTCTAGACTTTCAGAGGTGAGATACGACAAAATTATTGGAACAATTTCTCTGGGTAAAATAGAAATAGGCAATTTCAATTTTACCATAAGAAAGGCGAAAACTGACTTAATGGAGTTGATTTCATAATTAAGAGCAAATGGAAAAAGCATATCGCAGAATTTGAAAGCTATACAAGCAGAATTGCCTCCTTAAAGTTAGAATTAGGAAAAAACAAATCACTAACAATAATACAGGTTTATGCTATCACCACAAGCTATGATCACGAAAAAAATAGAGGAGTTCTATGATGAACTTACACTAGCAATAACACCCCACAACTCCCAGGTCATTATAATGGGAGACTTTAATGCCTAGGTAGGTATGTACTAAGAAACGAAAGGCCGAAAATTTAATTCTCGGAAAGCATGGCAGCTAGAAAAGGAACGACAGAGGAAGGCTATTCCTATAAGTCCTCTTTAACCACCAGCTGGAAATTCCTTCTTTAGGAAAAGAGAAAAAAAAGAAGATGGACAGGACGAAAAAAGAAACGAAAGAAAAAAAACGAAACGAAACTATGTATTATTAAAAGATTCACTTTGTCTATATAACTTTGAAGTTTTCCATAATTTCAACTTTAATTCAGATCATCGGTTAATAAGAGGAACCTTCTGGTTCCGAAACACCAAAAACAGGAATAATTGGTTCCAAAATAGACAACCAGGAGTTCAAGATCTACAAAGAAACCAGAAGAAATTTAGAGACAACTTAAGCCAACTTATGTTTAGGACAACTTAAACATATTAACAACTCCAAAATCAACCAGATTAAATAATACTGGAAAGCTTTGCGATAATAAAGAGGAGGTAATGAAGTGAGCATAGCAACCACTGAGTAGCAACAAGAGAACTAAACAGTCAAAAATAACCAATAACACCGAAAACGCAATAAAACCTAGAGAACTACCAAAGAAACACAAAGGTTCCAATCAATACAAAACAAAATAGAGTTCATTGACCTAAACAAATTAGTCAAAAGAGAAATTAGAAAAATGGCAAATCCTGGATCCCTTCTTCAGTAGATGAATTTGGTCATAAAACAAATAACAGATCCGAAATTCTCAAATAGCAACAAGATTCTACCAAGAATTATATTCAAGAAATCAAGCTAATATATTAACAGACAACCGAACAAATAGAGTGTGTGATGATCCTATCTTGGAAATCACCGAAGAAGAAATAGAACAGGCAGTCAAACAAATGAAAAATGGCAAAGCAGATGGCGGTGATCGAATTCCAGCAGAAGTCTTCAAAATAGGACTCGTAGAACTATTTCCAGAACTTCTCGAACTGTACGTTGGCATCCTAAATACAAGGCAGTGGCTAAATAGAAACAACACTACTTCATAAGAAGGGTGATAAATCAAACATAAGCAACTGCGGACCGATAAGTCTAATTTCAAATAATTATGAAACGTTCGTTTGAATAAAATATTGGATAAGAGGATGGCTCTGTGAGGGATATCAGAAAGAGGTGTAGGGGAATGTGAGTCTCCAAGATTTAAGGTGACCACCGGTGTGCTCCAGGAATCTGCCCTTGGTCCATTGCCATTCAGTCTTTATATTAATAATATCATTTTTTTTTCTTGATTTCAAAAATGGTATTCAGCTCTTTTGTCACAAAGTGAACTGATGAATTTTTAAATGTATCAAGTCGTAGATTAAGCCTACTGGGGATACCACATTAAAAAAAACGCGCCTGGTACTCTACCCCTGAGGTGGCGTGGAAAAGAGCACACCTTTTATTAATTTTCTGTTCTGTCAATATGTGTCCGTATGGCCCAGTGGAAATGGTTTTTTTTATTTTTATTTTTTTCCGCAACACGAGTTTTAATTCTACACCTCAAAGAAAAAAAAGCATCATTCTTTTCCCATAATCTTAAATTAATTTTATATTTTGCATTGCAGGAAACCTTGCTCATCAGACCAAGCATGGAATTTCTTGAAGCGACTTCATTTCTCCCCTAAGCGTTGCGACGGACTTACACGGGGCGAGGAATTTTGTATCTTCCGCCTACAAACAATCACATCCACGTCCACACAGGAATTCAAATCCGCAGCCTCCTAGTTAGAGAGAGAGAGAGAGAGATACACTAATCACTCAGATTATACAACAACAATTTCAAAGGTTTGAAATCTATTCTCTGTTAGAGAATTAAGTTTTCACATGACAACAGAATATCCTTACGTGTTATGAAAGCCATCGGAATTCGAATGCTTCACACATGAAATGCATAAATGAAATAACGGTTGAACACTGTCAAAATTTATTTTCAAATTCCCGTACTATAATGATAAAAAGTGTAATGATAAAACTCATCCTGACTTTGACAATTGACATTAATGTCTTTAGGGGTGAAGCGAAATGCTTTTCATATTCCCCGCTATCAGTTACGGCTAGAGTGAGGTTAGAATTTTATGAGAAGTTTGCTCGCCCTGAATTGGCATGGGGATTATGCATCGCTACAGGAAGTTAAAATAGCTTTTGGGCTTCTATGCTTGAATACATCCGCCACATTGTACGCTACAGCTTGCTGAACTACATTATTGGGATGTGTGGACGTCTTTAGGAAGAATATTGCCGCTGAAGATTGTAGGAAAGAGAAGATATAACGAATATTTGTTCCTCGATGGAGTTGATTATTTCTAACGAACCATGAGGCGTTCAGTATCATTCGCAAGCATTTGTTTTGAACACGTTGCAGTTTGATAATGTTTGAAGTGGAAGGGGTGGCTCCAGGCTGGAGAAGCGTAAGTGACTATAGGACGAATCATCAGCTGGAATAAAAGCAATTTGATTCTGATGTTTAGCTTGCTGTTTTTATTAATTAGCGGATAGATCTGAGCGATGGCTTTAGATGCCTTTGCACAAGTTGCCTTGATGTGTTGGTAAAAAGTTAATTTTTTGTCGAGGACGACACCAAGGTATTTTGTTTCTGTCTACCAGGGAATTTTGGTATTGAATAGTAAGACGTCTCCTGCAGGAGATATTGACCTTTTCGTGAAGAGAATGGCTGTGTGTTTTGGTAGGATTTACTTGCAGTCTCCATTTGGAGAACCATCTTTCTAACTTCAGAAAGTTTTCTTTACGCTTTCTGGTAACAAAGTGTGGTCGAAGAGATCTGGCTAACAAAGCTGTATCATCCGCATACAGGGCCATGATGGATGACATTGGGTTGTGCGGGATATCTGACATGTATACAGAGAACAGCAATGGAGCCAATAGGGATCCTTGCGGTACTCCGGCCAAGATGAGGTGGTGCTATTGATCTTGAATTGCATGATTCTGTTTTGTAGGTATGATCTAACAAGGTCTACCATTTTCATTGAGATGCCAGCTGTGATGAGTTTATGTAGCAAACCGAAGTGCCATATTTTGTCAAATGCTTTAGATAGATCGAGAAAAACAGCTCCCGGTTATTGCCGCCAGTTGTAGCTGGTGGCAATATATTCCACATTTCTGTGGATCTGCTCGGTAGTACTATGGTGTTGTCGAAAACCGAACTGTTCTTAAGGAAGGATGTCTAGTTCATTTACTGAGGCTTGAAGTCGTGAAAGGATGACCTTCTCCTCAAACGTACCCAGGTTGGAGATGAGACTGATTGGACGATAACATTGAGGCAGGTGTGGGTCCCTGCCTGACTTGTGTATAGGAATTACATCAGCCAATGTCTAGGTGGAAGGAAAATAATGAAGCCTTAAGATTCAGGTGCACTACAGCTTTTCGGGGAAGTAGTTTGATCACCCTATTTGTAATGCCGTCTAGCCCTGTAGCTTTTTTATTTTTTAATAATTTCATATATTTCAGCAGGTGATGTAGGTGCAAAATGGTCAGTCCTGATATCTGGAAGTTCGAGTGAGTGTCTGACCTTTCTGTGAATTTTATACAAGTGATCAAAATCTAGTTTTTCATATGAAGGTATGCATTGCTCTTCTAAATTGTTTGCTATGACTTCTTCCTTGTCTACGTCTGTATGAGCAAGGCTCTGGTCAGAGAATATTGGGGGAAGGGATCTATCTTTGTTTCTGATGTTTCTCAGTAGTCCCCAGATGGACTGATCAGTAGGTGAAATAGAGGCTAACTTTTCTTCCCATACGTAGTCTCTATGAGCTTTGAGTGCATCTCTCACTGCCCCATTCAGTCAATTTAGAGCTCTTTTGTCTTGTGGTGCACGGGTGTTACGAAATCTTTTCCTGGCTCTGTTTTTTTTCTCTTATCAAGTTCATAATATCTTCGGGAAAACGACCTGGCTTGCGGGAAGATTTGTACGAGGTGGCTACCGATATTGCAGAATTAATTTGTTGGATGAGGTTTGTAACTGCAGATTCTACTTGTTCTTTTGTACATATTCGAGGAACTGGTCCAATATGATCCTTGGGTGCTGTTAACAGTCTTTCCCATGATATATAGGAATGAGAAGGAGGAGACAGATATTCTTGTTTTCCGAGTTGTAGTAGAATTGGGTTGTGATCCGATGACAACTCATTTATTGATTTTAGGCTGTACCGGAGATTAAAATCCTGCAGGATAGCTATATCCAGGATGTCCGCAGTTCCAGACGTACTAAGATGAGTTGGTTCGGTGGGACCTCCAACAACAGCATTGTTTGATCATATGTAGGTGGAAAGGATGCAACCGTTCTTGTTGGTGGATCTGCAATTCCTTGCAGGGTGCTTGGAGTTCAGATCCCATTCTATAATGATGGGTTCTTTGACGCATAAGATGGCGTTTAGGTCAGAGTGTAATAGAGTTTTTAGGGGCGGGTTGTAAACATAGTAGATTTTCAGTCTGCCAGCCGAGCTGGTGAATACTTCCACGTGTGACCTCAAGATTAATGGTTGGAGGTTTGTTCACAGAACTGTGCTTGATGTAACTTTTAATGAAGATGGCAGTGCCGTGCCTCCGCCTCTGTAGACCAATCTGTCGTCTCTGTATAGGCGGTAACCCCTTATTTTATGGTTATCTGAGGGTCTTAATTGTGATTCACTAATTAATATAACATCTGGTTAATTCATGTATGCGAAATCTTGGAGCTCCAGGATTTTATGTGTGAGGCCATTTGCAGTCCATGCAACGATCTGAAGGGAGGCTGGAATAAGTTTTTTCTATTCGTTTATGAGTCCTGTGAGGATGACCTGGGTTTCACGTAGAAATATTCTAGTGGAGGTTGCTGGAGGGTTTTACAGGCTGAAGTCTTGTAGAACGTTCTCTATAGAGGCTGTAATAACAGCTGTCAGGTTTGTAGGTGCTGTTGACTGATTCTGTTCTGGTATTGATTTATTTGAACGGGCCACATCGGCATAACTTCTTCTTTGCCTTTGGCTCCCTTTATCTTTGAAGGTCTCCCACTGTGGCCGCTGAGCCGCCGGTTGTGGTGCACGGGCCTCTGGCGCTCTTCTACTGTAGGAGGAGTAGGGCTGTTTATCTGTCTCCATGCGTCTTTTCTTTGGGTGCAGAATGCATCCCTTATAGTTTGCAGGATGAGGCCCACTGCAGTTGGCACATTTGGCCGGAGTGGTTTTTGGTTTTGTGCAGATGTTGGTTGGGTGGCTATCCCCGCATTTTAGACATTTAAATTCAGCTCTACGCAGCTTCTGGGCATGTCCAAACTTTTGGCATCTGTGCCATTGCCCAAAAGATGCCCTTTTCCGGAGTGGTTCTTGTGTGACGATGAGCCTACAGACTGTTTTTAGGTTGTAGATATCTTTGTAGATGTTATGAATCTCTACCAGGACCAACGGCATGGGAGTCTTTTCGGATCCATACATTCTGCTGACCTTGACTGGAGGCAGATCCTGTAAATTGAGATCAGCTATTTTTGCTGTGTCAATGTCTTCACAGATGCCACGGATGACTACTTTTTAATTTTTTTCGGAGCTGAGCATGAAGGTATGATACTGGATGCCACTGTCATCCATTTCTTTAGTCAACCTTTTATAGTCTGTCACTGTTGTTGGTTGTATATTTATGCCTTCATCCATGATTTTGGCCTTTATAAAGCCAATGTGCAGATTGGACATTGTAGATCTTACAGCTGCCCATCTGTGTTTTTCTCTTAGAATGAACGGAGGCACCTTTTCTTTAGGACAAACAGTGGCGTCCGAACCTTGACGTCCATCTTGTTCCATTTCATTGGGTTTGTGTGGTTCTTCTGTTGTTCTTCGCTTTTTGCGTGCGCGCACCTGTACAAAGTCTGAAGGAGTGGAAGTCACAGATTCTAACTGATCTTCTATTTTCTCGGCGACAGCATCTGTGACACTTGCGGGGGGAAACGTATCATAAAGTTTTACTTTTCCCGGCCAAGCATTGTTTAGTTCGCCTAATCTAATGAATTCTCGATATACTTCTTCAAATATCGTCTCGTTCAGCGTGTCAAGGTGAAATGACTGAAAAAAAAAAAAACGCTTACGTGCAGTTGTTGCCTCGTCGACACTTCTGCAAAACTTGGAATCTTTTGGGGAAGAGCACTGATGAAAAATGGTAAGATCTTCAGAACACATTACAGCTTAAAATAATCTTTCGACTAATGAAATCAATTAAATTCTCCGTAATCATCCTTATAAGGACTGGCTTAAAGGGGCGAAGCAAGAATGCTTTCCATCTTCCCCGTTATCTGTAGAGGACAGTGTAGGGATAAGGTGTTATTGAGTTATAAAAGCTCTGATCATGGCAGGAGGGTAACAGCAATAGCCGAGCCTCCGTTAGAAGTTCATTGGCTACAGCATTGCCATCCATTACCCTCCAAGGGTATTGGATTGAATGAATCAATCACCGCATCTCACGGTCGATTGATTCCATCTCAGTCCCTCCCTATCTCCGCACTTCTCAACATTACTTTTAATTAAATTTATGTTAATTTTCAAAAGGTGTATTAAAAATTTTTGCAATTACTTAAATTATTTAAAAAGAGTTTCACTATTTTCATATTCGTTTGAATTTATATAAATTATTTATATTTTTTTAATATTTAAGGAATTTGAAATATAAACCTAAAAGTTCACCCGAATCTCAATTTGAAGCCAATATTCAAAACTGAACCAGAAGCGTGAATTTGATAGTATCCGACAAAGTATAATAAAGGTGCCGCTATCTTAAACACAGAGGTTCACATATACCTGTATTACAGATATATATATATATATATATGAAAAAAAATAGTTTGAATGACTATAATACCGAGAATAAATAGAATAAAGTTTAATGCTGAGATACTACTAGTTTCGTTGAACAAAATTCAACTTCTTCAGGTATCAAAGACAAAGAATGTAAAATAACAGAGACATAATAAAATTACATCAACAGAACTAATATAAAAGACCGAAGTGCAGTTTAAAACAGGAATGCGTGCTGGAATTCCAATTAAAGTTGACTACATGCGAGAGTTGTCAGAAGAGCGACAGTATTGGACAGTGGCAATGTGTGCGTCAGAAAGATTGTAGATAAGGCTGTTGTTTATATGGGATGAATCGAGCGATATTTCTCTAGATTTGATAATCTTTCTTTCGAGTTCATCATAACACACATGGATATTAGTAGTTTGCGGCCAGTCTACGAGGTGTTGAAGGCCTTCATCGGAGTTAATAAAGAAGAGAACGTGGCTTGAGAGAGCTGGCCCTGGTCCTATTTTAGGATATGTCTCTTCTGTGTTCCTCGATACGTAAAAGGATTGATTTAGCGGTCTGACCGTAATATGGTTTGCTACATTCACATAAGATCTTGCAGACTCCTGGATACTGGAGAGGGAGATGTTTATTTTAGGTCTACTTAGTATCGATCGAAGTTTTGGAAACGCAGAGAAACAAGTTTAATGTTGAATTTCGTAAGCATTTTCGCCAGTTTTGGGGAGAGAGAGCTGAGGTATGGTAAAGATATGAATGCTCTTGGGGAAGAAAAATCTTCAATGGTAGGAGAACGACGGGGAGAGATAAATTACGTTTCCAAAACTTCGATCCTACGGAATAGGTTGGGTTACTCCTCATTCCAGAAGTGTCTCATAACTGTAGCCGTATGTGTTCACGGGGCCGGTTTGCCTGATCTGAGGGACGAATACCCCGAGCTTCTGGGTGGAAAAAAACCCCTACCTCCATATGAGACCGGCTAACTCATCTTTAGTCGAAAGGTGACCAGATAAATGTTCCTCATTGACGGGAATCGATAGCAGGTCTTTCCGTCGAAAGGGCTTCGTCCATACCGACTGAGCTACGGAGACTATATGTTAAAATAGTATATCGTTAAAATATATGATTGAATATACGATAAATCAAATATGTGTCAATTTTGTTCTTATTTGAATATACGATAAATTGCGATGGATCAAATAGTGTTTATTCTTATCTGAAACCGTACAATGTAGATTAGCTCGCAGCTATGAAAGGCATATAAATTTCTTCTTTTATATTATAATTTGGAAATGATTATAATGGAAAGTGACATGAAGCTAACCGATTTCCAGAATTCAAAGACAATATGCTTAACACCTTATGTTAATTTTTATATGTAGAATAATCATTATATATTTACATCTGCATAATTTTTTATATACACAATAAAGGTAAGTACACCACCTGGAAAAGAAATCAACTGACACCGTCAGGGGCAAGACGCATCGTGCCATGTAACGAGTCACGTGTTTGTAGCCGGTATAAATCGGAGGAATATGATGTTCCAAAGTCAGTGCAACTGTGTCCAGGTCAAATGGATGCGGGAAGGGAAATGACGAAGTTTGAAAGAAGCGTTGTGATAGTATGCAAAGGTTACCAACCTATCTATTCGACCACAAACCGTTGACAAATTCGGGCATCCCAGGCCACCAGATAATGATACCATACTGAAATGGAAGTGCAGGAGTCATCTCGCCCAACGAACCAGGACTGTAGGGAGCCACTAAGGGTACTATGTACAAACCGCCATTCGTCAGCCAAAACGTTGAATGCGGAGTTCTGAACATCGACTGGAACACGAATCTGCACAAAAACATTCAGAACCGAGGATCACAACATGGGTGTCCATGGTAGGACCGCAGTATTCAAGCCCCAAGTTATCCGAACCAACATGCAGCTTCGTGTAAGCTTAGAAAGCTGTGTTATGGATCGCCGAATCATTCTACATTCTACAAAAATGATTTACAGTATAGTAGTTACTGAATTGTGTAGTTTCATTTACTGTGATCCAAGAAATGTGAGAGAAAATACTTAATAAATGAATAAATAGTAGTAATAAAAAGAGAGAGAAATTTTTAAAATAAAGAGAGAGAGAGAGACAGAGATGTATATATATATATATATATATATCTTTCCTTTTCTTGTGTATGCTGTGGAAATAATTCTAATTCTAGAACTAACACAGAACAAGGAACCTTTCATTTCCTTTTTGGCTCCAGGAATTAGGAAGTATCGCTTTTATATTATTCATGTTTTATGAAAGATATCTTTGCAGTGATTTTCAAAATTGGTCCTATTATTAATGAAAAGTCAAGGCTTATTTTTTATAAATAAATTCACTTCAAAAAAGTATTGATAAATACCAAAAGCATACCAAAAGATAATCTGGTAATTTCACTTTCGTTTAAACAAATATTTACATATTACTTTAAATTTTGTATTTTACTCTTTTTTTCGGCAATATTTGCATACGAGATGATATCGTTTAAAATATTAATTTAGTTTTGATATTATTTGCATATGCAGCAGCTTTAAGAAAAAATAAACATTCATACTTTCAAGAAATTAGACATCGGTGTAGGATCATTTTATGTTTCATGCGAGAGCCACTTAGGAGTAGAATGCAGTAACCCATTGTTCGATAAACGCTCGGTAAGTAAGAGTAGGCAGAACAGTGGAATACATGTCAGATTTGCATTCAGTTTTGGAAATATACTCTTTTCATGCAAGTTAGATTTTAATAATTTTATCAATAAGAATGAGGTTTACATAACATACGTATTCATTCCATTTTTTATATTATTCTAGCAGACTACAAGTTCTTACTACTGCGAAGTATGTTTCAACCCTTAAATATAACGACCGTTTAAAAGAAAGTAATTTGCTAATAAAGGTGAAATAAAAATTTCCATGAAATTATAATTATTCATTTCATTTCATGGAAAGTTTTATAATGTTGAATAAAATAAATAAAGAAATAATAAATTTCAGCTGAAATTTATAAATAAACTTTAAGAATAAAAACAAATTACTAGCTAACTAACCCAAAAATAAAATAATGATATTATTTTATTTTTTATTTTTTATTTATAATGTTTTTACTTGTACTCCTCTCTGTGCTTTGTTGCTGTTTCAAATCTCTAATTCTGCCTTCAAAACTCAATGATCTCAATGCAATGAAATCATCTTCCACACCAAATTTCATAAAGTGATGCAATTTTGAATTTAAGAATATATTCATAATGTTAATAATAATAAAATATATTTATTTATTATTTACTTTGAAATACTTTTCAAAATGAAATTAAAAGTTACACTAATTTGTGCAAATTCTTGATATTTCGTCGTTTATTTTTAAAAAAAAAAATAAAAGAATTAAATGAAGCATAGAAGTTGAGAACAAGCAATTGAGATCTCCAACAAGCAGGATAGTAATCTCACGCTGAGCAATAAAATTCATGTAGCACCTGAAGACAGTTCTTCTTCAAAACAGTGTTCTATGTTTGCTACTTTTGTAAATGACCAAACATTCTGAATAGTGAAATTGGAAAGTATATGTATGGTAATTATATTACGCTATATTTTCTTATATTACATCAGAATACATTACATTATTATTTCTTATAGTACACATTATTAAGAATTTTCATGTTTCGTTTAATTTATTACTATTTTATATATTATTTTTGCATTTGGAAAAAAAATATATATAATCAATTAGTTTTATTGAGTGTATTCCTAGAAAAATAATTAATTTATTCATAAACTAAATAATAAATATAATTCTTTTTATTAACATAATAAAAAACAAATCATCTTTATATTATTTAAAAAAACATCGGCGATTTGTTTTACTCGTCACATATATTAATTATTTCGGTATTATATAAATGTAAATCAAACTATATTTATATCTTAGGAGAAAAAAGTCCTTTTTAGGACTTCCAGGGTAACAAATGGCAATGCTGTAGCCAATGAAGTTTTAACTGAGGCTCGGCTATTGCCGTTACCCAGCCATGACTAGAGCTACTTAGCTCAATAACACTCCATCCACACAGATTCACTTCATTCAGATGACGGGATAAAGAGTCATGGACTCAGTCCATCGCCCAGTTCTTATAAGAACTATAAGAACTATTTATATCAAATTTAAAGCAATCACACAGGATTGCACAAGAAAGGAAATTTCAAAAAAAGTATTTTCGAAAATTATTATTGAAATTAAGAGTCATAAATTGCATTTGCTTCATTCGATGTTCTATGAAACAAAAATGCAAGAAAATAATAATTTTCATGATAAAAGAATGCTGTAGTATTTTCAGACATAAGAAAGAAATATTTCTTAAGTTCAATAAAATAAATATAATTGTTTGTATTGTAGTCCATATGCTACTTATACATCAGTAGTTCACTATCTATCCGGCATGGGCGCAGCTATCTAGTATTTAAAATATAGAAAAAAATAATATTTTGATGTTAATTCGAAAGAAGTAAAAAATTTTCATTTCAGGTGTGACTTTTATTGCTTCTTTCCCTGATCGCTGTCGTTGCAATGAGTACGGTCATAGAGAAATTCCAGGATAAGAGGCTTGTTGGTAAAATGTTTTACTCTAAATGGATGTCAAATGGTATATATATCCAGTAGATAATTAATACGAATATGTATATTCATATGGTCCGCAATTCAACTACTGTGAACAATGGAGATATATTTCCAAATCAAATATTGTGTGAATAACATAAGAAAATAAGTGAATTGAAATTATTAAATAAAAAAATTGGCTGAAGGACAAGCATTCAGTCTGCAAATACTCTCTCTGTCTGATCTCTTCGTTGGAAGAAGGAAACCCTTTATAAAGCCTGAAATTTTAAAGCATGGAAGTTATTATTCATATGTAATAAGGTAGGAAAAAATAAATTATAATAAAATTATATTTCGTTTTTTCTTGAGTAAATATTTTTCTATTATTTTACTATTTTGCTTTATACACCTTTTATATCAATGTTTAAGAATTAATTTCCAGGAATTTAACAAATGTCGAACAGGAACGGTAGTTTAGAACTCGCTATTTTAAGGTGAAATATTTGCTACCTATGCTGGTAGATCGATTTGATCTACGGGATATTTACATTGGGCTCTAGGACCCATTTCTCAAACTTTATTCTAATAGAGTTGTTGCCTTCTATCAGTCATGACAAAACCTCTCAATGAAAGCATATTCGAAGAAGTTTACAGAGAATTCCTAAGATTAGGAAAACTATTGAGCGACAACTGGCCAGGGAAAGTAAAGCTGTAAGATACATTTCCCCCTACAGCAGTCACAGAAGATAGGATGGATGATTTTAATGAAGGAAATATGTTGACTGAACCAGAATCAAGTCACTCCACGAATATAGAGAATGCTGCATCTCTGGATAATACTCCGCAGTTTTTGGAAACCAACACAGAATTCCAAACAGTCAAAAAGAAAAGGAAAATCTCCTCTACTGCAGATACACCCAAAACAGTGGAGATAGAACCAGATAATGTAATTAAAGAAAGGGTACCCCCAGTCGTCCTAAGGGCCAAGGAGCACTGGACGTCCGTTGCATCCACACTGAAATCTTCAGATATCACCTTTATTAAAGCCACAAACACAGAAGAAGGGATTCGCATACAACCTAAAACATCATCAGACTACAGAAAAATGACCAAACTTCTAGACAACAACAATTTGCCATACCACACTTTTGCACTCAATAGTGAGAAAAATTTAAAAGTAGTGTTAAGGGGAGTAACTGAAACATTACAAATAGAAGACCTCACTGCAGACCTCCAACTTAAGGGATTTAGCCCAATTAAAGTCAGCCGAATGCGGAGAGCTGATAAAACACCCTATCCCCTAATTCTAGTGGAAATAAGTAAAGACCAAAAACATATATACAATCTCCAAACCATCTGTGATCTAGTCATAAAAGTTGAGGCATTGAAACATAAATCAATTACAACCCAGTGCCATAGATACCAGAAGATTGGGCATGCACAACGATGCTGCAAGGCTGAATTTCGTTGCGTGAAAAGTGGTGGCAAACATGCATCAAATGAATGCCATAAACCTCGTACACTTCCAGCAAAGTGTGCAAACTGCGGAGGACCACACCCTGCAAACTATAGGGGCTGTATAGCATTTCCCCAAAACCAAAAGTTACAACTCAAAACCAGTAAACCTCTTCAAGAACAAGCGTCTTCCATCAAACCATAGTCTCCACAACGGATGGAAGATCGTATGCTGAAGTTACAAGATCAACCTTCCAAAAAGACCCAAAACCAAAGCAGTCACAGCAAACCAACAAACCTATATGAACATAACAAGCCACTTAGGTGAAATGCTTGCTGAACTCCAACAAACCAACCCAACTCAAGAAGCCAAAGATATCATCTTAAGGCATACACAATCACTCTTTATGGAAATTCTTAATGGATAAGTCTAAAAGAAAACCGAAATCGTTACAAATTGTTTTATGGAATGCAAATGGTTTATCTATCAAATTACAGGAGCTGCAGGAGTTTGCAGCAGAAACTCAAGCAGACATCATCCTCATAAATGAAACACATCTTCGTCCATGTGACAAAATCAGAATCAATGGTTAAAGCACTTACCGTACAGACAGATGATTTGCTAGAGGTGGAGGCACTGCCATCTTTATGAAAAGAAACATAAAACATAATTCAATAGCAGAACCCCAAACAGAACACATGGAAACTACAGGAAATAAATACATATGGAAAACACAAGCAGCATTACGATATATCCAGCCTACAACCCCCCAAATAAAAAAAAACTCCTTGAATCTGACTTAGAGGTGATACTAAATACAGGCAGAGCAGTGATTATAGCCGGAGATTTTAATGCCAAACACTCAGTCTGGAACAGCAGAAACTCAAATATTAATGGAAGAATACTCAACTCTTACACCACTTCAAGAAATATAACAGTAATAGGACCCACTGAACCCACACATTATGGAGCTATCGGACGTCCTGATGTACTAGATATAGCTATATTAAAAAACATAGCGCACAGCTATCAGATACAAGCAATCAACGACTTAAGTTCTGATCATAACCCCATCATATTACAACTAGGCACCATACAAGATTTAACAGAAAACACCACCACATTTATAAATTGGAAACAACTTCCCTCAGCCTTCCAGGAAAACCTTGGTTCAATACCGCATATAACATCTGCCGAAGATGTAGAAAAAGCAGTGAAGACTCTTGAAAAACAACTGCTGACAGCTATAACACAGGTAACAAATATAACCAAATGTACACCATCAAATAAACTTCCACAGGATATAAAACGTCTTATCCAAGAGAAAAACAGATTAAGAAGACAATATCAGAGAACAATGGAC
This sequence comes from Typopeltis vanoorti, assembly GCF_054136105.1. Lineage (NCBI taxonomy): Eukaryota > Metazoa > Arthropoda > Arachnida > Uropygi > Thelyphonidae > Typopeltis > Typopeltis vanoorti. The sequence goes on from NC_143568.1 coordinate 112,693,151, forward strand.
CCAGCGGATAAACAAGCATTCAATAGAGCAACAAACCAGGTTCGATATGCCCTAAAGGACCACCGTAACCAACTCTGGAATAACAAAATTCTCCAATTAAACACAGAGGATCAATCAATATGGAAAATGATGAAATCACTCCGTTCAAAGCGTTTTACATTTCCTCCAATCCAAGGTGAATCTAATGTTGTCTACAACGACGAGGAAAAAGCTGAAGCATTTGCTGACAGTTTAGAAAACCAATGCAGCCCCAATTATATCAATACAGATATAAATTTCATAAGTAAAATTCACACCCAAGTGCGTAAAATAACTCAAAATGCCTCAATCCAATAACAAATCCGTGTCACCAACAGAAGTATATGAGATTTTAAGAAAACTAAATAACAAAAAGGCTCCGGGTCCAGATGGAATAACAAACAAGGTACTCAAGTTACTTCCTCGCAAAGGGGTTATGCATCTAGTAGCCATCATTAATGCCATCCTCCGGCTAAATTATTTTCCGCAACGATGGAAAATTGCCGACGTTTTCCTAATTCCCAAACCTGGAAAAAATACACAGTTTCCTGAAAATTACAGACCAATCAGCCTTCTTTCATGCATAGGTAAGATAGCCGAACGTGCTATTCTCACATGGGTTCAAGAGGCAACAGATATCAACCATATAATTCAAGATGAACAATTCGGCTTTAGGAAATATCACTCCACAACGCTACAAATTTACAGAGTTATCGAACATATAACCCAAGGGTATGAATGGCACCAACACACTGACGCAGTTTTTCTAGACATCACTCAGGCATTTGATAGAGTGTGGCATCATGGACTCATTTTTAAACTACACGAAGTTGGTATTCCATTGCCACTAGTGCTACCTATCAAATCATATCTACATAGCAGAAAATTTAAAATAAAACTCAACGGTATCAGATTCACAGAGAGGAGAATCACGGCCAGAGTACCTCAAGGCTCTCTACTATCTCCCCTACTCTTCTCCATATACATGGCAGATCTCCCCAAACTCTCTCCAGCTATCACCGCTCTGTATGCTGACGACACAATCATTATAGCCAGATCCCTCCGTCCACACCTGGCCACAATCAAGCTGCAGAGAGCAGTCAATGAATTGGAGGATTGGTACACCAAGTGGCGTATCGCAATTAATCCAAACAAAAGCTCTGCAGTACTTTTCACCAGACGTAAAGCAGAACCGAATACAAGCATACAAATGTTTGGTAAAATCATCCCTTGGCGCAATTCTACCAAATATCTGGGAATTCATCTTGATAGACGTCTAAACTTCAAGTCACATATGGATAGTGTTGCCACTAAGGCAAGTCAGACTATAGCACAGCTATATCCACTTTTGAACAGGAACAGCTTCCTAAGCATAAGCAACAAAATCCTCCTTTTCAAATCGGTAATCAGACCGCAACTAACTTATGCCTCTCCAACCTGGGGTCACACGACTAAAAGCAACATCAACAGACTTCAGATAATACAGAATAAATGCCTAAGAATGGCATTTAATGCCCCATGGTTCATCAGAAACACCCAGTTACATCAAGAAGCCAATCTTCCAGATATTAAGACCTACATGACAAGCATTGCAGAGAAATTCTTCTCAATCACGGATAATGACCCAAATCAGGTAGTTCGACAGGCAGCGGACTACAAGCTCTCGGATCGTTTCAAACATAAAAAACCGAAATCCTCCATCGCAAGAGAAAGCTGATACAGCCTCAATGCTCACAATGAGCGGGTAAATTACCCACAATAATCTCATCACCCACAATCTAAAATCCAGATGAAGGGATAAAGAGTCACGGACTCAGTCCATCAACCAATTAAGTTCAAAGATCAAAGTTCGAACAGGAACAGGAATGAATGGGAAAACATTTCTATAAATAAAGCAGTTTTGATGGTTGTTTTGTACTGTTGTAAATAGACCTATAGTTGGTTGGTTGGTTTGTGGCAATCTTGTGATCTTAGGAATAAGTCACACTTGAAGCTGATATCGTAATGATTAGATCTAAAAAGAAGGTAGAATTGCTTGGTAGGTATACCAAGTAACAGACACTTAACTTATATGGTCAATGTGATTTTATACATTAGCATTACGCATACTAAAAGTATTCAAGTTCGATTTCTATTAGTATTTAATGTTTAAAATAATCACGATAGTTGGTTGTTTGTCCTGATGCTTTCATTGTTCTGCTGTGATGTAGCATCCTTAGTTTCGCATAACCAGGAAAAAAAAATCAAAACGCTAAACATTTTTATTTAGCTAAACCATTTAACAGATATTTCACTTCCAGTATTAAATAACAAGACCTTAAGTGTATAAAACTAAAATGGGAAATTTAAAACCAACTGATCATAATTGGCTGCCGGAGTAATGGTTATATTTTTAAATGCCGCCAGGGATGTGCTGGGATTCACTAATATTAACACTACAGAAGTCAAAGGCGGTTAAATATAAATATTGGTAGATTGTGCTATTTATTTAAAGAACTGCATTTGCTGACTAACTAAAGAAAGTTTTCCATACTTTAATACGGTTCAAAATTCGAAGAAATTGCGAACACGTTTTGGAATTTGATGATATTAGTGTAACATTAATTCACTCCAACGTATGCGCACTTTTGCGTGATAAATTGGTAATAGTCATACTCGCTAAATTCAATTAACTAATTCTTGTTATCGGTCAGTTAGTGCTGGAGGTAGCTTAATGTTGCGAATGGTAATACTTAATTGCTCAGTCCTATCTTGTCTGTGAAATGAGAATGGATTATCCTTATTTTTCCCACTGCGAATAATTTATAATCGCTAGAATGAAGCAGTGGAAGCTATTCTTAAATAGCGTTTATCAGTTTCTTTTTCTCCAGTATATTAAATAATAAATTAAATATAACAAATTACATATATTACTTAATTTGTTACTACACTGCTTGAAAAGAAGTCAACGGACACCTCCATGGGTAAGGTGCATCGTGCCATGTAACAAGTCATGCTTTTCCAGCCGGTATAAATTGGAGGAATGTGATGCTCCAAAGTCAGTGCAACTGTGTCAGGGTTAAAGGGATGAGAGAAGGGAACTGACGGATCTTGAAAGAGGTTGTCATAGGATGCCATGTTACAGGACTATCTATTCGGCAAATTGCACCATCCCAGTAATACCATACTGAGATGGAAGCGCAGCGAGTCAACTGCAAGTGCTACCCGCAGTGGACGACCTACACCCACCACACTCACCGAACGTGACCATAGGGTACTACAAAGGATAATGTGCACAAAACTACCATTCGTCGCCCTGCACGTTGAATGCAGAGTTCCAGTCATCGACTGGAACACAAATCTACACCAAAACATTCAGAATCAAGGCTCACAACATGCTTTTCCACGGTAGGACCGCAATATGCAATTCCCACATTACCCGAACCAACAAGCAGCGTCCTCGTAATCTTCTACCGAATGAATAGACGGGTGTGAGTGTGGCAGAAGCCTGATAAACGTCTCTTACTGTATTGCGTAATTTCGACTATGAAATTCGGAGGTGGTGATGTGGTGGTATTGTCCACCCCCCCCCCCCCCCACCCCCCCCCCCCCCCACCCCCCCCCCCCCCCACCCCCCCCCCCCCCCACCCCCCCCCCCCCCCACCCCCCCCCCCCCCCACCCCCCCCCCCCCCCACCCCCCCCCCCCCCCACCCCCCCCCCCCCCCACCCCCCCCCCCCCCCACCCCCCCCCCCCCCCACCCCCCCCCCCCCCCACCCCCCCCCCCCCCCACCCCCCCCCCCCCCCACCCCCCCCCCCCCCCACCCCCCCCCCCCCCCACCCCCCCCCCCCCCCACCCCCCCCCCCCCCCACCCCCCCCCCCCCCCACCCCCCCCCCCCCCCACCCCCCCCCCCCCCCACCCCCCCCCCCCCCCACCCCCCCCCCCCCCCACCCCCCCCCCCCCCCACCCCCCCCCCCCCCCACCCCCCCCCCCCCCCACCCCCCCCCCCCCCCACCCCCCCCCCCCCCCACCCCCCCCCCCCCCCACCCCCCCCCCCCCCCACCCCCCCCCCCCCCCACCACAAGAATGGGGGTTAATCTTTTCTGAGCCGTCATGACACTGAAGAAGAACATCTGTGTACGTAAAGTAGACTACAACGATGTGCAAAGGGCGGTTTGTTAGGCAATAACACTCGCTGATGCATGAGAATCACTTCTGCTGCTCCTTGTTTTAGTGACATTGTTGCGAAAGTTAAAATAACACAGACATTTCTTAAGCATTAAATTTGAAAATAAAATTGAATATCTTAAATCTGTAATATCTTGTTATAAATTAGAATAACATCGAATATATTTTTTAAGATTTTTCGGGTTTCATAATTCTTAAGTCATTCTCAGTTGTCATCGTTAATCTTCTTTCTATTTTTTTCTCAAGTGTACATTCGTTTTCCTTTATTGTTCACTAATCCTATTGCATTTTCATTCCACTGCTGAAAGGAACAAATTGTGTACGCAGTTGTTTATCAGATGTGGCTTAGAGGTTAACAAATTTCCACCAAGCTTTTACCACAAACCATATTAGTCATAAAATTGTTTGTTACATTGTTCCAGCCACTGACATCGTAGATCTATTGAATTATTGAATTGATTATTGAATGTAATTAGTAATAGGTCTATTAATATTTAGTAGGAAAAGGAAGAATGGAAATATAAGAGATAGAACAATATCAGCAAAATTGGCTACACATAGAAAGGATGAATAACGATAGGATTCCCAAAACTAGCATAGAAATATAAGCCTACAGGAAGAAGAGACCGCGGACGTCCAAGACTAAGATGGAAAGACCAACTTCACCTGCGAATTAAGAACAGGACATAAAAAGCCTATACCTGAATTGCTCAGACGACGACAAGGAAGAATGGAGATAGCACAAAGAGAACGCATAACTTAGATATCTTTATTCCAACTTCCTTATAAGTTCAAAGCTATCATTTCACAAGAATTAATGACTTTAACACTTTCGAAAGAAAACCAAAATGCTAATCCAGATGGGATTATAATTTCGGAATTTTAATCCAGTGGTGACCAAACTGCAAGGTAATGAATAAGTACGCTTTTGGTAAGAACAACGCTTCGTCAAAATGACAACTTATAAAGTTAAAGATATTCGTATAACTCGTGGTTATTTCCTTGACAGTTGGCATGCAGAAAGACGGATAAGCATTCAGTTCTCTTTGCAAAATACATGAAACATTTTCGTAGTCCTATTTATTCTGGCAATTTCCGGAGTTAGTCACTCTTTAATTGTACAAATTGGAATTTTTAGAGGTGGTGGATTGATATTAAAAATTGCATCTCAATTAGGGTTAATATATCATAAAAAGTATTTTTAATAAATTTTAGAAACTAGCATTATAAAATAATTGGGAGTAATTCCTGCATCACGTCTGGAGTGTGCTCTTGTGTATAATACGCGCACGGGTCAGTTTAAATAAACTACTAAAAGTAACCACTTGGAGAAGAAATGGAAAGGTGTCTTGTTAATGAGGGTGTTTCGTGGAGTATAAACTAATGCTCACGGAACTAAATATTAACCTGATATTGGATGTAATCTCATTAACACAACGTGACACACTAAAGACATGGAGATGCTTACCAACACAAGCATTTTTAAGAAAAAAGAAAATTGATATATATTTTAATGGATTGAATCCTGAAAAGATGGGAATGCAATATTCCATCCCTTACGAGGAATTGTCGTAACTACTTATGAGTCAATCGTCTCTAAGTGTTTTCAAACTCTTTCCTTTCATCATAGGAGAAAAGGACCCGACGTTGATCAATCCATGCTAATGCTATTCATTACTGTGATGACCACGCTGTATGCTCACCCAACTTAGCTTTAGCTGAACAGATTTGATACCATCAACGATTGTCATTTATTATTGTTGTGAATTATCAAATTGATCAAGATATTGTCCATCACACTCATTTAAACGCAAATACTTTTTTTATGCAATTTTTGGTGCCTCATCAGGAGATGGCTAGGGAGGAGGGAACATTCTTAGATGATGAAAAGCCAAACGGCTATTTTTTTCTGGCGAGGTCGATATAAGTTAAGAGGATAAAAATCCCTTATTGTTTTTCAGCCAGTAAGATCCTTAAATTTTGATTAACGTTTTTTGCTCTGTTTTAACATTCAACTAGAATTCAGTTTTATGCACATGACTACGCATAACCTTCGGGTGACTTCTATCTGCGCGTGCGCATGTGTAGCATTTCAACATTAAGCGGTCTTTTCTTGTAGGCAATTTATTTTTCATCTTTTTGCAGGATGAACAGGCTAACAATAAGGGATTTTTATCCTCTTAACTTATATTCTTAGATGATGTCTTCACTCTTCTCGTCTTATTGAAAGGTTTCTTCTTTTATTCAAATGAAATCGTTCTCATTATTTCTTAAAGGAATAATAAAGCATATAACTTACTTAGGATTAAAAATTGATTCATTTAAGCTAGCATGTGATCAAATACATCCCACGCCTGCTCACCCAAAATCTCATTGTTATATGAAAGTCATTAATGTGGAGGCGGTCCTCCCTTTGCTCGTATAACACCATTTAGTTTTCTCCGCATTCTATCCACTAGATTTTGGTTTGCTTTTCGCCATCACTGAGATTCTCTTTCACTGAAATTTTGCGATAAAGTTGAAATCAAGAATTGTCTAGAATGTCATTAGAGAGTTCAGCGTTAAGATTCTCTTTCACTGGAACTAGTTTTTTTTTTTTTTCATGTTTACGTTTTTTAATGTTTTATGTTTTTGATATTTTTTGTGTTTTCATGTTTTATGAGTTTCTTAACATTTTTATGTCTCACCCCAACCTAAATCATAAAAAAAGTCCCAGATGATAATTACTTCTTCCCAATCTAAACAGTATAAACAACATATTTGTACAGGTAGAGTTCTCACAAAATCCGGCATAACCAAGCTCATCCGTCAAAATGAAAAATTCTGACGCATAATTCATACCTATGATATGACTTCCACCTACACGAAGTTCGATGTAGGTGAGCTTTCCATCCCTTCACTTTACGGATAACGTTTTCCTTCCTGATGCTAGGTTTCAGCCCGAACATGATTTTCCATGTTCTTGAGATCTCCATGAACTCTGTCTTTTGCAGAGTAGCATTTCCGAACTTGATCGAGAGCATTTCGAACGAGAATACAGTATACTTTCCAATCATTGGCCTACCAGGTTACAATTCTCCTACGGTTGCTGCAAGGCAGTTTCCACTTCACAATAATATCAATGCAATGCAGTGCAGTTCATATAGCACAATACAATTCAATATGACATAAAATACAGATAATAATTACAATATCTAATCGAGTATGCTTTTTTAATACATAGTACATATGAGATAAAATGCAAGAGAAAAATACAATACTGGTCAATATACAATATAAGACAAACTTTCATGTTATGGAAGATGATATACAATATGGGACAAACATTTTAAATATGGAATCATATAATATACAAGACATATTTTATTATTATAAATATAACTAGACAAACGTAACAAGAGGGCTATTACCATACTGGTTACTAGAACAATACAAAAGCATGAGAGTACAGTATGTAGATAGCAACTTGTTATTTATGTACGATTATTAGATTACAGTTTATTAGACACACAAAATATTTCACACATGTTTAAGAGATTCCAAAGCTTATTGATACATTCATAATTATTAGATTTTGTGTGTGTGTCAACGTCATTTATTTCCGCAATTTTGTAGATGCTATATCGTCATGTGGTTTGTTGCACTTTTTAACTGCTCTGTGTTGAAAGGATTTCTGGAAAATCACTTTCTTGGTTTCCAGTACTACAACAAGTTTTTCTAGTAGTGCAGATTGTAATCCACATTAATTATACACCGGGAAATGTTTTATTGTTCTTGACGTATATTAACAACAAAATAGGTAACGTTTGCGTAATTTTAAGATTTCCAGGATGGTTACAGTTTTTGTTGAAGTATGACGCTGGATAAGAAGTTTGCATTGCTCTATTTGTTTTGTTTTTGAACGTTATTCAGGCAACAGGTCATTTGTATACTCACAAAATTTCTAATGTGATGAATTTTTTTTGACAAACAAAATCTTATTTTGTTTGTCAAAAACGAAACATACGAATTGCAATTCAAGTTGCTGTCAATGTGTACGAGTACAGCTAAGAATATTATTATATGTGGGTTGTTTATTAAACCACCCGCAATGATAAATATTTCCTTACCATCGCGATTTAAGCTGTTTTTTTATGCTGTTTACTTCTTCCTCTTCGCCAATGCACAGGCACATCGTTAATTATCAAGGGCAGACCCTGTCCGTAGCAGTAAAGACGCAACTACTACCGTAACTGGTCAACTGGTGACAATTTTCATTCAGTAGCGTTATGAGGTCGTCACCATTTGGGAATATCCAAGTATTCGTTTTATTTCCGATTATAGAACTGGCAAGTTTCCATTCATTCTGTCATTCATGCTGTGAACGAATTCCGTTAAGAGGAAGTTTTGTTTTGCACATTTGATCTCTTCCTTGAAAGTTTTTGCTGTCTTTCTATGGTGATTTGCGTATATAAGATCGTATGAATTAAGTCACTTTAAATCCCGGTTTGATCGGGGCAGCTGCAGCAAGCAGAAATGTCCGAGATGAGTTGTTGCAAAGGTCATAGTGTCACCTCAACAGTCAGTATGTTCTACAGTACGGCCCATTTTACTTGTCTGTCTCTGAAGTTTATAAGACGGTCTGCTTGTAACTGCACGAGCAGTTGTTATGAAGCATTAAACATATTCACCACTACTAATGAGTGCCCGGATATAATTGATCAGATAGCGTCTGACGTATATAATTAGCAGAGATCAAATTGTGTTAAATGTAACTTAATTTTTAAAAAGAAATCTTATATTCACACGAATACAAACTACAAAGCGAATTTATCCCTCCTCCTTCCACACAAACTCTATTTATTTAAAAATAATTAAATACGTAGCTTAACTATTCATACTGTATAGTATAACGACGAAATGAACTAGTTTGACTATACGTTAAAGATTCCAAGCAATTTTATAAACTTGGTTTTAATTCTTTTTCCCAAGTAAGCAAATAGACAGGTAAGTCAAGTTTGTGCTTGAAGTATTTTCAGGTATGAGGCAACTCGTGGTAAAGGTGGAGTAAGTTCTGATCACTTTCCCTTAGTATCTCCCCTAATGCAAAGCACATCTCCTTGCGGACATGTATGATGTTATGCATTAAGAGAAGGGCCACTACCCAGACCGGTTTCGACCTTTATTGAGGTCTCGTCTGAGATGCCTTCAACCTTCGCATCTCACGCCCTGAGATGCCAAGGGTGAAGTAATGTAGAACTTATAAATTTTACCTACACAAGTTGCTTTGACCTTATTAAATAAAAATCTCAGGATGAGAGAAAGATGTAGAAAGGTTTGGAGAAAAAGAAAGAAAATTGTTTATAAAAATTGCTTGGTATCTTTAACGTATAGTGTACCCAAGGTAAAAAAAAAAAAATAATAAATAAAAAATTCTAGTTTGACTATATTTACTGATAAGTTATTTTTATCTCCAGGATATTTCTGAAATCAGCTTATTTGAGAATTATTTAAATTCTCATATTCCTCACAAAATAGGATGCAATCTATATTATGATTATTTATTAATATTTGTTTGGTAATTTTCTAATACTTATTTAATAATATTTTGTTTATGATTTGTATCTTAATTCCGGTCGTTGACTGGAAGAACTCTTATGAATCATTTCTTCTTCAATTAGTTGGAATTGTATTGGAAGGATAATCTGGTTAATCAAGGATATTCTGGTTTGACACTATTCTGATAATAATAATATCAGTCACAGCTAGGAACACAAGATGGCAGTTGTGTTCCGTACTATCGCGATCGGCGATGAACTCAATTATCAGTAACGACTAACATGTAGGTGCGGTATCTTATCGATTTCCAAAACTACTCAGCGATAAAAGAGTTCTACCCATTCATGTTGGGGAATAAAAGGCGTTAAGGGGTTCATTTATACTAATTTTATAAAAATAATAAATTTGAGGGCGTAGTTTATAGTATTACATTAGCCTAACAACCTATTCTCTTAAGTTACTCACAGATTATAATCTACACCTCTTAATATTTAAATTGCTAGTGAAAATTAAGAAACGTAAAGAATGAAATTTCGCATTAATCTGCGATTTCGGTTTGGGTTTTTGAAAATATGAATATTGCTATAAGAATCAAAAAATGAACACACTTAGCTCAATATATTAACAAAACTAAATCGTACCTTTAATTCTATCTTAAAATAAAAAATAATAAAAAAAATGGATATTTCTGTAAATAGGTTTTAAAATGGCTTCATCTACAAATATTATTTTCTCATTTATAAACGCATTTATATTATTGTAGTTGTAAAGGATTTGAATTACATATTCACGTATTCATATTGTTTTCAGCGAATAATGAAAGGACTCAATAACTTAATTTGTTAGAGATATTTAACTTTTAAATTACTATTTTAAATGAGATATTGTTATTAGGATTGATCTTAAAATTAATATAAGTTATTAAATATAATCTAAATTAGTAAACACTAATTACTTGTTATATTTCTAAAAATATACTTACTTTATTCATTATTCGGAAGCGAAATGAAGGCCATGATAACGTATCACTAAAACACACACGTTCTAACCTCAGTGATAAGTTTTAATACGTAAATATTTCATCCCAAGTATCTTGGGACATCCTCAGTACAGTAATTCAAACAATACTAGGAATAACATACAGTTAGCGCGCATGAATTCATCACTAAAAAACACACGTACTAACCACAGTGAGGTAGAAAAAATAATCTCTGATGCCAAACCTTCGGACTTAAATATCCCATCATCGGAATTGAAAGCGATTACCTCCTTAAAGCGTAACAAAAACATAATCATTAACAGAGCTCACAAAGGAAATACCACTGTGGTTATTGATACCAATTCATATGATCGGAAAATACTACTCCGAGATCGTAATACTTACGCCAAACTGGATTATGATCCTACAAAACGTCAACTCAGGAAAATAAACAAGTTACTTGATGAAACCTCCTCCTTAGATGAAGAAACAATTAAAAAACTCAAGACATACCATGCTAGACCTACTAACATTTAGGGCTTACCTAAGCGTCACAAGATTAGTGTTCCACTCAGACCCGTCGTAGATTCTATTAGCAGCCCGACTTACAAGTTATCAAGATTCTTATCTAACCTTCTCCGTCCTCACATAGGCACTCAGCCTCTTCAATCAAAAATTCCACAGAGTTTCATGCAAAAATACAAAAAAAATATTCAACTCTAAAAAACTGACTTGTTAATTAGCTTCGACACTGTCTCCCTCTTCACTAACATCCCCCATAAAGAAACATTAGAATTATTAACTCAAACATTTCCTTCTGATATAGTTGAATTATTCAAAATTGTTATTACATCCGGTTACTTCACTTGTAAAGGTAAAATTTACAAGCAAGAAGAAAAAACAACAACGGGGTCCCCTTTATCATCAAACTTAGCAAACCTGTTTCTAGAACACCTGGAAGAAAAAATTTTCACTTTAGAACCCAAACCAAAAATTGGGCTACGATATGTCGACGACGTCTTTGCAGTCTGGGATCATCCCGAACATGAATTACAAATGTTTCAGATAAAATAACCCTTCTTCACTCTCGTATCAACTTTACGCTAGAAAAAGAATCTCCACAGGGTATCTCCTTTCTGGATTTACACATCCAAAGAAAAGAAGACGGTTCCATCGCCACGTCTGTCTATCGCAAGCGTACATTTTCAGGTCCCTGCATTCACAATTCTTCCGCTCATCATCAATCCCGAAATTTGGCATCATTAAATCACTAGTTACCAGAGCACACAAATTCTGCTCCTCTGAAGAATCTCTAAACCAAGAACTAGAAATAATCAAAAATACAGCCATACTAAATGGATATAATCTTACAACAACTCAAAAAATCACCAGTCACTTCCCCACACACATCAACCTAGACAAGAAGAAGCCCATAGGCTTTCCATACCTTATGTCAAAGGCATCTCCGAACGTCTTTCAAAAATTATGAAGAAATGCAATTTTGCCACTACTTGCAAACCCATCGACGAGATTTATTAACTTGTTACCTTCTCTTAAGGACAAGCTCTCACCTCTGATGTTACCTGTCGTTTATGAGATCCCATGCTCCTGCAATTTGTCTTCCGTTGGACAGACAGGTAGATCTGTTCAGAAACGCATTTCGGAACATCAAGACCACATTCGTCTTTTCAAACCGCAGAAATCTGGTCTCTTTCAACATGGAGTTGAAAACAAAAACCATTGGATCCATTGGGAAAAGTCGAAACTTTAACATAGACCTTTATATAAACATGAACGTTTATATAAAGAAAGTGCTGAAGCCCTGCTGCACAGACCAAATTTAAACCGCAACGACGTTCTTACTATTCCTAAAGTATGGAAAATTGTCATACAAAATTGTAAAATAGTATTTTTATATATATTATTTATTTGTTTGTTTGTTTGTTCAGTTATATTTTAATTTACTTCTATAACACGTTACTGTACGCATATTGAGATTCCATTGTAATCATGCGCCCTAACTGTATGCTATTCCTAGTATTGTTTGAATTACTGTACTAAGGATGTCGCAAGATACTTGGGATGAAATATTTACGTATTAAACTTATCACTGTCATTAGTACGTGTATTTGTTTAGTGAAAAATAAAGATATATTTGGATAAAATACTTCAGAAACTTTTATTAGGTTTATGATCTCCAACAGAGAAACTTTTGAGTTCTTGACTATAAATAAATAGACTGACACATTAGTGAATTTTTTTCTTCGACTTTTCCATCGTCCATTTCTAATTGACATTTCACGGGACAATGTTAACTTTGTAATATTAGCAAGTGTCTTTTAAAATAATTGCTGTCTTTCTCGTTTTTGTTTTTCGTTTAATCTGAACACATTTTTGTTGTTGTTTAGCATTTGATAAATGCTTACTGCATTAAATCACGGGTATTTGTGAATCGGTTTAGAATTTTTCATCTCCTGGTAGGTTTCGTACATTTTGGCAGCATAAACGGAATTTCCAGACTTAACTGAATTAACGGCGACTAATTTTGACCGTCCTGAATGAATTTTAGTTTTTTTAAAATTATTTTTTATTCTTTATGTGAATCCCACCAACAAAGACTTATAAACTTGTAGTACATCACGTTATATTGCAATGCATTTCTTTGTTCAACATTGTGATATTAACATTCGTTTATGAAGAAGAATAAATTTTATTAGTCGCCTCTGTAATACATTCGAATTCAGTAATAAAATATTTTGAGGTTATATGATAAAAAGTATAAATTAAGAATCGTGTTTTCCCATTAAATATTTATTTGCAATTATGTTTTATAGTTTTATGCAAAAGGAAACTAAATCCTTAAAATATGCTGCAAACGTTTTTGCTACCATGTCCGTTCTAAAAGGTGCATTTGTATGGTTTTGTTAGATTAATCTGGACTGAACGGAATTGGAAAACCGTATTGAAGAGCTTCATGTTCATTACTTTTTTTGTGGTTTGTTGTAACACGAAAAGAAAAAACGTATTTAAATGCTTTGTCTTATCTTAATTGCATTTATAATCTTATTTTAATGCATTTATATTCATTGAACACATTTCATCTTTTAACATTGAGATCGTTTAACGCCGATTAATTTGAAAATGCTTTGACAAAATTAAAATCCAAATTTAGTTGCCACCCTGAACAACGAGTTTTGTACTCTGCTCCAGGAAAGCAAAATCAGGAAAGCATAAAAATAAACAACTGCATTACTCCACCTATTCGGAATGCATTCTCTCTGAGAGTTCAACACACCATTGCAAAGACACTGAAAGACAGTGCTCAGAAGAAAGTGAATAACGAATAAAAAGTACGGGGGAAAGAACTGCGAAATGTGTTTATCTTCCAAAAGACATATTTAGAATATGAATTGATTTTCAGGTGCTAAAATAAGCGTATTTAAAATAATAATAACATTTGCAGAAAGCAAACATTTTAAATTACTATATTGCATTCTTAATTATATTCTACTTACGCAGACCCTAGTATTTATATAGGCACATATAAGAATTATATTGTATGTATTCAATTGTATATATTTATATATTCTTATCTTAAATAGCCTATGTTAGTGTGTATACCTATTACATATATTATACATATCTAAAACTATTATAAGTTTTAACACATTACTATAATGGGAACCATTTAATTTCGGGAAGAATATTATGTAACTCTAAACCTGGAATCTTCTCCGAAAGTTGATCATCATCATCATCATCATCATCTGTTCATTTGGCATCCACAGATGCCGTATAGTCATTCCGATGCTCGGTGATGTGCCACACCAGTTCTCTCCATGTAATCCTGTTTATTTTTGAAAAACCTAGGAAAGACATGAAAGTTATAGAGCTTCCACTCCCAACTAATAAGCTCTGGGTTCGAATTCCTCCATCGACATGGATGTTCATGAATGAGATTAAGGGGTTAGATGAACTCAATTATCCCGTAGCCTGCTTATTGATGGTCTAAAGTTCCGTGTAAATCTGGAAAAGAATTTCTGGAGATGTAATCTCCAGTACGTTAGGTTTACTGCCTGTCGAATTCACATTAAAAAAGAAAAAAAAATCGTGCACTTCAACGGGCTTCGAACTGATCCGATTTAAATAACGCAGAACCTCAAGATGCATTCACATGTATTCATTCTGGAAACGCCTTCAAACTGGTTTCTGAAGCAAGCTGAAGTGATTTTACTGCGAGTACTTTGAAAAATATGTTACAGAACAGTTATGTAGAGAAATGGCGTATGGAAATAAATACTGTTACATAGTGGGATACACGAGCATCTATATCATCGCTAGGACGTTGCTTTGTGCTAAAATTCGCAACACTTTCATATTTTGATATCGACTTTTCTCCAGACTATAATTCGAAAGAATAAAACAATTAGTTACCTATAGGTAAAACCAGTACGCCCAACTATATGTGTTGCTCTTAAGCTAAAAATCAGTTTATTCTTATATTGTAAACTGAATAACAATTTTAATATTTTGTTTTTAAATTTTCAAAATTATTTCGTATAACTTTCAATAAATTTACACACCTATTAATTTACTTAATTTTTTATTAATCATAATCTTATTATAATTCTGAGGACCTGTGTAGCTCAGTAGAAGTGCAGTTTTCATTCTACGATGAAAGACTTGGGTTCGAATCTAGTCGCCGACTAGAGGAACATTTTCCGACCGGTTCCCGAGTTAGTCGATCTGTGACACGGGCAAGCGGGATTTTTCTTCCCGGAAACTCGGGGTTTTTGTCCTGTAAAATACTGAACCACGAGATGGCGGCACTTGTTAGCCGTCTTCTTCACTGCGAGCCACTTAATTCGTGATAGACTTGGGCCAGCTATCTCTGATTGGCTATCAGTGGAGATTGAACTGCCCAATTGGACAGTTAAATTGGACAGTTAAGCCGCATCGTATGAATTTTGGGTTGCTATATATGCAACCTAAATATTTGGGTCGCATATATAGCTTCGGGACCACGACAATTATTAGTATTGTGTAGTAGTGAACTAAGTAGCGAATCTGTTTTTTTTTTGTTTTTATTTTTAATAACCAAGATATTTCACTGATTTTAATGAACCACACATTAAATTTGTCTGCTAAATTTATTATTTGGATGTCGGAATTGCAGTTACCATTGTTAACATCTGGAAGTACTCTTTCTGGAATATGTCCATTAAAGTGAATCATTTATGTAAATCCAGTCGGTTGTAAACTTATAGAAACATGAGTAGTACCATATTTAAAGAGTTAGAAATACCCGATTCTTTTTCTCTCAAGACCGAACATCGAACTTAAAGCCCATTTAGCACCCCGAAATAAGCAAGTGTTGCACATTCAGGGCTCTTATCCTTGCAAATTTTATTCACAAATAGTGAATAAACGCAGCAGTAATCCAACTTATCCCTTATGTGTGGATTAGCTGCCCATTCGGTCAAGGACCATCAATTATTACAATCACGTATCCTTGTAATTTCACCGACGTTAAAGATGACTGTTCCAGAAGTACCCTACAGGGTACTTCTAAAACTGTTACTCTTTAAATAAGTAGTCGAAAAATCTACTAAAAACAGAGAAACTGAATAAATAGATGAAAGTTAACCCTAACTGGCCATTGAGGATAATAAAATATGTCATCATTCAGAAGGAGTTCCGAATGGCGTCGCTTTAAATTTTCCGTTTTATTTATGCTCAACTAATTCAGTCGACGTTGAGGAAATGTTTAATTATGAGAACTAAACAAAATAAAGAGCGGTAAATATGCCTAATTAGCAAACATTTATTAGGTTCGCTGTTTTCATTTGATGCACCAAAGTTAATGATAAATCTACAAGAATAAATATTCAGAAAATACAGCGTGAAAATACTACACATATCAATAGATAATTTTTAATCAATAGATAACTTAGCTTCCAATGCACAGACAGACAGACAGAATGAGTGTTGGGTAGAAGCAAATGAAAGCCGCAGAAACCAATATTTTGCCTATTCAAATTGCACCTACAAACCACTTGTTTGCCTGCTTTCCTGACGAATTTATGTGACATCGAATATGTGTCTTTTACATTCTACATGTCATGGCACTTTAAATAAATAGATCCACTAAAATTAGAAGAAAGAAAGCAATATTTCAGTTAAGATCATATTTTTGTTGTTGTTGGTTTTGTTGCGTAACACCTGCAAATAGTCCAAAGACTTTTCGAAGGATGGCACCTACTCTACAACTGCACGTGTCCAACACTTGATCCATCAATCACAGCGAGCCGCAACTACCATCTACACCAACGTCATCTACTTACTGCCTACCACCACCGCTACTATTTTTGTCTTCATTTTTGTATGATCCCGCTCTGATCTTTTTTGTAGAAAAAGATCAGAGAGGGAGATCGTTGTACCTCTGATTTATTATCCAATATGCTTTATCAGTGCTGCTCAATTTTTTTAGTACGATTTGTAGTCCTGCCAGTAGATTGTTTTTGTTGATTAGTCAGGTGTCTTGAGCAGAAAAAAAGTTCGTCATATGCTGTCATTTAAGCGTTCCCAACGGATTGGTTTTCTAAACTTAGAAGCAAAATGAATTCTTGGATAGTTCATATGAGTACGGATAGGAGCTTAAAAAAAAAGCATTTGAAATCCTTAATCTTCTTTGTTATCAGATTCTACAAACTGAAAATGTGAACTTCCATAAAAGTGACAATTTTGGGATATATATATGAAGACGGATTTCTCCCCATTTAAAATTGTTATCTCTGAAAACAAGAACACTGGAAAATGAAAATAATCGCAAGACTGTTTTAAACTGGTTTAAAACCGATGTTCCTCTAATTTGTATAGGCCCATGTGCTCAAGTACCCATAATCAGACTGTGCGCAAATGTATTATTTCTCATATTAATGTTCTCTTTCCGCTTGTTATAACCTATAACGCTGAAATCCTGATTACCACAAATATTCATAACCGTTTGCACCAGTTCACGTCTCTGTACTGTCTAGAGAGTGGACGCTCTAAACAAATATGACTCCACCTTGTGACGTTAGCGTTAGTTCGTTCATACTGCTCAGGCTAAAAGCAACTAACTAGAGCGTATGAAATTGGAATAGTTAGAATAATATTGGAGTGGTGACACTGGAGAAATTACTATGCAATAAATAAATGACAAGTATGATCTATCATATAATTAATTTTTATCGTACGTTCACAAATTACTGACTCTAAAATAGAATTATGAGAAGAAAACTTTTGTGTGCACGTAATTAACAGGCGGGTTTGCTCCCTTTTTGACCAGAGTGTGCTCTCACACACACACATACACACACGCACACGCACACGCACACGCGCACACACACATACACTAGCTTAGAGGAAACATTGTTGACAATTTATCTAAAGGTGGAAACGATAGCGCCATACTCATGAGTAGCGTTTCCCGATCCCCGTATTATACATTTTATAGATTTTGCTTTTGTATCAAATACCTTCATCGCCACTTTATAGGAACGATTTTGAATTATTTTAACGATGTGTACCGCTTTAAGTGTCACAATATCTTCTAAAAGAAAGTTGCATTACTTAAATAGCTCACTGGTTTGCGTAGTGGTTAGCATGCCCCCGCATCAGATCGCGCTTACGAATTCAGCCTTTGTTTGTGATTATCTCTATGTGAAAGACGAAGTTCATCATCCAATATGAGACCTCCCCCTCCCCCGATAAGCCGGGGGAGGTCTCATATCGGATTAACAGAAGAAGCGGCTCCGAAAGTTCCCTCTTTGGTTTCTAGAGCAGGATTATACGGACTTATGCAGAAATATTTTTTAAAAACATTGAAAAATAACAAATAAAAGAAATAAAAATAAAATAGAAAAACAAAGTTAGGCCACTCACAGTACGAATGTGCCAAAGTTTACAGAAACTTTACGTGGGCCAGATATAGATAGATATAAACATCGAATTCATTGGAACAAGACAAGTCGTTTCCTCATAGAAAGTTTTCATAAACAAAAACTACTCGTAGTCCCTAACTTAAACAGATCCTGGACATAGTACTTTTTAAATCTGCTCATCTTTCCTGGCAATATTTATATTCACACATATGTAATGCTATTTAGAAATGTTTGACCATTTCTAAATAGCACATTTTAGTAATCATAGATCAGCTGTTTCAGGTGGCGCTTTTTAGAATTATCGGTTATAGATTGATTGAAGTTTCTGCAATCCTGTACTGAAAAAATGCTTATTTCAAGAAATCGAAAAGTCTACGATAAATATAAATTAATTTTTAAAGTGAAATTCCCCCTGTTTTATAATTATTATTAGACAGGAAATGAATTGTTGTACTCTTTTCCACACCACCTCTGAGGTAGAGTATTAGGCGCGCTTTTTTTTAACGTGGTATCCCCAGTAGGCCTAGTCTACGATAAGATGAAATACATTTAGAATACCTTTTAAATAATATGACTTTCTCTTAAATAAAAAAAAATAACTTTTTCCTATCTGAAACAATACATAACAAGCGCTATCTTATTCGACACAACTATAAGGTTGCACAACTCTTTACTATTCTCTAATAATCCACAGCAGTTGGGTTTTTTCTTTTCTGATTTAGGTGGATGAGGTGTCCAGCCAATGAAGATGCGCATGAAAACCATCTTATAGGTTTTCGTGATGTTTAGCGTTTCGCTTAAGGAAGTGTTTAGAGACATATTTTTAAATTCCCTCTACCTGGTTTTAAATTATTAATTTCCATCAACATCTGAATTAATGTTGTTAGCAAGAAGGATATGGTGAATTGTTTCTTAGTAGATTCGTCGTTATCATCATAAAATTTGAGAACAAATTGAATACACTTAGTACTATCAGTAGCGATGAAGAGGATGAGGGAATCTACATTCCTTTCAGCCTTTATAGCAATAAAATTTTCGTCTTCAAATGATCTTCTCTACAGTCAGAAAAGTACGCTTTTGATTTAGTTGTTAGTTACAAATATCTTTTTGTTAATAGTCCACTCTTGTGTTTGTAGAAAATCATTTCTATTCATTGATTTATGAGAGAACACTGCAGGTGTTCTTCTATTTTCTCATTATCTGCTTTATTCATTTAAACAGCAAAATTAAAATGATTTGAACCGAAATGATGTATTAACAGAGACACTTGCTTTCGTAAGTAAGAGCATATATAACATATGAGCTATTAGCTAAAAATTGGGATTTCCAGCTTTCTTCTTTGTCTTCATCTTCAGACTTTCTCTTTCAAGGGGACTATAAGTCCTACAAATGGTCAAATATCGTTCGCTTTGGAAGCAATTATTCAGTGTGAATAGCCGGTTACTTGTAGGCTCACATGTTTGAGACAGTGCAGCTAAACGTTGTCTGATTTTTTTTATTCCCAGATTCCTTGACGCTATCCATAGAAGACCAATTCGGTTCAGAGGTGATCCTCTCTAACAGATTGACTTCAACCTTAACCAACAGTGTTTCAAAACACTATGCCCGTTAATGTACCTGATGAAGATTAAAGAATGTACATCAGGTACATCAATGGTGATTGCACTGCCGAACTAACAATCATCATTCCTCTACTTTCGGTTACACCTTTTAATACAAGAGCAGCAGCTTTCCAGCATCCCTTTACTGTGCAATTGCAAACATGCCCAACCTGCTTCTCCTGGTCCTCTTTTATTTCATTTACTTCTGTCTTCTTGGAGAGCCTTCGTCACTGAACATCGATTTGGAAGCGATTACAACCTGACCAATTCTAAATAATTACAACCTGAATCTCTTTAAGTTTCCAGATCTTTTGAGAGACAACTCCTTATCGAGGGAGGCTATATACATCCCCTAAACCCGCTGTCACACCATTTACAGTCATTCATATTAGCTGCACTCACTACTTTCCCAAACTGTTCCACTTATAGCTCTGTGAAAAAATATCTCGCTCTTACCTCTTTGTTAACTGCGAATGAATTCATCATCCATGGATGCCCTCCGTTTTTTCGCCACCCTCCATATAACGAAAACTTTCATCAGATAATATCCTGTAACGCTCATTCGGAAGTTTATGGGCCTCTTATCATATCACCTCTCTTTCGCCTAACTAGAGTTTCATAGTCCACATTCTCTCGATGTGTCCTCATAAGCTAAATTCCATAATCGCAATATAGCTTTCTAACTCTTCTTTGCCTACTTCGCACAATTTTGTCATTCCCTGCGAACCTAGCAGACCAATTCTTCGTACAGTGATCTAGGTGCTATCTTATCAAGGCCTTATAAAGAGGCAAAATGACTTCCTTATCCTCGCATGCCAAAGTAACGACACTTCATATCGGGTTTATCGTCCCTCAAAGCAGGCAAAATATGAGGGGGATCAATGTAGTTTGGAAGCATTTTGGATAGTTTTTCCCAGGGAATGAAGTGTGGCATTTGGTAGGAGGTTGCCTCTTCGTTTGTCGTAGATACTTCAGTCAGTATTAAAATGTCTATTTCGTCTATATCTTCCTTCAGATAAGCTTGCAGGGTCAGCCAGTATTTTTGAATGCTTCTGATGTTGATATGGAGAATAGATAGTCCTTTTTGGGGGATTGTCAGTTGTTTCCATTCTGTTATTGATTCCAGAATGTGGCAATTATCATGTTCTGGAGTGATTACGTCTGCTTGATGGTCTGCATTCATGTTGGTTGGTGTGCTGTTCCTTCTTTACGAGTTGTCAATATTCCTTTCAATGTGACAGCCTGTTGAGGTCATCTACGGATTTTATTTCGATTGGTTTTGAGTCTTGTGTCTTTCTAAGGAATATTTTGCTGTCTCTTATCCATATAAACTGGTAATTGTTTTCTGTTTTTACTTTTCTTGCTTGGTAGAATATTTTCTGATAGTGTGGAGTAAGGTATTCAGACAAGTATATTGGGGTGTTGTCGTGGTCTCCTTTCAGATCCTTTACTACTGGATTTTTAATCCTGCTAGCTTTTATAAGTGTAGTTTTTGTTAGGCTGTTGGTAAGCCGCACTACGACGGGAGAAGGACGGGTATTATTTTCTCTTTTCCTTTTTTGTGGTAACCGATGCACTGACTGGATGTCTCTTGATTCAATGGGAGAGCCGATTTTTTGGCTTAGTTGTATTACAGTGTCTCTTAGATGTTCCGTAGCTATTTCTGGAAGACCATTTATGAGGAGGTCATTTTTGTGCTGCTGTTGGTTTGAGAGCTCGTACTGTTGCTTTAGAGAGTTTAGTTCTTGCCGTAGGTCCGTTGTCTCCTTAATTAAATTATGCTGTCTTTCAGTTAGCTCTTTGACGCAGTTTTTAATTTCTCTAACGGTCTGTAACATATCTTCTATCGAGTTATTATTAAATTTAATAAATTCCTCGTATTGGTTGAATTTTTCTGTAATTTGTGCGGTATGTTTTCGAAATAGTTCTCCAACAAAATCGATTAAACAGTCTTTTAGGTTTTGTAATCTATTTTCAAGTAATGCATTTAAAGATGGCTCACCTGGGTTTCCGTTGTTGTTTTCTTTGTTTTTAATTCCCTCTGTGGTTGATAGCTGTTTACTGCCTGCGGTTGTTTTCTGCATTGGCTGTTTTCCGCCTGCGGTCGAAGGCACGTTCCTTTGTTGTCTCTGCAATGGGGACACTTCCACTCGTCACGATTCTTGTTTGATTTTCGCTGCCAAGTAGTCTCGGACAATCCTGAACATAAAAAATGCATGTTTCTTTGGCAGTTCCTACATGTTAACGTGGTTTTCTTCCCCCGTTAGGTCTTCTTGCCATTTGTAGCACTTCATACTTCTTGTTTGACGATCTTGCTGTATTTTCTAATATGACGTCTAATTTCTAATAATAATAATAATAATAATAATATTATTATTATTATTATTATTATTATTATTATTATTATTATTATTATTATTATTATTATTATTATTACCATTTACAGTCATTCATATTAGATGCACTCACTACTTTCCCAAACTGTTCCACTTATAGCTCTGTGAAAAAATATCTCGCTCTTACCTCTTTGTTAACTGCGAATGAATTCATCATAACTGCGAATGAATTCAGCATTGCGGAGAGAGGGCGCTGTGCATACGAACGGTTGCATGGTCGTATCGCTCGTCCCGTTTTTATAGTTTTAATGTGGTTCTAACTTCTGTTTTTAATTTAAAAGTGCCATAAAGAAACTCTACTTGTCACGCTAAAGAGAGTGACATATAATTCATCGAAATCGGCCAAGTGGAATCCAAAATCTGTGCGAAAAAAATTGAAGCGTACACCGCAGTTGCTAACCAGTACAGAACATAGGACGTCGCCATCTTTGCAGCTGTCCAGAGGAAGAAAGGAGAGTCATGAAGTGCAACAAGTGTCATAAGGAATTGCCGTCCGACGGATGTTACATAACCTGCAGGAAATGCCATAGGAATCTTCACTTTACATGTTCCGGACTTTCTGAAACAACCTGGCAACGCAAATCCAATGCCAAACGAGAAGAATGGAAGTGCCTAAACTGTAGAGAGAACAAAGAAACGCCACCACCTACGACGCAACTGATTACACCGGAGGCAGAATCGGACGATGAACTAAACAGACAACAAAACACCGGTGAGTCTTATAATTTGAGTTCCGTTAATTTATTACTAGAAAAAGGTTTAGAAAATATAAAAGCCAGCTTGGTAGATCTTGTCCAAGAACTATTTGATAAACAGAATAAAGAAATAACAAAACAAATTAGCGAATATGAAGAGTTTGTTAATTTTAATAATTCAAAAGTCGAAGAAGTCTTACAAACGGTAAAAGATATTAAAACCAGCATTAACGCATTAACTGAGAGACAGCACAAATTGATAAAAGACACATCGGAACTCCGTCAAGAATTTAATTCCCTCAAACAACAATACGACGTTTTAAACCAACAACAACATAAAGAAGACCTTGTCATAAACGGTCTTCCAGAAACCGAATCCACAGAAAATCTCAGAGACGTAGTTCTAAAGTTAGGCCATGCAATTGACCTTACAGCATAATGATATTCAGACCATAAATCGGTTTCCCAGGAAGAACAGAAAACAAGGCTCGCCACGACCGGCACCAGTCATAGTTCGTCTGACAAGCAAGGCTACAAGCGACAATCTCATAAAAGCCAGCAGACTGAAAAAACCAGTAGTCAAGGATTTAAATGCATCGCAAGACAATACGCCAATCTTTCTATCTGAATATTTAACACCTTTCAATCAGAATCTTTTGTACCAAGCAAAAAAAGAAAAACCAGAAAAAAAGTATCAATTTTTATGGATCAAAGACAGGAAAATATTCTTGAGAAAGTCACACACTTCAAAGTCTATACAAATAAAAAGCTCGGAAGATATAGACAGGTTGCCAGAGTGAAACAAAAGACTCTAACTTAGTTCAATAAGAAGATCTCAACACAACAAAAATGAATGTGCACCATCAGATAGATGTAATTACACCAGAATACATCAGTAATTGTACTTTCGAATCTCTTGATGCATGGAAACAAAACACAGTACAAGCGAGAGATCTCTCAATCTTGCATATTAACATCAGAAGCATCCGAAAACATTGGTTATTATTACAGGCTTATCTGAGGAATTACACTGATATTATTGATATATTAATTCTTACAGAAGTATCCATAACTAATGACGAAGCGACTGCTTTCCAAATCCCAGGATTCCAACAACATAGATCATGCCGCCAAACAAGAAGAGGGGGTGGAATACTAATATTTATGAAACAAAAATTAATAGCAAAAGAAATGGCCTATCAGTTTGAGCATGCTGAAACCCTCTGCCTCGAAATCATTAATATCACGAATACACAGCATCCCATAATACTAAATGCTATTTACAGGCCACCAAACCTAAACACGATAAAATTCTTACACGAACTCAATTGCTGGCTTTCAAGCCAAGAAATATGCTCAACCGAACACCTAACGATAATTGGCGACATAAACATTAATATTGCAAATGAAAACCAGAACTAGACACTATCCTAGACAAAAACCTAGACACTATCCATGTACAATCTAATACCAACAATAACATCATGTACTAGAGAAGAAATATTCGGAAATATTATCACTGCCTCCTGTCTAGACCATATAAACGTCCGAGCATCACCAAATAGTTACACTGCATCAATCATAAAGTGCAAAGTAGCAGACCATTACTTCACTGCTCTAAACCTGCACACCAAGACAATACCCATGCAATGTCCCGCAGAAGAAAAACGACAGAAAACAATAATAGACGAAGAAATAGTCAACCACGAAATAAGAAAAACAGACTGGAAACACCTGGCATCAGATTCAGCAGATATCTTATACAACAACATTAAACTCACACTGGAGGATATATATAAGAAAGCTACAAAGAAAGTCCGAATTCGATCAAAAACAACACAAAATCCTTGGATAACACAAAACTTAATCCTAGAAATACACAGAAAGGACGCTTTATGGAAAGAATTAAAGCGATATCCAAATAACACGACCTCAAAAACTGAATATAAGATAACAAGGAATCGCCTTACAACACAAATCAGAAATGCAAAAAGAAGCTACTACAGAGACAAACTAACCTCCGCACAAAACAACATGAAACAAACCTGGCATCTGATTAATGAGATGCTAGATTCTGTTCCCAACACTACCGCCTCCGAAACCATAAAACACAGCTTCATGAAAGACTCAAAACCTATCCAACAACTAGCAAATGACTTTAACCAATACTTTGCAGACTCCATCCAAGAACTTCACAGAAATATTCCCCCAATCACAAAACGAGACTCTCCACTTGGACCGCGATCAAAACAGACATTATGGTTCCCAACCATAAAAGAAGCAGAACTTCTCTCAGCAATACATCAAATCAAACCAAACAAAGGCCCAGGAATAGATGGTATCAGACCGAAAGATATAAAGCAACATGCAACTAGTTTAAGTCCAATCCTACTAAAACTAATAAATAAAACTTAAGTATAAAGAGCTAATAAGCTTCATTTCGGCAATGAAAACATTAGTAAAATTAAGGGGATATTAAATCCCACATAGTTTTAAAACCGAATAAGAAACTCAAAGATAGGAATCAGAGAGTTTCTTGCCGAATATAGTAAACTATAAAGTATCGGCGAACACTAGCGTTAGCCAATGCAAGTGATCCTAGTACGTAGTACAATCTCGGGCAACTCGTTGCAAAGGTGAGTAAAGTTCAGATCGCTATTTTAGGTATTTTCCATAATGTAAAAACACATTTCCTAGGAAATGTATGCTGTTATTACATTATGGAGGGAGGTCACTACTCAGACCGGTTTCAGCCTTTTTTGAGGCTTCATCAGTGAGTGGCTAGACCTAATACCGAAGTGTATAGCGAAATAATGTAATAACAGCATACATTTCCTAGGAAATGTGTTTTTACATTATGGAAAATACCTAAGAATAGCGATCTGAACTTTACTCACCTTTGCAACGAGTTACCCGAGATTGTACTACGTACTAGGATCACTTGCATTGGCTAACGCTAGTGTTCGCCGATACTTTATAGTTTACTATATTCGGCAAGAAACTCTCTGATTCCTATCTTTGAGTTTCTTATTCGGTTTTAAAACTATGTGGGATTTAATATCCCCTTAATTTTACTAATAAATAAAATATTTAAATCAGGACAGATACCAAGTATGCTAAAGACCGGCATAATTACACCCATATACAAACAAGGAAAAAGAAATTTAATCAGCAATTACAGACCCATAGCAACATTACCAATTATCAATCAAATTATGGAACGGATCATACTGAAGAAACTCACACCATACACTGAGATCTTTAATATTATCCCCAAAACACAATATGGTTTTCAGAAAAATAAGGGAACAACATCTCGCTTGGAAGACTTTACAGACGTAATTAATACCGCCTTAGACAAAAACAAAATAGCCATGGTAGTCTTTATAGATCTAACCAAAGCATTCAATACACTTACACATCAAACCTTGTTAGAAAAGCTGAGGCATGTTGGAATAGACGGGCCTCTTCACAGGTGGTTTACAAACTACCTCCAAAATAGAAAGCATATCACACGTATCGGATCAAACCGAAGCAGAGAGCTACCAGTAACCTGTGGAGTGCCACAGGGAGCTGTACTCTCCCCAACTCTATTCAACATTTACACTCACGATATTAATCAGTTACCACTCAAAGGTAAGATATTCCAATACGCAGACGATGCGTCCATCCATAATAACGCAAGCATACCCCAAACAAATACGCAACATGACATAAATCTGATCATAGACCGGCTCACGAAAAACTCCATACACCTAAACTCAGAAAAGGCAAAATTAATGATATTCAGAAATCCATTGACTCGAACAGTTGATAACAAATATATAACTATCCAACATCCACTTTCCAACACAAAAAACACACAGAACAGCAAAACCACTACAATCACTCAGGTTGAAACAATACGATACCTTGGAATTTACTTCGATGCAGATATGAAGTGGAATAGCCATATAAAACATCTACACAACAAACTCCGAACAATAAGTGGCAAACTCTACAGATTAAAAGACATAGTTCCCATACGCCTAAAAACACTAATATACAAAGCACTATGCCAAAATATACTAAGATACGCTATAACAACGTATTCTTTCTGTGCACCCTACAAATTAAATAGATTAACATCGCTACAGTACAAAATGATAAAAATGATCTTTTGGGAACAAAGAGAAAATCACGACCTTATAAACATTGCAATGGCAGAACACAAAATACTGACAGCAAAACATTTATGTCACTATGCAGCCTTGCTAAAACATTATTTCGATGCCAACTACAGGACAGAAATACATACCGTATAACAAGACCTCAGACTACTAATTATATCACATATAAATACAATAATCACAACGGAAAGGCTACGCGAAACTTCTACATCCCAGACATGATAAACAAATTACCTTTTGAATACAGAAACCTTACAAACTACAATAGCCTGAAAAGAGCTCTAAGGACATACTACGAACAAGAAACACGCACCCAAAATACCATACAAACTCAATGAAACACAATATATTCGCTCAGGCTTCCAGTTCGGCGAAGCATCAGTACATTCCAATTTATTGTGTGTGTGTGTGTGTGTGTGTGTGTGTGTGTGTGTGTGTGTGTGTGTGTGTGTGTGTGTGTGTGTGTGTGTGTGTGTGTGTGTGTGTGTGTGTGTGTGTGTGTGTGTGTGTGTGTGTGTGTGTGTGTGTGTCTGTGCGTGCGTGTGCGTGCGTGCGTGCGTGCGTGCGTGCGTGCGTGCGTGCGTGCGTGCGTGGGGTGAGTGTGGGCGCGCGTGTGTGTGTGCGTGCGTGCGTGCGTGCGTGCGTGCGTGCGTGGGGTGAGTGTGGGCGCGCGTGTGTGTGTGCGTGCGTGTGAGTGCGCGCGCGAGAATTTCTCAATCATAGATTCCGTAGCATCCCAACACAGCAAAAAAAAATACATAATAACCAACTGGTGTCATTCTCAGATAAGCTTACATTTAAGCTTCGAGGATGAAAGGAAAAAAAAATTAGTTCCCATCCAAGATGTATCATATGTAACCAAATGCATGTAATGTACGTATCACATGAAAACCAATGTATGTAATGTATGTATTATATGTAAACCAATGTACGTAATGTAAATATCACATGTAAACAAATGTAAGTAATGTATCATATGTAAACAAATGAATGTAATGTATATAATAACTGTAACAAATGTATGCAATGTAAAAAAAAAAAATTATTTTAAAAGTAAATCATGAGTTTACACCGTATGTTTGTGAAAATAAGGACACAATATTTAGATTGCATATGTGTAAATACTGTTGTACAATCACACCTTTTCAAACTTGAAAAAAAAAAATAGTAAACCACAACATGTAATATTATACAACTTATGTAACTCTGAACAATATAATTGTAAATTATTATTATGACTGTTATATAAAAAAACTGTCATCATCATTACTATTGTAGATATGTAAATATTTGAAAGAACAAAAAAAAAAAAAAAAAAATTAACAGAGACCCCTTTTCACGCTATGAACGAATCAAACACTCTTTGACCTCGAGCTCCTTCTTTCACATGCTGCTTGAGAAAGTTGTCTCGCAAAATTCAATAAACCCCCCTTGATCCTTGTTACGAGATTTCTCTTCTAACCATTCAATGTTTGAGTAATTTAAGATTTAAGTCACTCATAATGATTACTAGTTTAACATCCATCAGGATAATTTTGCGATGCACTTCATCGTCTCCAGGGAAGAAATACATTCCGCAGGACTTAAAAGGTATTTCGCTTTGGCCTGGATTGGTGGGCAACTGCTAAAAAATTTGCTTGCCTCCAGTTTGCGAATTTTTTATAATCATCATCTTTGCTTGTAAATTGTTATTCATACTTGATGCACAAAACACTTTAAATACTTTTAAACCTAACAAATTATGCAGCTGCTGATTCAAACACACAGGAGGTTTGATGTTGTTGCATTTTTACCTCGTCACTCAGCGTTTTTTTCCAGGAAGTCTTTAATACTTTTATTTGTTTTCGTGTTGTCTTCTTACAGCGAGAGATGTCTTTCTCCTTAAGTGTTCGATGTGTTTCTACCGATTTGTCGTCACCTTTTCTTCGCGTACTTT
Source organism: Typopeltis vanoorti (assembly GCF_054136105.1). NCBI lineage: Eukaryota > Metazoa > Arthropoda > Arachnida > Uropygi > Thelyphonidae > Typopeltis > Typopeltis vanoorti. The sequence continues at coordinate 112,722,576 of NC_143568.1, forward strand.
CTCTTGCAATTTCGCAACATTAATCCCACAAGTAGTGACACCTCAGCCGAAAGAACTTTAATAGTTAACATTATGACTGAATGAATGGTTCTTTCTCTTTTTTTATAAGCATATGCAGCTGCCCTTCCACTATTAAATAAAATTCATTTCATTACTAATTCTAAAAAACAAAATATCTAATTAATATCAGTATAAATTATGTCCATTAAAAATAACGTAACTTACAAGCATTCATTGGTAAACAAGGAAAAAATTAATATTCAGATGAACAGTCTTTACTTTATCTTAAAAGTCGCTGATTCTTTCTGTAGTATTCTCTTTATAAGATTCTATCTAACTGTTTGAAAGTCGAATTCAGAAATTATAGAAAATTGAAAAAATACAAATCGGATTTATTCTATTCGAGGTGACTGAGTTTAGCAAGAAAAGTAGAGTAAGGAACAAATATAAGAAGCCTGTTTCGTTGGATCGAAATATGGAGAAAAACAGAATTTTATTTTCACAGGCAAACCGATCTGCTAGTAATGTTCAAGAGTACAATTATTTCTTTTTCTTCTTATTATTAATATCAACAGACCTCCATGGAATCAAGAGACGCATTGTGGGAGGTCCCATTCTCACATGTGCATGTCATCGTACCTTGAATTAAATGCATTCTCTATCCCTTCACTCACCACACTCCCAGGCACTGCATTCCTATCAACTACCACTCCATACAAAAAGTCTACTCCACACCCCGTTGCTCACACCCACCTTATACAGCTTCCAGGGATGGTCTCTCGTTCTCCCCTGTCTCCAGATATTGTATGAAAAAATCACATCCACGCTAATCTGTTAATTACCCCTTACTAGCTTATACGTCTCCATCATGTCTCCTCTCTTTCTTCTATCCACCAGGTTATCAATCTCTCTTCATATTCCAAATTCCACTAAACTCGTTTCTGAACCCTCTCCAACATCTCATCATAGGCATTACTTTCTTAGATTTCTTTCTTTGTAATGCTTCAAAATGTTTGCATTATGAAGGTGTGTGTGTGGGGGGTGTCCATTTCAATACCATAAATTCATATAATAACACCTTCGGTTTCTCTGAACTTTCACATACTTGGATATTCAGAATATGCATCAGCAAACAAGCTGATGTTTTGAATGACTACAAAAAACTAATATAGAGAAGATAGGTGCAAAAAGTGATGAAAGATCTATGAGAAAAATAATATGAAAGAAAAAATATGACATAATTTAAGTATCCGTGACTACCACACTTCGATCTTATTTGTAGCCGATCCCCCCCCCTCTCTCTCTCTCTCTCTCTCTCTCGCTCTCTCTCTCTTCTGAGAATTCATGAAATTACTACCAGAAATGCAGAATAAAATCGAACAGAAATATTTAAAAAGATTAAAACAGAAAGGTTTTCAAGTTTCAAAACAGAACATTTCTCGGTCGATCTACTGATAAGAATCCATCTCGGATTCCAAATGCTTCTTAATTCCTCAAACTCTGTCAGCATGATCACTAGTTTTTTTTAAGACGATTCCGTTATTGTTTAATAAGAAAGATTGTATAACTGAGGTGTCAAATGGAAGAAGTACAGTCGTATTTGCTTTTGAAAAAAGCGATTCAACTCTGAACAGAAATATCTTTGAAAATAAAAATAAAGTACACATTTTACAAAGTTTATCTAAAATCAGTAATTTGCACACGAAATGGAAGAGAGAAGAATTTTAACACTCTGTCAATGGTTAAAGTTGTTTATTGTTTGGGTGTGTGGGCTGGGGGGGAGGAGGAGGAGAAGGAACAAGATCTGTTGTGATGAAGATATCTACCATCGATGACTGCCTTTTGAAAAAATTCCAGCTTTTTTGTTCACATTTAACTGTTTAATATTGAGCACAGCTTTTATCTTGAAGTGAACTTCCGAAATGAATCATTAGGAGAGGAAATCACGGATTAATAAAGTTGACGGTATGAATAAGGGTCAAATAAACATAATTCACACTCTCATTTCTAGCTTTAATAACAATATTTATTGTCTTACTTAATCCTTTAATAGTGTTACTCAGAGTGTAACTAAATAAACAAAATAAGACAAATCAGGAGTGTCATTTCTGAAAGTTCATATTTTCTGGCAAATAACTTGCCCCTTTTGCACGGCGTTTACTCACAGTGGTTACGGGCCGAGAAAACACAAAGACCGAATATTGACTGTGATATATCGCAGTTTGCGTAACAAAAAATACAAAGAAATCCTTACTTTTCAAAATAAGTAATTTTTCTTGGACTTCATATTTCTGGACTTCATAAGTTCCCATTAAATGAAAATCAGATGTGTTTATGAATAGAACAGATAAGATTATTCCGCTAGGAATAGAAGACCAAGAAATATTATATTGGACTTAATCTATTAAAACGCCAGTTATATTAATGAATAAATAAAAATAAGAATCAGAAGTACATTTTAGAAAATCAAAGAGAGAGAAAAAAAGGATGTTTTCTTCAGAAAAGAACAATTTAAGGGGGGGGGGTGTAAATCTACCATCGTTGTTTTGTGACCTGTTCTATTTTCACACATATATAACTTAAGTTTCCTTTAAAAAAGAGCATGTGCGTATTTAAATTACTTCCCATAATTCCAAAGATTGATGAATACTGACGTTAACCCAGTTGTCGTTACTCCAGCAGGTCCTTTCGTGATCATTAATTATTTCTTTAAGGCAATTGTAACTTTTCAGGAAATGTCAGATTTACTAAAGAAAAAAAATACGCTCTTAAAAGGGTACATTCTGATTGAACAGAGTTGTAAAATATAGTAATGGTAAGGTATTATGAATAAATAGAGAAGATATATTTAGGAAATATGTAGTGGATTCAAAAGGAATACTCAGGTTATAAATTTCTTATTCACCATAAAAGGTCATGTTATATTTACCACTGAATTTTGTATTATTTTACTTCTAAAACAAGTTACATTTTCATCTGAAAATCTGATTATAATTAGACGCTAGAAATCAATAACACCAATATAATTGATAAGGACAAATTAAATACTACAGAAAACCATCATTAAAAATGAATAATTGCCTTCAGAGGATATCTCCAGAGGGTAACAGATGGCAATGCTCTAGCCAATGAAGTTTTAACTGAGGTTCGGCTATTGCCGTTACCCCGCCATGATCAGAGCTTATAACTCGATAACACCAAATCCATACCGCGCATTTCAAACTTCAATGATTATTTTTTTTAATTACATTTTTTGTTATAAACGTAATACAACTACATGTATTTAAAAAATTTAATACTGAGATTTTTCTAAAACAAAATCTCTTCATATATTTATTCATCTTTTAATTTATAAATGTGAATAAAAATAAACAAAAATGTCAAGTAATTCAAATAAATAGTTTCAAATTTATACAAAATAGCAAGAGTATGTCAGATCTACTAATAATTATAAAAATTACGTTAGAATCATCGATTCTATAAGTTTGTTATAAACTTATAGAATCTTTATAGAAAACAAATTTCAGCCTCGAAATTATTAACTAAAAATCTCTTGACAGGGGATCCAATCTGTAAAGTTATAAATGCGAATTAAAATTAAATATTATTTATAATTGTAAATTATGAAAACCAGTAAAGCATGTAGTAAACTAGTAAATGAAAGAGTTACAAATTCTAATACCTATTCCAAATAAAGGGATGGGTTCTAATGCTAGAGACGAGCGGCGTCTTTCCATCAAGATCATAATATTCAACAAAAACACATTCGGAATCAAGAGAAAAAAAAATGCAAACCATACCAGCCAAATATCGGGAGCACAATGAACAATAAAGCTGATAAAAGAACTATGTACTGACAGTGATGTTATGAAGTGTTATTGTTGCATAGCTATGGCAAAACACAACTTTCTGCAACGATTTACAGTCGCGCCTTCTAGTGACGAGAAACAAAAATAGAGTGGCTTATGTTAGCCATGGAAATTGAAATATTGACTGTGATGTGCATAATCATTCCAACACGTAGCAATTGTAAATGTCCTCTCTTTCACTATCAAGCTTATTATGCGAGTGAATATTAAATGTATAATATAATAAAATATATAATGAATATTTTTAACTATGTAAAGTATAATTTTCTCGGAAACAGAATATCTCAGCTTTAAATCAAAATCTTTTAATTGCTATTCTATCCTTGGGTAATCCACAATGCTAGTCTTTCAACGTTTTTTAAGATTCACTCATTGCGATAACATTTAACATAATAATTCATAGGTGCACGCTCATATATTCCTCATAACCGTTCTAGTTAAATGGTTATATGCGTTACTGTAGAATTATTTCTTATTTCCCAGTAATGTCCAAAGAAGTAAGCATTCATACTCTCCCTTCAGATTCTCTCGGCTCATAATATTAATTCAAATAAGTTCGTTATCATTACCCGAGACAAATAAAATCTTTAGACATAAAAGATATAATGTATAAAGTACCTGCAAAGCTGAAAAGATTTGTTATTTGGGATAGTATCCTTTCTCTTGACGGATATGTCGTCTTACGTTGCAAGGCATCAGTCTAACTGTCGCTTTAAGGTCTGGACATTTGATAACAACGAAATCTGACGCAGTAATACTGTTCCAACTCCAGTAACAATGGTGTTGCTTACGTTTGAGTTCTGTGTTGGTTGATTGTTAAGCAAAATTATCTATGCCAGTTCGTTTCTGTTATTATATATGAAAAATATTACCGTGTTTCGTATTAATGAGTTTGAAACTCGAAATTCATGGAATTGCAAATATGGCTTTGATGTAATTGTGAAAGATAACTTGCAGTGGAGTATCATGAATGTATTTGTTGATAAGTTGATTGTTTTATGAAATAAATCTGCAATCTTTTAATATTATATGCAAACGTTTGCTCTCCTATCGCCGCATGAATCATTGAGAGGTGGTGGGGGACTAGAGAACATGAAAAGATTTTCATTTCATGATTCACACTTAAGATTGGATATTATCGCCATACATCATCTCCCCATCATATGCTGACTTGTAACAATTCCATTCAAAAACTGTTATGGAAAGGGTTTAACTAACTTCGTCAAATCCACCGAAACTAAATCCGAAGGTTCCAAGTGAGCCAATGAAAGGCAGATCAAGACGATCCTGATCCCCGAATGAAGGTGCTATTTGGATGGAAAGGAACGAATCCGATTCCCGGATATAAACGTAAAGCAAGTTTTAGAAAGTACATTCATATCAGCTAGTGCATGTTGTTTCTACTCTAGAAACAGTTTTCCGGTGTTCTAATGTACGTCAAAAAATAGTCAGCCAAGTGAAGTTTACCTCTGTGGGTTTCTGTTGAGAAAAAGGGGCTGTGATTTTTCGTTAGAAATACCTCAATTTAAGATTCAGGGCTTGATCGGTCATTTCAACTGAAGAGATGAGTTAGAGCGATGTGAAATTCTTTTTTTTTTCACAAAAAAGCAAAAATTTCCTCCTGATGTTGCAGATCCATATTAACTTATTCTCGGCTGAAAACCTCTTAGAAATGCTGCACGTGCACTCAACCTATCCCAAACTTTCCCCTGAAGTGACTTAGCCAGCTTCGTACTAAGGTGAGGAGTTTTCCTCTAGTTAACTTGGGATTTTGATCTGCGAAATAGGCAAACAACAGATTTAGTTACTTCTGATGTAATAACTCCAAACAACCGAGCTCCATCCAGTTCAAGTCATGCCAGACAAAAGGAGTCAGACATATCTACTGTGCCACAGAGGCAAAGAATGACTCTCTGGCACAGTAGATAGCCTTCACTCTCGAAGTACTAATTTCCAATATGGATACATAACGAAGCTTCGTCCTTCATCTTTGCGATCACACTCAGGAGTCTCAGTTTTATCTTTGCTATCTGCAGTTGTACTGTTTCTAATCTACAGCATTAATATTAGGATCAGTACAGAACTCATTACTCGTGTGTATAAATTTTCTTCAGAATGAAATCAGACTGGAAAATATGCAGGCTCGGCGCTCGTGTAAGCTTCATTTGTAGTAGCAAACCCCACTGAGGCGAAAGAGTTTTTATTCGTCATGACTCCAGGGCAACGCACAAGAAGCGTTGAATCGAGAGTCTTTGGTAGGGATTTTATTTATTTTAATGTATTGGATGACTCATTCGGACCAATCAGATTTGATAACAGACTAGCAATATAGATATTTCTGAAAATATCTAATTTGCTAGTCTTTATTTCGGGAAATATCCCTTTTTCTTTATCGGATGCTCTTGACAAACTGTAATCGTTCATGAAATTCTTGTCCCACTGTTTATTTTGGGTGTTAATAAAACCTGAATAATTGATTTTTTTTCTTTTGTAGTGATGTTCACCACATTTATGTTATAAGCTTCGCACAATAAAAATGCAGAAATCGGCAAAGTTGAATAAATATAATTATGGATTTGAAACTTTACAAGCATAGTTTCAAATCCACAATTAAATTAAAATCTATAATATCTATATTAATTTAAACCTCTATTATAATTAAGTTAACTTTGTCATAAATGTATCGATAAATTGATTCACTCATAAGTGCCATAGAAGACCAAAATGCACACTCACTATTGGAAACAGACCAATTTAGAGGAAAATTGTTGATAGCAGATTATTAATAATGTACACTTAATCAGGTAGCGCTGTCATAGTAGCCTGAATACCCCTTGTGGATACATATCAGGAAATTTATTATATGATGACGACGATCTTTCAGCTATCTCTGGCTAACCAAGTGTATAAAGTTAATTGTGAAACAGAATGTGACCTCAGTTTACATAAAATGTGCGTTGCTTCGTATCGTTATTCCGAACCTCCCAAGACTGCAGCTATCCAGTTCTATATTATCACAGTAAAGAAAAAATTAATGGAAAGAATGCAACTCAACTTATCATTAAAAAACAAGCCTTATACACATACGTATGTTTTTAAATAAATGATGTAAACTTTTATAGCCGAAAAAGCAAAACATAACTTTTTCCAGTAACATTTTCATTAAGTTACTACACTGAATGAAATTGAATAGAATTGTAAGTTAGTTAACGTTTTATGAAATATTTTAATATTTTCTCTAAAATTAGTTTTTAAAATAAATTATATTACTAATTTTTATTTATTTTTGATCATGCTTTAAATACTTTTCAGTAGTATTCAATCAAGTAAAAACACCTTTTATTTATTACTTAAATTTTAATTAAAATTTTTCTTCGTGAATTGAGTTGTGTTTATGGTGTGGGAGTGAATCGATCAATCGACTGTGAGATACGGTGATTGATTCATTCAATCCAATACCCTTGGAGGGTAATGGATGGCATTGCTGTAGCCAATGAAGTTCTAACTGAGGCTCGGCTATTGCTGTTACCCTCCTGCCATGATCAGAGCTTTAATTGCTCAATAACACCTTATCCCTACACTGTCCTCTACAGATAACGGGGAAGATGAAAAGCATTCTTGCTTCGCCCCTTTAAGCCAGTCCTTATAAGGACTATAAGGACTTCGGCGTTCAATCCAATACCCTTGGAGGGTAATGGATGGCAATGCTGTAGCCAATGAAGTTCTAACTGAGGCTCGGCTATTGCTGTTACTCTCCTGCCATGATCAGAGCTTTAATTGCTCAATAACACCTTATCCCTACACTGTCCTCTACAGATAACGGGGAAGATGAAAAGCATTCTTGCTTCGCCCCTTTAAGCCAGTCCTTATCTTACACTGTCCTTATAACGATAAAGTGTTATAAGGACTAGCTTAAAGTGGCAAGAAGCAAGAATGCTTTTCATCTTCCCCGTTATCTGTAGAGGACAGTGTAAGGATAAGGTGTTATTGAGCTATTAAAGCTCTGATTATGTTGCTGAGATTAAACTTTTACAGTAATGTATGGAATATAAACCATTGAATGCAATGTCCTTGTTTAAGACGGGAACACTTTTCTTCGCAAAGAGTATTTGAGCCATTCTATTTGCGAACAATGACTGCGCATTACGTGCTCGAAATACTAGAAGAGGAAAATAATTAAATTTACAGTTAAACGGAAATTTAACAAATAAATAACACATCCAAATAGAAAATTCATTTCGAGAATTGTCGAATAGCTAAGTTAATATGGGCATCATTTTAATGAAGATATAATTTAAAATCTTCATAATTTCTTAATTTTAAAGTAAATTTGCTTTCACTTTAAAAAACCACACAAATATTATATTAAACCAAGTAATATTTTTTTATTTTATTTACATTATAAATCTAGGATTATGCCAATTAAAATTATAAAATAACATTTTATAATTTTAATTGGCATAACCCTAGTTAAAATATAATTAAATGACAGCTATCCATACCGCGGTGGAATTTCTACTCGAATTATATCAATGACTGAATATTTGAGTTTTTTGCAAGTCTATCCAAACACTACGCACCGCATCGTGTGGTTTCTTAACAATTGCAGCCCTTTCTAGAAATAAACAGGTGTCTATAAAAGTTACTGTTCCTGTACAAAGTCTTCTATTTCTAAGAATGGGAGAAATTTAGGAGATTAAAAAAAGAGAACATCGTGGTGACATCGCTCATAAAAAACGAGGTCAGAATTGACAGCGTATGTCTCATCTTCCAATCATACCACAAAGTGAAACGTAACAACTGCATTGTGATTGGAAGAAAATTTTTTGTCACACCATTTTAAGGATAAAAGGTTATTCTATCAGATGGTATCGATATGAAGAAAAGTGTGATTTTGCACAACATATGGAATCGTTTACGTGATCTTTCAGTTTTCAAAACGCAATTACTGGAAAGCCACGCAAGCATGCTCAACACAAATATAACACTTTCTCGCTGATATTCACAGATGGAACTTAATCTCAATTATATTATATTAATATTAACAGCCTTGAGGTTTTTCCGGGGGAAAGGTGGGGGAGAAGAGAGGCCAACATGATTATTTGGCTTCTTTCGGAAATATTGTTGTCACACTCTTCCACACTATAATAATAATAATAATAATAATAATAATAATAATAATAATAATAATAATAATAATCCCCCTGAAGGAACAGGGCCTTGTCGTGGCGGTGGGGCTTGCGTTCTTCAGTGATGTTGAAAGCTATTCAGGCGGTTGCATAGCTGCCAGCAGGGCCACCCTTGTCAAGCAGGTCTCAACTGAAAAGCCAGACTAACAGTGTTCCATTCCCCATCTTAATAGTGAAAATGAAGAAGAGATCCATACCGGATCAGTCGACGCCCTGGTCATCAAACACTGCGTCAGATGTTGGGGATCCTGGGCATCAGGCTGCAAGTGAGCTACAGGACCCAGCTCTCCTTGCTGGGCAATCAGGGCAGTAAGCTGAAAAGCGACTGGAAGAAACCAAACGTAAAAAAATGGACTGTAGAAGTAAACAGAGAAATTATGAAATGTTTTTACAGATCAACACCAAAAAAACGAGGTTTCAGGAAGCGTATGCATTTAATTTGGAAAAAAAAATTCCCAGAATCTGCAATAACAGAACAAAGACTTAAGAATCAAAAGAATTTCATTTTCCGTAACAAAATATTTACTGAACTGAGCTGCAAGAGTTACGTAATAAACCAACAACTCCAATAACAGAAAATCATCAGGAGGTAGCTATATCAAACTTTGGAATTCAACTCAGTAAACATCAAGCTGGTGACATACCTCAGAATGTTTTGACAGAAATATGAAATTTCGACAGAACCAATGTCAGTTCTTCCAGTCTCTCCAGAGTAATACAAATGCAAACCATCATTCACCTGGAAAAGAAGAAACACTCAAATTTCGGAAGTCAATCTGGGATAATCCTATTGAACACAATAAAGATGCCTCATGGATTAAGGAAATAGATTCAGAAATGAAACACTGTCAAATGCAAAATGTCATTATCACTAAAGAAATAATCAGTTCTCAAGCTAGAAAATTAAAAAACTGGAGTGTACCTGGCAAAGACAAACTACATGGATTTTGGTTAAACCATCTAACCAGTCTACATGATCGAATGGCAGAACAATTTAATTATTTGTTGCAGTATGGCTCAGTGGAAGACTGGATGATATCTGGGCGCACTTTTCTCTTCATGAAAGATAAGGATAAGGATGCAGACCCAAGTAACTATCATCCAATAACATGCCTACCAACTATGCTTAAGCTGTTCACAGCAATCATAGCAAATTCCATATACCACCACTTATCAGATAATCAGATTTATTCGATTGAACAAAAAGGCAATTTTCAAAACTCTAGAGGAACAAATGACCAGATCCTTATTAATAAAATGATTCTCAGAAACCCAAAAAGACGAAAAACTAATTTAAACATGGCATGGATAAATTACAAGAAAGCATTCTATTCCCTCCCACAATCCTGGATCCTAAAATAACTAAAAATATTTGGAATTAGCAAAAACATATGTTCGTTTCTGGTTACTACTATGCAATCATGAAAAACAACATTAATAGTGAATAATGAACGATTTGGAAATATCAGAATTAAACGTGGAATTTTCCAAGGTGATTCCTTGTCACCTCTTTAGCATTTCTTGGATACCTTTGTCGATGATTCTGAAGAAAACAAGACTTGGATATGAAATTCCCAAATGTAAATATTAAAATTTCCCATCTGTTTTATATGGATGACTTGAAGCTATATGGAAAATCGGCCCAGCAAATAGACTCTTTATTGAACATAGTTCGTATTTTCAGTCAGGACATCAAAATGGAATTTGGTTTAGATAAATGCGCAATTTTATCTATTAAACGAGGAAAAATTAATAACACTAGCAATTTTAATTTTAATCAAGAGAAATATATAAAAGCAATTTCAGTTGACGAACACTATAAATACCTAGGAATATTAGAAGCTAATGATATTCTCCACTCGAAAGTTAAACAACAGGCAGCATCAGAATACATCAAAATAGTTAGAAATATTCTGAAAACAAAACTAAATGGATTAAACACAATTAGAGCAATGAATTCTTGGGCTATACCAGTGATCCGATACACAGCTGGCATAATAAATTGGACAAAAGAAGACCTAAACAAACTAGACCGCAAAACTAGAAATCTAATGACTATCCATCATGCATTACATCCACGAAGTGATGTTGATCGGTTGTACCTACCGAGGAGAATAGGTGGACTCTGTCTGCTGCAAGTGAGACAGACTATGGAAGAAGAAGAAATTGGTTTAAAAAATCTCATCGACAATAGCTCTCAGCCAATGCTTCAAGCAATTACACAAGAGGGCCTTCTAAAAGCAACAGGAATCAAACCCGATTACAAAAAGGAACAACAAAATATTCGATATGTGCGCTGGAAAAATAAACCCTTGCATGGCCAATTTCTTCGAGATACTGAGGACAAAATTGACGTGAACAAGACATGGCAATGGCTACAACATGGATACATTAAAAAAGAAACAGAAGAATTTATTCTAGCAGCTCAAGAACAGGCATTAGAAACTAATGCAATCGATGCAAAAATTTTGAACATCAATAATAACAGCAAATGCAGGTTATGCGATCAGAAAGATGAGACTGTAGAACATCTAATCCGTGCCTGCAGCAAAATAGCACGAACTGACTATAAATACCGCCATGATCAAGTGGCCAAAATAGTTCATTGGCATGTACGCAAAAAATACGGCTTTCCTACTTCTGATAACTGGTGGCAGCATAAAATAGAGACAGCATTGGAAAACGAAACAGCAAAAATTCTCTGGTTCTTTAGAATACAAACTGATCGGAATTTGAAACACAATAGACCTGATATCACAATTATTGAACATCGATATTGCAGTACCCATTGATAACAACATCAACAACAAAGAACTGGAAAAAATTACTAAATATCGAGATCTGTCAATCGAAGTTGGCAGGCTGTGGCTTAAACACACTAAAGTCATCCCAATAGTTATCGGTGCACTTGGCGCAATTTCAAAGAAGCTATCCAAATATTTACAACAATAAAAAATCAATGAAGTGACCCCATATGACCTACAAAAAACAGCATTACTTGGAACAGTCCATATTTTACGATGCTACCTGACAGACTATTCTTAGATTCTTGTGTAGAATCTGAATTGTTCTCAATCACCAGTGAAATTTTTATTTATATGATATCTTGTTTTGACTGTGTATCAATTATGGGAATAAAATAATAATAATAATAATAATAATAACGTTCGAAGCTAAGTTGAAACTGCGATCTATTCTGGTTGAATATAATCTTGTCTGTAAGCATTTTCAAAAGTTGTTTCTCCGCTATTGAAATATTTGAATGGTTTTCTTATAAAATAAATCTGGTTTACTTTTATGAAAGTTTGTTTCCGGTGCAGGTTTGTTTTCGGATGTTTAGAATTGGAGCTGAAGTCAGTAAGTTATGAGGCCAGTGTTCATTGTGTGCCATTTTATGAGTGGTTTACTTGGATGAAAAACCGAAGTTTCTGGCATTCAATGTCTTGCTATCTCCGTATGAGATAGCAAGAACTCTTCTTTAGATAAAGAAAAAAAAAGGGAGAGGGGGCTTATAAAGCGTTGCGTGCCAGAGATGATTCGAACATAGATCTTTCCAAACCAAAAGGCACCACCAATACGTTCTGATCTATACAGGATGGCATGCAACTGTTGTGAACGGTCACAATGAAGAAATTCTTTGCAAAAGGCAAAATGTATTTAAAAGTGAAGCCTATTCACCTGGAAAAGAAAAACATTCTAGTGAAATACTTCGTAGTATACCCGTCCGAATTATGCTGAAACCCTTGATAGTGTGTTACACTTGCAGACACGTAAAACAAATTTTGACATTGAAGATCAAGTCATTACATTTCGACCCAGAATAATTTTATTTCATAAATGAAATACAAAACGAGAAATTAATAATTATGTATTTCTATGTAAATCCTGTTTCGAATTCATTTTTCTCAGCGTTGAACGTAGACATCAAAATCGTTTAGAAAGAAACGCATGGTCTTATATTTTCGGCCTATCTTTCTGTATGTTGTTACTTCATCAGAATTAAAGCAATATCCATGTTGGCAAACTCGTACGAGACAACGTAAATAAAACTTACTTAGATCTACCCACAGATGACAGGATAGATGTTCGGGATTTGCCCAAAAAACTTTGAAATTTTATGAACACAAGGTGAGGGATATGCGTCAAGTATTATTGTTATGAACGTGTAATTTTGGATTAAGCCTAATACATATATAGGTTTTTGTTTTTTCATTGTGTGCTAATACAAAAGAATTCACATTTCTCAATCTGACAAAAACACACAGCAATTTTGTTAGATAATGCAGTACCTTTTGACTTCAGGCATCTCGCAATTATGAATCAATATTTTCTATGGCTTTTCCGACAACGGCAAAAATTTCTGCACATTCTCAAACCAAATTTATAATCACATTTTGAGTTAGTTCATCTATTTTAAATTTATTAAAATGCAGTAAGCAATACATGATATTGTTTTTGTGGAAATTATGCTAGTTGTGAATAGTTGAAAATTCCTCACAGGAAATTTCAGGTCTTGTAAAATGATTTATAGCATGAAGCAAAAAAATAAAAATAAATAAATAAATAAGCATCTATTTCTGAGTTGGAATGTACTATGATGAGAATTATTCTTAATTATAACCGAGGTATTTTTACATAATACATTCATTGCGTTTTGAGAACACACACTATACTTCACTAGTCACAATATGCCATCTCATATATGGTGTTTTTTTCAGTGTGTTGTATGGCTGATTTGTCTTTTTGGGGTTCAAAACATCCTGGTTTCCTGGACGAAAAGCCTTGCTATCTCCATATAGTCTTCCTTATCATTTTCTATGGAGAAAGGTAAAGAATTATACTCTGATGATCTGTTTTTAAGATAACAGAATAATTATATGAATCTTCTGTAATATAGTAAAGTAAAACCAAAATCGTTATCTTTCGTATCAAAATCGTAATAATTTACTTAAAGATAACAGTACATTCGTATCTTGAAAATACAAAGCTCTTGCTATAAAATATTCAACTTTGAATATTTTTATATAGCGATTGTACTTTTGGGTACTTACAATGACAAGGGATATATATACTTAGAAATTTTTCATTGTGTTCAGGAGTAGAAGTACCACTCGAGTACTTTAGACACTTAAATTTCTAATTGGAGAGTTCGGTTCTTTACTATACAAAAAAACTCCTTTGATCCCTAATCATCCGTAGATGCAATCTAAACTCACTCATAATAATGAACAATAATTAATAACAACAACCATAATACTTGAATTGGTCTGCATTGTCAAGAAGAGGAATGGGATCAAATTTAATACGAGGTTTCTTGAACTTGTTTCCTGCCACTGACCTTTTTGAAACTCAGATTTTGAAAATATTCTCGTTGGTATTTTAGTAGGCATATGAACAACTTATGTTCAATTCTCAGCACCACTGTCTCTTTGATCTCCACAATTTCGATGTTACGCGTAAAAAATTTGCAACATCGTATGCATAAGTTAAATACACAATTCCTTATAAGGACTGGCTTAAAGGGGCGAAGCAAGAATTGTTTTCATCTTCCCCGTTATCTGTATAGGACAGTGTAGGGATAAGGTGTTGGGGTGGATTAATACCCTTGGAGGGTAATGGATGGCAATTCTGTAGCCAATGAAATCCTAACTGAGGCTCGGCTATTGCTGTTACCGTCCTGCCATGATCAGAGTAAAATTTAAATGGAATTTAAAAAAAATAATAAATAAATTTACTGGCTTAAAGAGGCGAAACAAGAATGCTTTTCATTTTCCCCGTTATCTGTAGAGGACAGTGTAGGGATATGGTGTTATTGAGCTATTAAAGCTCTGATCATGGCAGGAGGGTAACAGCAATAGCTAGCCGAGCCTCAGTTAGAACTTCATTAGCTACAGCATTGCCATCCATTACCCTCCAAGGGTATTGGATTGAATGAATCAATCACCGCATCTCACGGTCGATTGGTTCAGCCTGGAACACATAATTTATATATATCAATAATACATACAAACGAGGTATATTAGGATAATGTAGATTATTCATTTTTCAAAATAAATCAAAAATTTAATTTTATTATTTTGCCATATTCATTTTAAATGCATTATTTTATATATTTAATTTCCATATCTGAATTTTGAGCTTTATGATTCTCATAGTAATATTAGTGACAAACTCCTTACGTTACTCCTTGACATACTTAAGGGTCACTATTGTGACTGTTGTCAGCAGTTCTATATATTCTTAGTTCTGTCCATATTATAAGATGAAATATAGAGAATAGGGACAGAAATAAGATAACGAGTTAATAGTGTCACATTTCGCCACTCATCTAACATGCTGTGGAATAAATTTCCGCTGCACAAAAGAAATTTTGGAATATCTATTGTAAGAACTTGCAGTAAGGAATTTCCGCTAGGAGACTTCGATTAATGCGTTTCTCCACATCCTGAAGTTCACAAACAGCCTTCGTAGCACATTCAGTATCCAGGATGGCATTTTGTCAGGAAGTCCTCGATTTGAATATTATCTCTATTCAAATTATTATCACAATACTGTACAATACGCTACACTTGGCACCAAAACATCCTGCATCCTTGAGTTAGAACACATCTACTGCTTTCAGGTATTTGGTGATAATTACTTCAAAATGTTTTTTGGGTTCGTTAAACGTAATTCAAGAAACAGTGTGCATTCGATTTAATAAGAAATTACCGAACCTGATGTAACTTTTCTCTTACATCAAAACGCATGCTCGCATTTCTCATTCTGAATTATATTAGATCACTAAACTTCATTAAATTAAGCAAAGCAAAAGTTAAAATTTCGAAGTAATAAGCAGTATAATTATATTGAAATGAGTTAATAGAAACAATACTACCAAAAATTAAACAACAATAAGAATACTTAAAAACGGTTCTAGAAAAAATAAAAAAAAAGACATTATATCTAGAATAAATTCTTTCTCAAGAGATATTTTCCTCTGCCACCATAACTCTTAAATTATAAAGAAACATTTCCTCTGCTTTATTAAGATTGTGCTATTTTCAGGTTTTAAAATCTATAATACATCGAATATCTCATTGATCATAAACATGTAAACATGTAGTTCAAAAATGCATGGCGAATTTAAAATGCAGTAAGCTTTTTCTTCTTTTTTTCGATTCACTTAGGGGACCGATAAAAAAACGTCCACAGTTTTTTTTGGGACAACTATTTACAATGATGATCTAAGAATGATTGATATATGCCTTTCACAAGGAAATCTGCGTTTCTCCAGTTTATTAGACACTATTAAGCCAGAGAATGGAAAATTTGTAAATACATTTTAAATGCACATTTCTGTAAGTAACAATTTGTGAACGACCTGAAAGAAAATCTGCGATCCAACTGAAGAGGGGTGCAGCAAACAAGATCATGAAATTCATAAGCCACCTGTGGTTAGCACTGAGTGCATATTGACATGATGTGACAACAGCAAAGGTTCTATACAGATCAATGCCAGAAATGAAACGTTTTTAATAATGATAAAAAAAACTAATTTTCCATATAAACTTTCAAAACAAGGAATTCTCAATGTTCAAGATCATGAAATTCGTAAACCATCTGTAGTCATAATAGTGCATTTTGGTACGATATACAACAACAAGACCTCTTAAAATTTCAATGCCCAAACTGAAACGTTTTTATAATACGAGAAGAAATTTTCATATTATAAAAAAGAATCAATTCGACTTCTGCACCACAGAGATAATACCGGCTACAATTTTAAGTGTCTTCTGATTTCAGCACACTCTTCCTTCCAAGGACAAATTACTTAATTAACTTAGCAGTCTTTACAAGTTTCCATCTTAGGCTATGAATCCAGTCAAATTTATACAACTGGAAAGTTCCTTCTAATAAGCCTACTTTACCATGAATTTAGCTTATAATTCTTGATTTTGTTCTTACTTTTCCTCTGCAATTTTCAAAGAAATCTTTAAGTACTATGGTAGATGATCGTGTCGTGCAGATTTATTTCATTCCAGGATTTGTTGGGACATCATGAAAAGTACTTTTCTCTACGGTGCATCGATTTAATTAATCACCGACTATGTAAGTAAAGGTGAAATCTCAAAAAATCGGACGATCTCTAGGCCACTCCATAGTGGGCGAAAGACCGTCCATATCTCAGCGTTGGTTCCACTCAGTGACGGGCTCCCTGACCACTGAGCAGAACCGCTCAAATTCCGAAGAAAATATTTCACCCACAAAGCCCCTCAGCGGGCCGTGTCGGAGAACACTTCCTCCTTTAAAGCAAAAACCTTAAGAGAGGGAACTCAAAACTCTCACATCTCATCGCTCAAGGGGGTAACAGCAACAGCCAACCTCAGTTAACCTTCATTCGTACAGCATTGCCATCCATTACCCTCCAAAGGTATTAATCACCGCATCTCACGGTCGATTAACGTACTCCCCATGAGACCACGGCGAGATTTGTCGTGGAAATTCCATACTATTTTGCTTCAATTGCAAATGTTTTTTCTTTCATACATTTTATATATATTTAAAAATGGGTTACTAAAATTTCTTATAAAAACTTAAAAAATATCCACTATTTTTTAAGAAAATTATATTTTTAAAATATATTAATTAAATTACTATCTTTTATTTAACAAAAACATTAGTTTTCGGATTTAACAAAAAAAAAAAACCATTTTTACAGTGCTAATTTCTTTGAACTACATAAAGAAAGATGATGGCCGGAGCTTGTTTATTATTATGTTATGAATTTTATGTAACGCATTTCCTATCGTAGCCATATTTTTCTCGTTCCCAGTGGAATATTTTCTTGTAAATAAAAACGACAAGTAACGAATGATATGTCTATTACACTCTACAGTTACTTCTCAATTACTTAACTCTTTCTTGTAAAAATGAGCATGCGCTTATCTAAAATACTTCCCAGAATTCCAGAGATTTGCGACTGTCGATGTTCTTCCAGCTGTCGTTACGGAAAAAAATAATCAAACTCAACAAGGACTTTTGTGATAATCGAGATCTTCTTTAAGGGTATTGTAATTTTTCAGGCAATACAAAGTCCTCCGAAATACAACCTCCAGAGACATGTTACTCATAATCAGAGATTTCAACGCTAAGATCGGAACGAAATCAGAGCTAAAAGATGTAATGGGAAAATTTGGAATTGGAACCGAAAATTAAAGTGGAGAAACTTTGCTCAATTTCTGCAAAGAAAACAAGCTTGTCATCTGAAACCCAATGCTTTACCATAGACCTAATTTTAAATACACCTGGACCTCACCAGATAGAGAAATACGAAATTGTATAGATTATATCCTAATTAGAAGTAAATGGAAAACCTCAATCAAAAACGTAAGAACGCTCAAAATCCTAGATCTGGATACAGACCATGAACTCCTCTCTGCAATAATGCGGAAAAAATTCAGAGTAAACTAAAAAGGAAATAGAATTGATAAACTCCACATGGAAAAATAAACAAATAAGATTAGACTACATTAGGAAAATTGAAGAAATAAATTGGACTCAAACAGATGAAACCGAAAACCTTTGGAAAACAGGAAAAGAAATATTTATTAACTCGGAAAGAGAAACTCTAAGAGATCCAATAATAAATGGATAACATCTGAAATTTTAGAAAATTTTGAAGAAAAAAATAAAACTAAAAACAATAATTAACAGACATACCTCAGAAGAAAATAAGAAGAAATACAAACAACTCCAAAATGAAATTGATGCAGACAGGCAAAAGGAAACTGGCTGAACAGAAAAGCAGAAAAAGGCAATGAGGCATATAAACACCATAACTCAAAAACATTACATAACACAATTAAAGAAACTTTTCACCACTACCTCTAATAATGATCAACCATCAGGGTAAGTAAACAGGAAACCCAAATGCAATAAAGGCAATATGGATTGATCACTACCAAGAAAGCTTTAAGAATGAAAGCAATTAACTACCTAATAACAAAGCCCCAGACTAACTCAAGACATGACATCTTAATGATCCTTCCATTTGAAATGGAGAATGCTCTAAAGCAAATGAAATCTGACAAAGCACCAGAGATAGACCAAATCCCATCAGAACTCTGGAAAGCAAACAACTTTAAAATACCTTACCACACTTTTCAACAAAATCATTAAAACAGGAGAAATACCAGAAGATTGGAGAACAGGAATTATCTTACCAATTTACAAGAAAGGTGATAAGAAAAATTGTAAAAACTACAGACCAATCATATTACTCAGCCATTCTTACAAAATATTTACAAGAATCTTAGAGAACAGAATAAAGAGCACATACGAGATGAGATCATTCTTAGTGAAGAACAGGCAAGCTTCAGCGCTCCACATTGGATCAGATCTGCTTAATACAAAGGCTAGCAGAATTATACTGGGAACATAATAAAAATATTATTATTATTATTATTATTATTATTATTATTATTATTATTATTATTATTATTATTATTATTATTATTTCGGGCTACTCCAGGGAGTCCTTAGACTCATCGAGGGAGGCCCTAAACATCATGTCCACACAACTATTCGACATTCTCACAGTATCTATCGTACCTTGCCTTGAACTCGCTCACTGTCGTAGCACCCACAACAGACTCCGGCAGCTTATTCGACTCATTTACCACTCTAAAAGTAAAGAATCCAGCTCTAACACCCTTGCTAACCACACTCTTTCCCATCTTCCATAGGTGTCCCCTAGTTCTCACACCACCAGTCTTGATCTCAAAAATATCCTCTGAATTAATCTTAAAGAATCCTTTTAGCAATTTGAATGTCTCAATCATATCTCCCCTCTTCCGCCTATCAACCAGTTTCTGAAACCCACAAATCTTTAACCTGTTCTCATATGGTTCATTCCATAGACCTGCTATCATCTTAGTCACTCGCCTCAAATATCTATTACTGTTTTATAGATTTTAAACAGGCACTCGACTCAATAAACAGACTAACCTTATTAAGAATATTAAAACAGAAACAAATCGATGAAGATACCCTAAACTTCTTAGGAAAATATTATAGTCTTACAGAAGCAATAATTAAATGCAATAGGATAACAACAGATAAAATAAACGTCAGTAAAGGAGTAGCACAAGGATGTCCCATCTCCTCATACCTTTTCAAGATATGGATATGGTTAACCAAGCCTTGGAAGGAGAAAATGGGGTCAACCTTAATGGTTATAACCTTAGTAACATAAAATATGCAGATGACATTGTAATGATAGCAGACACAAAAGAAAAATTGGTGAACCTAATGACCAAACTAAACAATACTGCTAAAGAATAGAGCATGACGATAAATAGAGACAAAACAAAAATTTTGCTAATTGGAAAAAACGACGAAAACCTAAACTGCTGCTTGAATGAATCAACAATTGAACAGGTAAAACAATTCAATTATTTAGGAACAGAACACCTAGATTTATAAGAGAACACCACTATTAAATATAGAATATCGACTGCATGGTCATCATTTAATAAGCTAGGTAATATCTGGAAAAATAATAAAATCTGCAAACCTCTAAAAATAAAATTATATAATGCAATTATAATACCCACTGTGCCATATGATTCAGAAACTTGGATACACATTGAAGACAGAGATATGAAAACTGGAGGCTTTCGAGATGAAATGTCTCAGAAAAATAAATAAAACAAAATGGACAGAAAAGAAAAGAAATGAAACTGTAAGGCAAGACCTAAAATACATAGAATCATTAATCTAAAAGATCAAAAGAAGGCAACTTCAGTGGTACGGACATGTTGAGAGAATGCCATCAAAAAGACTACCCAACCTTGCTTTGTATGCAAGAATAAAAGAAAAAAGGAAGACCAAGAACTAAATTGATAACAACAATAAAGGTCAACTCTGGATTACTAACATATAGACAGCTCATCAGCCACGCAAGAAACAGAGACTCTTGGAGGATGTTATGGAAACATGGAAGACTCAACCCGTCCCCGACGGAAGAGGAAAGTAAGAAAGTAAATACTTTTTCGGGAATGCGAAATGTCAGACATTTGCTAAAGAATAAAATATTTAAAGGAATATATTCTGATTGAACACAATGGCGAAATAGCAATACTCAGATATCACAAATAAATAGAGAAAATGTAACTATACTCGGAGAAAATGTACTGGATTCGGAATTGAATGCCCAAGTTATAAATTTCTTATTCTTGAAGGATATTACGAAATCTTCAAGATTGTTGGACACTGACTGTGAGACTGATTCAAGACACTGACTCTGACGAATCGTCAGAGTCAGTGTCTTCGACATCTCTACGTTAGTGGTGTCATGAAAAAAATAAAAATAAAAATAAATAGAATATACCCTTTAAATTGACACTGAAAAAAAAGCAAAAGCTGAAATAAATGATAATATAAGAAGAGAATCATATGAAATCAATGGATTAAAAAGATGGCAAAATCGTTTAAGAAGTTAGAATGACAATAAAGATGGAATTAATCGACCGAAGTGATACAAAGAAAAAACAAATAAGCCGTCCAGTATTTACAGAAAGAAAATGATGAAAATTATAATTTGCCTCTCTTATGACAGAAATTTGCTATTAAATAAATAATAAACTGTATGCGAATAACAAAACACCAACAGCGTAAAGTGAAATTTACAGACGATCTGACGGTTTCTATGACTACAATTATTCAAAGTTGTAATGTTGTACATTTTATCATTCTACTTCATTATGTTGTTATCCATCAGCAGTTTAGCTTCCATTTCACAGGAAACGTATCTCTTACTGAGAGAGGTTTATTTTTATAAAAGAAAGTTATATAATTTAACAACTATAAAAGTTAACATTTCTTCAGGAAATATTGAAAACAACTGGTGCGAACTAATTAAAATTGTACAGACGATTTGTATTAATTAATTGAGAAAAGATAAATCCTTACAAACATTTCTTTTCGATACATTTTAAACAAAATGTTAAGAATTTAAAATTAAGAATTTTTTTCGATATATTTGAAACAACATGTTAATCAATTAAAAATAAAGAAGCATTTATTAAGCTTCATAGCAGTGCTCTTTCAAATCATTGATAAGAGTTTTTAAAATGTCTTTAAATATAAGAAACCTATTTTGAAATTGAAGAGAGATTCTCTAACTTTCTGTATGAAGAATTACGTTCAAAGTGGAGGTTATAATTTCTTTTTAGAACTTCCATGGTAACGGATGGCAATGCTGAAGCCAGTGGAGTTTTAACTGAGCCTCGGCTAATGCCGTTACAAAGCCATGACTAGAGCTTTTAGCTCGATAACACTCCATCCACACAGATTTTCTTCATTCATATGAAGGGATAAAGAGTCAAGGAATCAGCCCATCTCCCAGTCCTTTTTAGGACGTCCAAAATCATTCATCAGATTGGTTTTTTTTTTTAAAGGCTGTTGATGTAAAAGGGAATTTTCATTTGAGTTTTCTTTTGACGATTTTACTGATTACGGAATTATGTAGTTTTTCTTATAAACTGTGAAAGTGTGGAATTTTGGACTATGAAGAAGGGTTAGCAGATACACAGATAAGTCATTTAATATGATCTACATACTTACAATTTAATCCAAAGCCTTGGCAAGAAACTTGTTTTTGAGCTTCATAAAAAGTTCATAAAGCGCTTTGAATGGATGACCTGGGTTTTTAAATCTATATTTGAAACCTATATATGACAAGTAGTGAAGGGAAAGACATAAGACCAGAGAAGAAAAAGTTCTATTTGTGGTTTCCCCACCCACAACAGTGTTTAATGCGCGCAACAAGCGTAGAACAGAAGAAACAAGCAAGGATGACAGGATGGAGAATGACATCTCTAATGATGACCCTTCTCCTAAAGAAAAGATGCTCCCAATTGTCTACTGCCTAAAAGAACAAGTGGACGATTCTGGTATCAATGATGAGAGAGAAAAAGATAACATCCTCATGGACGAAGAATATCGATGACGGCATTAAAATTCAGCCCTCCAAAATGGATGATTTTTGTCACCTAACTAAAACTATTGATGCCCTGAATATCCAATATCATACCTTCTTCCTCAGCTTAGAGAGAATTTTGAAGGTAGTGCTCCGAGGAGTGATAGAAGATATCAACACTGAGGAGATAGCAACAGATCTCTGCTACCACAGACTACCACTAGTAATAACCAGCAGAATATTTCTTGCTGAGATTCAAAACTCCTATAAAATATATATGATCAGACATCGATCTGTGGACTCAAGATCACACTTCAACCTTGAAGGAAACAGACTTCATCAGGTCAGTGCCACAGATGTTAGAAATATTGGAATGCTCAAAGGCTTCGAAAGGCAAACTATAAGTGTGTCTGAAATGTGGTGGAAGCCACCCCACAAACACCTACCAAGCCGAAAACGACTCCTTCCAAATATGCCAACTGCAGTGGCCCTCACCTGGCCAATTATAGGGAGCGCATCTACTACCCAAAAAACAGGCGATCAGTAAGAAATGTTCACTCCTCAACCTCGCATGCAGGTAACGGAAGTAGAGGTTCCCCAACATAACAACGTTCAACAAAAGAAAGTAGAATATCCACAAGCTCACGTAGAGTTAAAGAAAGTGGATAACGATCGCCAGGACAGGACCTATTCTGAGGTGGCTTTCCCTATGAAGGCAACGTCTCAGCACCAAGTACATTCTAACCTGACTGCAATCATTACAGCCTCTCTTGCTACCATGCTTCAAGATTTTATTAAATCAAACCCATCACTAACCTCTACAAAAGACTCCTTCAAGAAACACATTTTATTCTAACAGCATTAAATAATGAACAGAAATAATCTTCTCCCAAACTCACTCCATATTGTCGCTTGGAATGTTAGCGGCCTAACTATAAAGATTTTAGAGATCCAAGAATTCTCAAAAAGATACAACCAGACATTATATTGATAAATGAAACCCGTCTGGGACCTGCAGATAACCCGTCTGGGACCTGCAGAAAATGGGATGCAATGCGGTGATTGATCCATTCAATCCAATACGCTTGGAGGGTAATGGATGGCAGTGGTGTAGCCAATGAAGTTCTATACCCTTGGAGGGTAATGGATGGCAATGCTGTAGCCAATGAAGTTCTAACTGAGGCTCGGCTATTGCTGTTACCCTCCTGCCATGATCAGAGCTTTAATTGCTTAATAACACCTTATCCCTACACTGTCCTCTACAGATAAGGGAAGATGAAAAGCATTCTTGCTTCGCCCCTTTAAGCCAGTCCTTTCATTTTTCAAATGAAAAATGAAAAAGTCATTTTCATTCTAGTTTTTCTATCATGTCGGTTAATTCGATGAACTACATTCAATTAGATGTGTGAATACGACACAGTTTCTAGTCATGGTCTTAGTTGGAGTCATTCGACGGAGGCTTTGCCCAGACTGCTTGAGGTAATTGATGGGTGCTTAGTGGTAGGTTTTTGCCGCCCGCTGGGACATCTACAAGTATTGACTGGTAGAGCCACTACTGTTGTATTAGTTGTAAGATCCTTTGGGTTACTCACTGAGGTTAGAATGAACAGAAGGACTGCACAGTTTTTGGAGAAGGTCTGTATTTAAATACAGAATT
This sequence comes from Typopeltis vanoorti, assembly GCF_054136105.1. Taxonomy (NCBI): domain Eukaryota; kingdom Metazoa; phylum Arthropoda; class Arachnida; order Uropygi; family Thelyphonidae; genus Typopeltis; species Typopeltis vanoorti. Next base: position 112,747,254 of record NC_143568.1, read on the forward strand.
TTCGTATTATATTATACGATATTTTTATATTTATTCTTCTCCGTTTGCTTATCTAACCTATTACAATTTTTTGTTCGCTACAATCTTATAACTGGTAAATTAGTGTATAAAAGTTAACGGTTGCAAAAGTAACAGTAACGTTTACATGAGTTTCCTTTTTTCAAAAGTAGGGAGCAGTGCATGCGTGCTGCCATCTATCAATGCAAGATGGAATTGCAAGCAAACAATAGACTTATGTAGATCTCTGATAGATAAAAATAATCCAAAATAACAACAAAGAAAAAGGAAACCAGATTAGTGAAGAGAAGTTTGGAGAACAAACTGTAAAACCTATAGCTGAATAATAATCCAAATCCAAATCATGTGGCTTCCTCTCTTTGAGAGGGTTGCAGCTGATTATTAAGGAGATAGTGACGCAAGGTGGTTTTCCGTTGCCTTCCTTGCCATAAGTATTTATGACTGTAACCTGTGTGTTCACGGGGCCGGTTTGCGGGATGAAAAACCCCAGATGAACCTGCGGAAAAACCCTGCTATCCTTAAGTTCCTCACGTCGTCAACAGGAATCGAACCTAGGACACTCCTTTCCCAGGGATATGGTTGCGCAAAACCACTAGGCTAACTGCGCGTACTAATTAATAATATGACTTTAAAAATATTATTTCTAAAAATCGTTACTCGACTTCACTTGAGAAGACCTTTATGAAGATTCGTTGCTTCCCAGATGGGAATTATCCTGATTTGTTTAAATCAAAAGGCATTTTCGATACTGGATGAGTTACTGAGGCTCAAAGAGAAATCAGGGCTGGGGTTCGTTGCAAATGACAAGCGACTACTTTGCTGTATTAATTTCAGTACGCTTTGTTAATTTCAAAGGTGAATTTACAGTGACAACAATTAGAACCAAAATGTCATCCAAATAACAGTTTTGAATGAAAACCAACTTTCTGCTTTAGAAAGATATTCTGCAAACAAAACAGCTTGTGTATTTTTACTACAACACCAACTAATAGCAACATCCATTTTATTCAGTCGTATGCAAGTTATCAATATTTAACTGCTGTTGAACGAATTGTGTCATCGGTCTAAGAACTGCTGTGACATTGCGAGGGTACTTATACAGCACTCAGTTTCCCAACTTCAGATTGCAGAATTTCATTAGTTCGAAGAACCCAATGTTCCTATTGTTAATTTGCACAAAAAGTAATGGCACAACGATATACAATTGATAAAAGGCAATTTTCGCTTTCATACCAACAGTGCCATGCAAACTGTAAAGCACATATCTGCTGTTGAACACCAGTTGTAGTTTGTACAAGATCCAAGATGAGTTGAATCTACTCATGAGGGATTTAAGGCAATTTAATGCCCATCTTACCATTCCTCTACTCGTGAAGAATTTTTTTCCCCTGTATACTGTAACTGGCTTTTATCCCGAAGTAATATAAACACCCTGAATAGCTCACCTTTTGAGAAACCAGTCAGCTCTGCTGTCAAATGGTGGCTCCAGGCAGACGGCCACCTACAATAAGCCCTTTATCGAACTCCGAATGATCTTTTGTTTTTCCCATAAATATAACTTTATAAAATATAACTAAAATATTTATATAAAAACTCGGGGGTTTCCTCCTCCCTGGCGCCCAATCCCCCAAGTTCGGGGCTGGTAAGCCGGAGATGAAAAACGTGACATAAAGACGTTTCAAATTTCGGCTTATCTTTTTATATAGAGAGAGTAGATTTAACATTAACGGCATTTGTCATGAGGTTAAGAAAGTTATACAGCCAAACAATGTCAGCTATGTATATAACATTATATATGTTGTATATTATATAATTTTATCATTATATTATATGTGACATTTCCAGGGAATCCAAAGACTGATCGAGGTAGGTTACCTACTCTACAACTCTCGGTCTCAACCTCTCAAACCACTACATCGAACCCAACTACACCAACGCCATCTACTCCCCACCCCTAGTATTTTCACAAACCCGCAGATTGTTGGCTGGAGAGCGGATATGCTAACCTTGGCAAACCAGGCCTGCTGGCTCATCTTCGAATACAAATTATATTATATATACAGTCTGGCCCATAAGTCATGAAAGAGTTTAAATATTTAATAGCGTTTATGTATTAATTATTTTTATTATTTTCTGTTATAACGAAATACAAAACATGGAGATTTTTCTTAGTTATGAAAAATCACATATTTTAAACTCCGTGACTTATGGGCAACCCTGTATAATTGAGAAGGATTACATTACGTTATTTGATATTGTATATATTATATTATATCACGTCAAACAATAAATGGTTATTGTTATATATATATATATATATATATATATATATATGAAAATTAATAAAGTTTAAATGCCTGAACACCGAGAATAATAAAGAATGGGGTTTAATATGAACACTACTAGTTTCGTTGATATTATATAATATCAACATTGTTATCGTTGACATTACATTATAACGACAACAGATCTACTATAAACTGAAGTACAGTTTAAACTGGAGTACGTGCAATAATTCCAGCTGTATGTAACTGCGTGTGTGAGATAATGGGAGAACGTGCGCATCAGATAAATTCCGGTCTAGGGTATTTCCTCCAGAGGCAAAGCTACATGCCACCTGACGGTTCCCCAGGTTGCGGATCGGGGATTGGCCACCAGAGATGGTGGCTAACTGCAAATAGCCAATAAGCAGTCCCTGAAAAGAAGCGGCAATACTAACAGAATGTGGCGGGTTAGTGGACAACTCCAGTAACTATAAAATGCCACAGAAGTCCAACGACGGTACGGCGTCAAGGCGAGCTTATGCTTCTTCTGATTCTCTCCCAAGCTCTTCAAGGAAGAATAAGGGTTTGTCATATAACTGTCGATGTGCTGACAGTAAAAAGAAAACACGATTGAAATCTTATGCCAAAGTACAAGAAAAAAAGACTCATATGTCACCCAGTCAACTAAGGTCCGCGTCCCAATCGAGTAATCAGGTTTGGATCAAAAAATCAGTTGCTGAAAATTAAGAGAAAATTAAATTGCTTAGATTAACTGACGGTCAGAGCATCGACACTCATCTGACCGACTCTCCTCCTTTATCCAGGCATGAGACCCCTTAAGGATTCCATGAAGGCTTTTTTGCTTTGCTTCCTGGCAAATCAGAAGTAACTTACAGCAGATTATTGAGTGCCTTAAAAGGCTTACGTTCATCATTAGATCCCTAAACATTAATGGTTGATCGACAAAGCAACTATCAACGCTTTTTCTAACATACTTACATCAATGTATAACAGGTAGTTTATTTCATATGGCACAAAATATTCTTCGCAAAATTGTTACTATTGGTTTAAAGTTACGCTATCAAACAGATGCTAAATTTAAGACGAAAATTAAATGTTTCACAGCATTAACATTTCTTCCAATAAGAGATGATACTGATGTATTTGTTGAATTGATGATCCGCAGAAAAAAATTATTTAAGCAGCATCTCTTGTAATTTTCACGATTTTTAAATGATTTCATTATGTTATGTATCACTGACATTCACCTTAATAAAGATTTGCGTTTTTAAAGATTTTATAATCCTTTATCATCCATTGATTATTTACAAAAAATCAATGCAAAATGTTTTACAGCGAAATTGTCTTACAGCGGAAATGTTAACGGAGAATTTTCCGGCCCCGATTCACACCATCTTTGGGTTTCTTTAGTTTGGTGATGACCTTTAGATTAACTGATGAATGTAAGCTAATAACTGAATAATGTTTTCCCGCAGTATCCATCCATGCGATGGCGCTAGTTCACGTTCTCGCGACGACAAAGTTTCCAAGAACTATTAGCGGAGGATTGTTTTGGAAGCGAACATTGAGTGAGTGGCAAGATGATTACTAACTATAACAAATGAAATATCATAATAAATTTCTGTTTTTACCATTCGCATCGATTAACTCCTATTAAGGTCAAAATGCTTTCACAAAATCCAAATTTAGTTATAACCCTGAAGAAAACGTTTTACTCGCTGCCCCACGAAAACAAAATCAGGAAGGCATAAACAGCTGCATTACTCTCCCGAATCAGAAAGCATTCTGTCTCTGGGTTAAACACGCCATTGCCACGAAACCGAAAGGCAGAACGCAGAGATAGATGAATGACGAAGTAGGGGAGGAAAGCACTGAGAAATGTTCTGCTCTCTCCCAAAAGATATAATTAGAAAATAGATACACACTTCCCGATTATTCTTTCTTTCTAACACAGGTTTGTAGGTGCTGAGAGACGTGTGTTCATTTGGGAATTGACGAGGGATTCAAAATGGTCCCTGAAGCATGCTCTTCGGACACAGCGATCTTCTGTATCATCGCTAGGACGTTCATTGTGCTAATATTCAGGAATCCAAATAATTCGACATACTTAGAAAAGACACTGCAATTTCACCGCCTTATTTATCAATCGGTAACCTTAATATGCACATCTGTTGTTCTGAAGCTAAACATGAATTTTTGTCTATTCTATTATAAAATTATATTGTAAACTTAATAATATTTTGAATTTAAATACATTTGTTTTCTGATTTTTTAAATTATTCCATATAAGTTTTACATAAATTTATACGCTTATTAATTAATTCGATTTTTTTTTATAAATATCAGTCTTTAAAAATGTTTCAATTCGGGAGGAGGAATCAATCGACCGTGAGATGCGGTGATTGATTCATTCAATCCAATGCAATACCCTTGGAGGGTAATGGATGGCAATGCTGTAGCTAATTAAGTTCTAACTGAGGCTCGGCTATTGCTGTTACCCTCCTGCCATGATCAGAGCTTTAATAGCTCAATAACACTTTATCCCTACACTGTCCTCTACAGATAACGGGGAAGATGAAAAGCATTCTTGCTTCGCCCCTTTAAGCCAGTCCTTATAAGGATAAGGTTTCAATTCGTTAATAACGTCAATAATAATAATAATAATAATATCAATCATACAACTGATGGATATTGCTTTTCTATTTCCAGTTGAATGCAACCAAAGGCGAAGTCCTTCGAAATGTGTGAGAAGCATTGCTTGATTGAAAAGTGCCACTACGTAAAAAACATTTATCGCGGGTTCATTTAGTCGTATTCCGACTACTGTACTTGTGTCAAAGATGCCTTTCGTGCGTTAGCGAGAACAACAACGAAACGGAAAAAGCAAGTAATGCGCCATATCAAGAACGCGGAATTGAATAATTCAAAATTAGAAATCGAACCCTTTTAACTTTGTATTTCCTGTGATATGAGGAAAGCTTATGAAAAAAAAAAAACTATAGCCCACCCAATATAGACGAAACATTGACTGTGTCGTTCAGTAGATTCGTCTTCTTCATCTCATTAATTGAATATCTCACTGGACTTTCTAGTAAACTGACGAATCGAGATAGCTTGAAAACATTAGTTCACTTGGTCCGCAAAGTCCCGCTAATCAACAGTGTTTAGAATAGTAAGTCTGAAAGAAATGAGGAAACTGTTCAGGTTTAGTAGAAAAATGATATTATTATCACAGGAATGCAAATCAAGAATTCATTTAAAGATTTAATTTAACGTCTCGAAATACCAAAGCTTACACTGCGACCTCTGCAAAATGGAGAAATAATATATATATATTACTCTTATTTGAAGCAGTCAAGTTTACGCAACGCAAATGTAAACCGCATTAAGTTCTAAAAATTAAGATATTGCATAAATACAAAAACTAGCGAACAAAATGAAGTTTGGATTTTGCCTAAATATTTCTGAATAACATAAAAATCATTAATATTTCGAAAAATACAACCGATGAATTTTCTTCTTAGAAATTTTATAATCTACAAATTACAGATGAAATCATATTCCGTATAAAATAGAATTGAATATTTAATGAACACGTAGGTTTAATTATTTAATGATATCAGAATACTTATAATAATTTTATACTTAATTAAAACACCGTTAAGTTGTTTTTATATAATTTGTATAAGTAACTTTTAAAAATAATAACTGCAGTTAATGTGCTTGAGAATGATTCTGAACGCCCCGTGGTATATTAGAAACAACCAGCTCCACAGAGATACAAACATTCCCTATATTCTCTATTTTCTGCAATCTTTAGCATCCAAGTTTTTCCTAAAGACGTCTATGCATCCCAATGATTTGGTTCAACAAGCTGCAGCATACGAGGCAACAGACATATTCAAATATAGAAGACCAAAAGCTATATTAGCCTGCTATAACGATGCATAATCTCCATGCCCATTCAGGGCGAGCAAACTGCTCGTAAATTTTACCCTCACTGTAACCACAACAGATAGCGGGGAATATGAAAAGCATTTTGCTTCACCCTTAAAGACATAAATGTCAATTGTCAATTGCAGTTAAGTTTAAGAACTTAACTGCAGTTATTATTATTATTACTGCGTATATATATACATATATATATGCAGGTATATATAAACAATAACTGCAGTTAAGTTTAAGAACTTAACTGCAGTTATTGTTCCTAGTGGGAATCGACCGTGAGATACGGTGATTAATACCTTTGGAGGGTAATGGATGGCAATGCTGTAGCCAATGAAGTTCTAACTGAGGCTTGGCTATTACTGTTACTCTCCTGCCATAATCAGAGCTTTAATAGCTAAATAACACCTTATCCCTACACTGTCCACTACAGATAACGGGGAAGATGAAAAGCATTCTTGCTTCGCCCCTTTAAGCCAGTCCTTATAAGGACTATAAATGCAGTTATAACTGATATCAAATATCTTGGAGTGCTGAGGGACAAAAAACTGACTTTCAGCTCCCATGTCAAGAATATCTGTCTAAAGATATCAAAAATCATTGCCCAGCTCTATCCTTTAATCAATAGGAACAGTAAATTGAGCACCAGAATCAAACTACTTATATATAAATTGATGATTCGTCTTATACTCCTCGATGCTTCTTCGGCCTGTAGCCATATTGCTAATACCAATATACTAAAACTACAACGAGTGCAAAATAAATGTCTCAGAATGATCTGCAACGCACCATCGTTCGTACGTACTGTACAACTTCACCGGGACACAAATGTCCCCTACATCTATACCTTCATACAGACTACAGCAACTAAGTTCTTCTCAAAAAGCATCTGTGCACCCTAATAAACTAATTCAACTAGCGTCAAATTACGACGCAACAGATTACTTTAAGCATAAAAGACCAAAAGCTATCTTAAACTGCAACCTCAATGAATAATCCTCAGGCTCACTCAGGGCGAGTAACAGGCTCATAAATCTTTTCCCACTCATAGTTTTCCTCATTAGATAGCGGGGAATATGAAAAGCATCTGCTTCAACCTTTAGGTCAGTAATGTTAAACGTTAAAAGTAAATGCAGTTATGTTGTGCTGTGTTTAATGGATGGAATTGTAAAACTGATCAGAGAGCTCGTAGAAGCTCTCTGATCAGTATACGTAGGTTGAATTTTCTTTTCTTTTCTTTCCCCATTCCAATCTGTTGTTTTCAATAAACATTAGGATTTCAACTCGAATATTCACTAAACATTTATTGTTAAAATATTCTTAAATATTAAAAATCAATTTACCGTTAATGCATTTAAGGAAAAGAAGACTCACAGCGCAGCAACAAACATGTTGGTAATGATTTGGGGTGTTATACGAGAGGAAATACGAACTGCGGTGCTTGTATCCGACTTCGCTCTGAAAAGAAAAGAATTCATTTGGAAGGGAATTCAACTTTGAGATAAAATCATAATATTAAATCGTGAAATGTTTCATCTCATTGTAGCCATGGAAATAAATGAGAGTTTGAGAACTACTGAGTGGATGGCAATGATTACCAAGATGCAGCCCGATTGTGTGGACTTTGAATACATTGTATGCCCAACCACATTCAGTGCAATTGTGAGACCGACTTACATCCCACAGAAATGGGCGAGCCTTATAAAACTGCCAAGACAGAATAATATGCAGTTTTCAGAAATGATGAGCCGAGAGATTATAAATTAAAACAACTGAAAAAGGCAAGACCACAATATAATTAATTCAAGAAATCCAGAGAAGAAAAAAAACTAGAAACGTTGCATCCAAAAAGGAAACAGAACCAGAAATAATAAAATAAGAGACGAAGAATCCAAGTGAAGAGCACAAAATAACTCTACAGAAAAAAAAAAAAAAAAGGAACAAGAATAAAAACAAAAACAAATACTGAATTTGCTGAACAAAATAACAAAATTAAATTCATGGGGAAAGTGTTTTGTGAATCAGAGGATTCTCAATGATTTAACGGTAGTAGTGGAGAAAAAGACTGGCATTGTAATGAGACAGAGACATTTTGAGAACCGCCCAGTGGGAAACATCCTTCATGTTGCAATCAGTTGGAGCTTCAAAAGTTAAATCGTCGATTTGGGTTATATGAATGAGATAATCGGAGTTTTTTTGCGTCTCCACCCATTTTCTTCGCTTCCATTTTATGAAGATATTTAGGTTTGATTCGAATATCATAAAACGTTTCTAACTATCGATGAGAATTATTTTGATATCGAATGCTTAAAAGACACGACCTCAAAACGGATTTGCTCATTTCATTTCACTGCAAAATTCTCGATTGAATCAGAAAACTCGTCTGGTGTTTGAGCACGAGGCAAGTATTCTGGTTTTTCTCGTTTGAAAAATCACTTCTGAATTTATTTATTTTATTTTATTTTATTTATTTATTTATCCTTTATTTTTATTTTATTTATTTACTTATTTATTTTTTTGAAGTATAGCTAGTTGCGACATCGGTTGAGTGAGCAAATGGAGTTCACGTCTGCTGCCTTTTATTTGAATTGTGCTTCTCGAACTCGCTTTGCTTCAAGTTCTCGCTATCGGAGCTTGTATTTAAATACTCAAGTGTGCTAGAAGTATTCCTGACACTTTAGAGTATAATAATTTAAATTTGATGCACTCACACAAAACTTACTCCTCTTCGTCATTTCGTAAAACAGAGTAATTTGTTTTTCTATAAAATATCATTCTAAGCTTACATGATAATTATTATTCATTAAAATATCTTGTATTGAATAATTTTAGCAGATCTTTACTTAATTTTGATACTATAAATTTTCTCTGATTATTTTATATATTTTTCAGTAATACGTCATTAAATTTCACAAATACAATTCTTTAAGTACCTCTTGATAATTCGCGAGAGGATATATGGAGAGAATTACGATTCGCAAAAAGTCCTTTTTAGGACTTCCAGGGTAACAAATGGCAATGCTGTAGCCAATGAAGTTTTAAGTGAGGCTCGGCTATTGCTGTTACCCAGCAATCACTAGAGCTTTTTAGCTCAATAACACTCCATCCACACAGATTTTCTTCATTCAGATGACGGGATAAAGAGTCAAGGACTCAGTCCATCGCCCAGTTCTTATAATTTATAATAATGATAGTATTCGCTAGGTAGAATTCTCAAGTGGCGGTGTAAACATTTATATATAAGTAAATATATAAGTAAACTAATTGTTTTGATTGAAACTCAGCAAATATTCCTCTTACAGTGGCAAAGTGGAAATTAGATCCAACATTATTTCAAAGACGAATGTAGACACTATGAAAGTCTCTTAAGTTGACCAGAGTGCTTGCGGGAATACATTCCTCGACATTGACGGGTACCCTTAGTATAGACTACTTAAAAGACGTGAGTGTTGCTCAAACGTCTATATATTCTCCCATTATTAGTCCATTTGATAAAGGTTTCACTGGCCTGACAGCTGTTTCGAAGTGGTTGGTTCTCTTCAGAGACCAGACAGGAACCTTAAGACAGCAAAATCTCTGTTGCCATGAGTGGAGGAGTCCCATGGAGACTCCTCCACTCGACCATGTGCTTCCGACTCTGCCTGGATTTCACTCATTTGTCTGCGAAACAGTTCCCCCCCCTCGATAATATATTGAACCCCATAAAATTAGGATTCTAGGGATGGGAAGAACCGACATCGCTGGTGGGTATTATTAGGGGTATAGACAGTGAGGAAGCAAATGTTTCTACACCCAAACTTCCAGTCTATAAAGACTAAACTTACTGCAACCTCTTTTTGAACATTGTGAAACCCACCTACTATAGGCTCACGAACAAGGATATCTCTCTGCCCCACGATCACCAAAACACCAGAAATTTAGTAAAGGAAGCGTCTGGTAAAGGTTTCAATGTCCCAGAACTGATAAATATGCATATCCTCAGAAACAGTAAATGAATCTGATGAAGTAAAAATTGTCTCCAAATAGGATGCTGTGCGGAAATTGTCAATGATGTTAAAAATTTCTAGAATGGTAACCCCCCATCTTACTATTTCACTTAACGTCCCATATAAGAGAGTTATGTCCTGTTCCCTATTTATGTCCGGGGAAGATCTCGAAAAATTCGAGCGATCCCTCTGATCTCCCAATAATGAGCAACCTTAACGATCATTTATCTCCGCATTGTCTCTGCTCAATGAAAGCTGACCCTATCACTGAGTAGAACCGCTCATATTCCACGGAATGGAATCCGCGTCGGCAACCTCGATAAAGGCTACCCCAACAAACCCAAATCTCCGGATACTCAACAGTAAAGTAAAGTTATCTCTCTAAGCTGAGAAAGACTTCTTAAATGAGTCTGATGAGACATATCGGTTACGGAGAGAGCGGACCATTCCACGTTGACACAGGGGGCGAACGAACCTTCCTTGTTGAATATGTAAAATACTGGTTTGTCGACTGCGGCGAGGAGCCTTTCCATTGCAACAGATATTCCCCGGAAGGTGCGGATTACGAGTGTTCCTCCACCCTAATTTCTTGATTGTACTCGGAACTAAACTGGTATTTCTTTCTTTTCTGCATTAGAGGAGTTTGACAGGTTTTTTAAAGTGTTCACTTTTCTTCGGCAGACGATGTAACTCTTGCGAAAAGAGACAGTTCTTCCTTGCATGAAGATTCTGTTCTGGGTGGTTGCTGTATTGATTTATTTGCTTTAGGAAATCTATTTTGATTGTTCTAAGCAGGCTTCCAACCATGATGCGAGTTGTTTTGGCCCGAGTATCTATAACCTTGCAGCAACTTGACTGCTATCAGAAGTCTTCATTTTTGAAACTTTCTTACCTCTGAAGCAAGACATACAACTAAAGACTTCTATATATCTCCGGAAATTATATTAAACAAATATAATTTTGCTTATATAAATATAAAAGTATTTGCATAAGCAATATCTCAGACAGGTGATCCAGTCAATTAAAAGATTCCTAGGAACTAATACTTATACCAAAAATACCAAAAATATAATATAATAGATTATTAAAATACAATAATTTGATAGAATACGTTTAGAAAATTAAAACATACATACATACATCTTCAAGGCCCACCTTTCGTAATTGGGTTGTGGAGGCAGCAGATGCAAGAGGAACTTCCAATTGTCACGATCCTCGCCACCAAGCTCAGTTGTTCTGGTGGGACTCCAAACTGTCTCCACCGATATAATCTATCAAGTGAATGCTTGGCCTTCCACGTGGGCTCCCACCCTCTGGCTTGGAAAAGAGGGCCTGTTGGGTGGAGCCTTTCTTGTGGCATTCTGACCAGGTGCCCGTACCAACGCAACTGTGATCTTTCAATGCGGAGAAGCAATGGTTGAGTATTGAGGGTTCCCGAATTGCAGAGCTTCTGACTCTGTCGAGTCTTGTCAGCCACGCAACCCCTCGAAGGAACCTCATTTCAGCCGCTTGGATTCGTGTCCACATTCTTTCTGTCATTACTCAACTTTCATGACCATAGGTGAAGATGGGGACATAGACTGTATTAAAGACAGCGAGCTTTGCCATCTGGCTTCTCCTGCTTCAATACTACCGAACGGCCAAGCTCCCGCATTATTACGCTTGCCGAGCCAATTAGAGTATATAGCTCTACGTCCCACTTGCCATCACTCGTGAATATGGACCCAAGGTATTTAAACCTCTCCACCTGCTTCAGTCGGATTCTACTCACATGTAGCGTGCACTGGGATGGTTGTCTTGAGACCACAAATGTTTCAGTTTTGGCCACACTGATCTCCATACCAGCTTCTGCACAAACAGCTACAAACCTATCCAGGATCTGCTGGAGGTCATCTGTGGGAGAGCTAAGCAGAACTAGGTCATCTACAAAAAGCAGACGTCCAATGCTACATCTTCCAATTCTGACACACTCACTGACTCGACTGTACCTATCAATCCAGTCCATAAATATTATGAAAAGGAGGGGTGACAGAACACACGCTTGGCAGAGGCCAACGGAGAGTGTGAAAGATTCAGAGATTGCGCTGTTTAACCTGACACAAAATTCCAGGCATTAATACAGGGACTTGATGGCATCTAATAGTTGGCCATCCCCTCTGTACTCCTGCACTACTTGCCAAAGCTTTTCCCGAGGAACCCGGTCATATGCCTTGTCCAAGTCCACAAAACATGTGTAGACATTCTTGGCATATTCCCAAGATTTCTCGAAGATTTCCCCAAAGTGAAGATTTGGTCAATTGTGCTTCTACCAGGACGAAAGCTACATTGTTCTTCCTGTAACGTTGACTCAACTATGCTCCTGCACCGTCTTTCCAAGCACCTAGCATATACTTTTCCAGGCAGGCTGAGCAGAGAGATTCCACGATAGTTACTGCAAGCCTTCTGGTCTCCCTTCTTGAAGACTGGTACAGATATCCAAGAAGCCTGACACACTCCAGTCAGCCAAAGAGCGCTGTCTCAATTTAAGGCTTTTAGCATTTCGGGCCGAATTTCATCATCGCCAGCAGCCTTGCCCGATTTTAGCGATTTTATTGCTGAATGGACCTCTTCTGCTGTGAGACTAGTCATTGACCCGATCTGCACCTCTTGGATGTCCACAACTGCTGGGCCACCTGGGTTAAGAAAGCTCTCAAAGTATTCCCTCCATCTGTGGAGGATATCCTTCTCAGTTGTTAAAAATGCACCATCAGAGGCCCTTGCTGTGCACGATTTCCTCCCTCAAAGGAGGCGGATGGTCTGCCAGAATACTTTGCTTTCATTTGCATAGGATGAGTCTAATCTTTCTCCAAAGGATTCCCAAGCTTTCTGGTTTGCGGTCTTTACTGCCTCAGCAGCAGCAGCCTTTCGTGTCTCAGAATACCTGAAACGCATGTCAGGTAGGCCTTCTTTTTTTCCCGGACAGCTTTTTGGAAATTAAAACATTATTAATTTAATTTGATTTATGAATAAGGGAACAATATTATTCTGTGTATAATATTTACGAAATTTGATTATACAGAATGAACTTTGAGGTTGATTTTCAGTTTTCATGAGATCACAATTCAAAAGGATTACAGGAAAATAATCAAGCGATATTCTATAAAACCAAACCCAATTATTTACGTGCTAAATCACTGCATACTCCAAAAGGTAGGAATTCCATCATCGTCAACACTAGAAGGTAGAGCCGCTTTCCCATTAATGATTACGAAGAAATAATCAATGAACGCAAATTTCTTTCGTCAGAAATCCGGGAAAATGGCCCTGAAAAGAGAACGAGAAATGTTTTAAGAAATACAAAATTCAAACCATATTCACAGCTCTTAACAAATTACGATTCGTCCGTTGAAACTATAAGAAGCAGCCTGAAGTGCTAAAGCATTTATGACTGGTGTGATTATAATGTTTCCTATTACGGACAAACAGAAAAACTGATAGAACAGCGTAGAAACGAGAACGCTTCTCCATAAGCATCACATATGACACCTCCTCATCTCTGTCCGGTCATGGACTGAATTTTGCGACAACATCGTAGAAAACAGTAAAGCGGGACGCAATTGAGACAGACAGCAGAGAGAGAGAGAGAGAGACAGAAGATACACTAACCATCGGCCAACCAGACCGGAAGGTGAGTGATTGTCATATTGTATTAATCAATATTCGTATTGAAATATAAATGTGATCGAGTTAGTAAGAAAGAAAGTTGAATTGAATAGAATGATTGTAAATACAGCTGAAGGGCTTTAAGGTGATTAAACATGATATTTTGAAATTTCGGGTGGTCTTCTGACCTGATTATTTGTTCCTGATGATTTTGAGATATTGCTTATCGCTAGTTAAAGATGAAAGCTGTAGCATGTAGCCACCTACAAAATTTGACTTTATCAACCATTTTCTTTTTCCTACCTCCGCATTTCATTTTGTTTGAATTCTGAATAAATTACCGAAGATCTTAATGCAAACAATTCGTATTTGGTTAATTTCGGTTGAAAAACGCGATCTGAAAAGAATATGACCTACTGAATAAGTAATCTGCGCCCGAATCGTATTTGATTTCGACTCAGATAAAATACTCTGAACAATGTAAGAACAAATACAAGCTGCCGTAAAGAAGACATTCTTCAAAACAATTCATGGATCGAGAGCCGGGTCCTACTTACGTAATTTCGGGATGACTTTATTTAATATTATTAGTGTTGTCATTCTTTAATCTTAAATTCTGTTTGTCACATTATTATAGGCAAATAGACAACATTTCTTTAAAATTAAATATTTTATCCAGAAATCTAAGAAGAGTTGTTCTATAAGATGCGATTCGTGTACATACGAGTGCTAAAAAATTAAACGAATTTTCTGATATATTTTTCATATTTCCATATATGCTGTTTTTATAAAATGACCTTTTTATTGTTTTACTGCAATTGTAATGAATAATTATCACGTATTTTTCATAAATATAAATAAGATATTTCTTAATTAGATTTAAAAAAATCTCACCAAATAACTGAATATATTTTTTATTTCATAAATATAAATAAATATTTTTATTTAAAAATAAATAAACATAAACAAAACTTAAAATCTTTACTTAAAAAAGGAATCATGAAGATTATTTTACAAACTTATCCTTATCCTTATAAGGACTGTAAGCTTAAAGGGGCGAAGCAAGAATGCTTTTCATCTTCCCCGTTATCTGTAGAGGACAGTGTAGGGATAAGGTGTTATTGAGCTATTAAAACTCTGCTCATGGCAGGAGGGTAACGGCAATAGCCGAGCCTCTGTTAGAACTTCATTGGCTACAGCATTGCCATCCATTGCCCTCCCAGGTTTTCATCCATCCACTTTACAAACCCCTCACGTAAAGCATTTTTATGAAACTTATTCAAAGCTAACAGGTGTTTTAAAAAGATTTAACGTAATAAAATAAAACTTTTCTTATATTTAAAACAAATTAATCTATAGAAACTATTCTTTCAAGCAAAACTATATTTAAGACATAATTTCAATTTTTCCCATAAATTATATTCACTCAAAGAACATAATTAATTCTCGTTGTAAAGCACCAAAGTCGTATAAACACTTCTGATGTTACACCTCATTATAAATTGAGATAGTTGAATGAAATGATATCTTGATGCCTGCTATGGGAAGAATTTTGCAAAAATTTCTAATCACCAGATGAATTTGTTCACCTCTTTAGAAACTAAGAGTTTGCTTATTAGAAACTCGGAATTCGAACAAAAACACTACGTTCAGTGCATATTTAGGAATCTCTAATTAAAAAGTTTCAACAGGGAGCGCAACTAGAATGATGTTGAAATGACGTCACGCGTGAATAACACTCTAACTTCATGTCCTAAGATTTTAAACAGTTGCATATGGTACGCCAATTCACGTGAATAAATTAGCGATAATTTTACTTATTATTATTATTATTATTATTATTATTATTATTATTATTATTATTATTATTATTATTATTATTATTATTATTGTCTAACTAATAAAAGAATATTCCAAAACACTATTTCGAATCCCTTTTTACAGGTTTTCTACATACGAGCAATTCGTATTTTAACTTACTTGAAGTGCACCGATATCTTGCAGTTGGGCAATGAAAAATGTTTAATGTGGTAATTCGTTTCTCCTTCTATACTATACCGAGCATTATTCGATTGCTAAAATATTCCACACTAATATCGTATGTATTTTAAGAATAATAAATACACAGAACTATATATTTAAATATAACGTTCGATTTTATTTTAATTTCCCTTGAATGTGAAAAACAAACGGAAACGTAGCGCATGTGAATGCTTAAAAGTGACAAAATAATTCGATTGGTTATAAAAAAATAATAATAATCCGTACGTATTGCGATCTGAAATCGGCAATTCGCGTGATCATAGTTGTGTTGATAGCGTCCATCGTTTCAACAATTAAAAAAAAAAAAAAAAAACTTAATGATTATAATCGCGGTGCCAGATCTAATCTTCGTGGAGAAACGCATATCGCCGTAGAAGAAATGAAAGGCTGTTTAACAAATTTGAGATTTAGAATTATAACAGGAAAACAATGCATAATCTTCTACACCTCAAAGGCCTGCTACATATTGGCTTGCAATAAACTAATGTACAAATTAATAATAATAATAATAAGAAGAAGAAGAAGAAGAAGAAGAATAAAGCAATTGTTCCTCGAATTCGACAAAAAATTGAATTCGACGTGCTGTTTGCAAATAATAACTGAGTATTGGGTTTAAATAACACCAAAATCAAATTAATCGAAAATAAATACAGTCGACGAAAGTTTAACAGATAACAGCACAGCTGGTTTCACGATTTCGCTAAAGAGATTTGAAAGAAATTTTAGCATATTATATATTAGTATATAACTTTTTTTCTAACTAAATAAATATCTCTAAAATCTTCTAACTAGACTATTATTTAAATATTTTAAAACATTGAAACTTATCTTGATTGCTATAAAATTTTTAAGACACCATTTATTTTTAAGAATAACCTTTTTTGGAATAGAAATAGGTTTGGTAGTGCAGCTAAGGTTGTTTAAAATTTTAAAAAAAGCACATCCTGGGAGGGTAATGAATGCTGTAGCCAATAAAGCTCTATCTGAGGCTCGGCTATTGCTGTTACCCTCCTGCCATGATCAGAGCTTTAATATCTCAATAACACCTTATCCCTACACTGTCCTCTACAGATAACGGGGAATATGAAAAGCATTCTTGCTTCGCCCCTTTAAGCCAGTCATTTTAAGGATTTTAAGTGCGGCTAAATTTCAGACGTCTGTGGTTCTTCTCTTGACAAATGACAAATTTTTAACTTTGTGTAGACAAAACTATGAGCTGAACATCCAGAAACTGAAGAGATTTTGGGCGTTCTCATTCTATCAAAAATCACATAACTATTGCTTAAGTAGCGCCCTTAACTTTCTGCTTTTCTTTAGATGCTCGTCGCAGTATTATGTGGCAGTTATCTAATGACTGTAAAAGGATTCTATGAATCAGTTCGCCAATACTTGGGAAAGCAATGAACCCTTAGTTAAACCGCGCTTCTATCAAAAATATCACAAAACACAGAGTGGAACAGTTATGTAATACATTCGTAGCATCAGCATAAAAAAGTTCTATTTTGGTTAAATTTTAGAATTATTTAAAAATAATTGGTTTATATGCCTCAGAATAAGGAAGAGAAGACGATAATATCGAATTTTATAATTAGTTACAAAATATATATAATAAAATAAATAGAAATGATTATTTAATTTATTTAAAATAAAGAGCCAATAGGCTTCATTTCGGCGATGTAAACATTATTTAAATTAAAGGGGTATTGAATTCCACATTGTTTTAAAACCGAATAAGAAACTAAAATATCAGAACCAAAGAGTTTGATGCCGAATATATTAACTATAAAAGTATCGGCGACTACTAGCGTAAGCTAAAGCACGTAGTACAAACTAAGGCAACTCGTAGCAAAGGTGGAGGAAGTTCGGATCGCTATTCTTAGTATTTTCCATATCGTAAAAAACATCTCCTAGGAGATGTATGATGTGATACATTATAGTGGGAGGGCACTACCCAGACCGGTTTCGATCTTTGTAAAAGCAAAATGGGCTCTAAAATCAAGACGATCCCCAAAGATCGGCCAACTCCGCTTTGTTCCACTCAATGACAGGTTCACCCCGCCACCGAGAAGAACTTCTCAGCATTGGATCTACCCAGTGGCAGGCTCATCCCACCACCAAGCATAGCCATAATCTCAGCGGTGGCCCCACTAAGAGACAGCCAAAAACCTATCCTCAAGCAGAGCTTCTCAGAGCCAGCCCCCCACCGGTTTCGATCTTTATTGAGATCTCATCAGTGAGTAGCTAGACCAAAATAATACTAACGTTTTGCGAAAAGAACTTCTACACTTTGCTATACGAGTTGTCAAAAAGGTGCGCCCATAAATTATTTAAAATAAAGAGCCAATAGGCTTCATTTCGGCGATGTAAACATTATTTAAATTGAGGGAATATTAAATCCCACATTGTTTTAAAACCGAATAAGAAACTCAAGGTTCGGATTCAAAGAGTTTCATGCCGAATATAGTAACTATAAACGTATCGGCGACTACTAGCGTAAGCTAAAGCACGTAGTACAAACTAGGGCAACTCGTAGAAATACTATATTCGGTATGAAACTCATTGATTCCGATCTTTGAGTTTCTTATTAGGTTTTAAAACAATGTGGGATTTAATATCCCCTTAATTTAAATAATGATTATTTAATATTTTAGCAAGAGATTTAAATGCAAGAATTGGAAATACCAAAATTAATAATAATATAGGAATATATGGAGAACATACTCCAAACAGATCCAACCCAGTCCTTTTTAGGACTTCCAGGGTAGCGGATAGCAATGAAATAGAATATAAAAGAATAAGAGCCATAGCTAAAAGAGAAGTCAGAAAAAGACATAGAGAATCATGGAACAAATTCGTTTCTAATTTAGAACATGATTTATATAAAATAATACTTAATTCGTATAAGATTTTGAAACATTTAAGTACAGATACTACAGAAAACGTAAAATTAAATCCGAATTGAAATTAGAAGAATTTCGAAATTTCTACACAGAACTGTGGACAGATAATATTAAAAAAAAAAAAAAAACATAACTGGCAACCATTTTATGAAAATTAAAAGTAAATAACTAAAGAAGAATTAGAAATCAGCCTGAAAGAAACATGAAAAGGAAAATCACCTGGAGAAGATAAGCGAGGTTCAGAACTGTATAAATATGTATAAATCTGCATATTCAAAGAAAGACTCTTATTATTTTAAAATAAAATTTATTCAACTGGTATCCCCCAATAGAATGGAAAAAAAGTATCAGTGAAAAAAGCATTTAGAGATGACCCTAAAAACTATAGGGGTATAAATATTCTGCCTGTAACAAAATATATAGCAGAATTTTAAATAACAAAATAATGAAATATTCCGAAAACTTTATTTTAGAAGTACAAAATGGGTTTAGAAAAGGACAATCATGTATAGACACAGCCTTTTGCCTAAACTTAATAATAGATAAAAGAAGAGAATACAATTTAGAAACACATATTGCATTTATTGACTTTGGAAAAGCATTTGACAAAGTCAAAAGAAACATATTATTTAACATATTAAAAGAAAGACAAATACCAAATAATATCCTAAAAGCTATCACAAGTATATATGAAAATCATCAAATGCAAATAGGATTAAATCACTAGCTATCATATACGAGAGAGATAAACCAAGGAGTCCGACAGGGATGTCCTCTCTCAGCAACTCTTTTTTTAATATCTACTTAAATGAAATAATAATAAAATGGAATAAAAATTTACATCAAGGGATTAAACTTTCTCCTACAGTAAACTTAAACACTCTCCTCTTTGCAGACACCAAATAATAATA
The DNA here is from genome assembly GCF_054136105.1 of Typopeltis vanoorti. NCBI lineage: Eukaryota > Metazoa > Arthropoda > Arachnida > Uropygi > Thelyphonidae > Typopeltis > Typopeltis vanoorti. Next base: position 112,766,984 of record NC_143568.1, read on the forward strand.
ATTACAAATTCTAAAGATAAACTACAGAAAGCTATTTTAGATCTAAATGAGAGAGCCAAAGATTATGGTATGATAATATCAACAGAAAAATCAAAAACTATGGCCTTTAAAGGACAAGATCCAGCAAGAACTGAGATAGTAATAGATAACAAGATCTTAGAACAGGTGAATTCATTTAACTACCTAGGATGTATGATAACGAAGGAAAATGAAAAAGATATAAACGTAAAAATTGCAAAATATTTAAAAATAACAGGTGTAATTAACTCTATATTTAAAGTAAACCTAGTTCAAAAACAAACCAGACTAAAAGTATACAATACATTAGCCCTACCAGTCTTAATGTATGGAAGCGAAATCTGGACAATAAAACAAAAAGACAAACAAAGATTAACAACAGCAGAAATGAAGTTTATGAGAAAAACTGCAAAGTATACCCTATTTGATCACAAAAGAAATGATGATATTAGAAACAAAAGATATTATGAAAGAATTAAACCAAGAACCAGTAATAGAAAAATTAAAAAATATAAACATAAATGGATGGAACACGTTCAAAGAATGAAAACAGAAAGATTACCAAAACAAGCCTTAAAGTACAAGCCATTAGGAAAAAGAAAACCAGGACGTCCTCTTAAAAGATTCATCGATGACTTCTAAGGCGGGAACTGGCCACACTAGGGCTTAATCCTTGATATGTATGATGATGATGATTAATATTTAAAAATAATATATAAATATTTATAATATGTATAATATGCTGTAATGCGAAAAGCTAACAAAAAATAACCAAAATATACTTAATGAATGGTAGAGTGAGTTCGTGGGCCATTCTCAAATAACTTAGCAGGCCTATTTTAGTCGCGTGTCAGGAATGCGGCTGACTTGCAGCAATTGTGGAATGATTTGAATGAACTGGAAGTGTGAACATGCTGAAATGGTTGATAGTTCATGGCTCAGGTTCTTAAATGTAAATGTATGTATCTTGGTATAAGAAGATTGTCTGTAGTGTATTACAACTGGGGGGGGGTATGCTAGAAGAAACTGATCAGGCTAAGGATCTTGGAGTTTTTGGTAGATAGGCAGCTGAAATTCAAAAGTCACATTATAAAGATTACAAACACAACTCCGATGATAATTGGCATGCTGGAACTATCCTTGACATGTAGTTATAAAGACGTTGTTTTTGCCACTTTACAAGCGATAGTGGTATGCAAATTATGATATCATATTGAAACTTTGTGGAATGCAAACACTTAAAAAGGAGAAAGAAGAGTAATGTGATTGAAACCTACAAACTTCCGAGAGTTTTTATTTTTTTATTTATTTTTTATTTATTTTCACTTCATGGATGGTAGGGGGAGAACAAGATGGCATTTATGGAAGATAAGAATGAAGGGAGTCAAAGAAAGTGTGAGAATTGGCGTTTTCTCTGATTGAGCGCTGCGTGATTGGAGTGGCCTCTCTTTTTAGGTAGTAGGTGAATGAATAGTAGGTGAGTGTTATCAATTGCAAAAGACACTCTAGGTTCCAAACCCAAAATACACAAACAGTGGATAATCCAAGAAATCATAGAAGAGAAAAGAGAGGCCAAGATACTTGTAAACCAACAAAACAATGAAGAGAATAGAGAAAAATACAGAGTACGAAAAAATAAAGTTGATAACCTATGCAAAAGGGCCAAAGAAAGATGGTTAAAAGAAAAAGCTAAGAAATGCCAAGAAGCATACCAACAAAACAACCTAAAAGTCTTCCATGATATTGTAAGAGAATTACAAAGGAATTCTCAGCAAAAGCAGTAACAATGATAAACAACAAGATGACTGAAACCGGGAATATTGAATATATAAGAAAAATCTCGTCAAACCATTGTAAGACTATCTTCCACCAAGGAAACAAAAGTACAATGCCAACAATAGAAGAAAATAATGATCACCCAAAAATTTTACAAGAAGTTAGATACCCAATTAAACAGATGAAAAACAATAAAGCACCAGGCATTGATACTAATCCTACTGAACTGTGGTCATATGGAGGCAGCATATCAATAGAATATTTAGCCACCCTATTCAGTAAAATACTACAAATAGGAGAGATCCCAGATGACTGGAGAACTGGAAAGATCATCCCAATATACAAGAAAGGAGACAAAAAAGACTGCAGAAATTACAGACCAATCAATTTACTCCCTCACACCTATAAAATATTCATACGAATTATACAAAATAGATTAAAAAACACCTATGAAGAAATGGTAGGCATAGAACAAGCTGGTTTCCGAGGAAACTATTCAACAATAGACCAAATTTTCACATTGCACCAACTAGCATGGCTCAGCTGGGAAGACCATAAAGAACTATATTGTTGTTTTGTGGACTTTATACAAGCTTTCGATAACATCAACAGAGAAATCCTTCTTAAAATTCTACTAGAAAAAGCAATAGATAAATATATAATACCGTTTCTGATAAAATATTACTATAAGACAAATGCAATAATTAAAAAGGACACACTCACAACAGAACCCATAGAGATCCAAAAAGGAGTAATGCAACGATGCCCATTATCCCCATGCCTATTCAACATATATCTAGAAGAAGTTGTAAAGAAGGCTATAGACAATGAGCCTGGAATCAATGTCAATGGTTTAAACATAAATAATATCAAATATGCAGATGATCTCGTCCTTCTTGCAAGAAAACAAATGAACTATACAAAAGTTGATCAACAAGCTAAACGAAAGCTGTAAAACATATGACATGACAATAAATATACAAAAGACGAAAGTGATGAAAATAGGGAGGAACGGAACTACCATCTCAGCCACCCTAAACGGAGAACAAATAGAACAAGTAGTCAACCTCATGTGCCTTGGATCAAAACTGACAGAAACAATAGATGAACTCAAAACAATCAAACACAGAATACCGATAGGATGGACCAACATGGAAAAATTAAGAAAATCTGGCAAACAAAGAAGATATCTAAGCAAGCCAAAATCAAATTATATGAAGCAATAATTATACCAACAGTCATCTATGGAGCAGAAGCGTGGACAGTTAAGAAAAGAGAGGAGAAAAAACTGTTGGCATTTGAAATGAAATGCTTAAGAAAAATAAATAGAACAAGTTGGAGAGAAAAGAAAACAAACATCACAGTCAGACAAGAACTATTGTATAAAAAGACAATAAGAGAAAAAAATTGAGAAAACAACAACTGAGATGGTTTGGCCACACTGTACGCATGGACGCAGACAGACTTCCTAAAGTCCTAATCAATACTTTTCCAACTGAAAAAAGAAGACCTGGAAGACCAAGAATTACCGGGCTGAAATTAATAAAGAACATCTCGGGATGTAGAACATATAAGGAACTTTTTTCTTTACTTTTCTTGAATGAATTCAAGAAAAGTAAACCTTTCTTTAAGAATGCCGATAGCAAAACATGTCGGATAGGTTTACGGCGTGTTGTGAAAGGAATACTCATTTTTAATTAAAAAATAATTTCACGGTGGGATTGAATCACGATTCGTATCAGAATCGATTGTTTACGGAGAATTTTGAATTCATTTAACGGGATTGGCGAGGAGATATAATTAGAGCTGTGTGTGATAAGTGCTTATACAAGAGAGGTTGCGCAAGTTTGCAGCATCGTTGGTTGAACCACCTTAAGCTGGAATGTACATGCTAAAGAGAAGAGAATAAAAATGAAGATAAGAAAATATCCCTTTGTCCCCGAGTAATATGCTACTATATTTATACGTTTAAAACAAAATAGATAAGCATATGAAGTGAATTAAATGGAAAATATTGTGTAAAATATGCATTGAAATATTTTATATTTTCATATTTATTATATATAAAATAATTCAAAGTAAAATAATTACTATTTAAGATGATTTTAATAATAACTCTTTTCATTTCCTAAAAATTTTGCAAAATAATATCATATACCATTTAGAATTATGTATAATTTAAATCTCTGAAATGCGACATTTACGTGTGCTGTGTAGTGAATTTTTTCTCACTTGGGTGATTGGAGAGAACGGATGTTCATTTCTTTCCGCTAGATAGAGAGAGAGAGAGAGAGAGAGAGAAACACTAAACGCCATTGAAATTAAACTGCGCTTAATTTCAATGGCGTTTATTGTTTTTCGCATTGCATGAGCTCCATCCCATCTCGAATTTTTACTTTCTATCCCTCTGCATGAAATGTGAATGAGGTAAATAGCTGCGTAGGTTCCACCCGAAACGAGGACCAGTGGTGGATGGCTGATTTCTAGGCAGGTAGAAAGCTCTAACTAAGGCCTAGAGAAAATCAGGACTCTTCCACCGTTACTTCGCGCTTTTTTCTCTCTCGATTTGCTGGCAGCCCTTCAGGACTGAGGCATTTTTCTTTGCCGGCAGATCCTCGATCGGACCTACGGGATTTCATACGTGGGTTCTAGGATCTGTGTCTTAACACCTCCTATCCTTGGCAATGAGTGAAGTTGACACTGACGCCATGATAGAGTCCTTGGACAGAGGGTTGGATCTAAATCTACTAAAACGCTACTTAAAAATATTTCGAAATGGAATGGCCAGGATTTCTGAAGCGCTACTCTATGACGTGAGGTGACGATGAGAGCGAAGACACTGTTTCGGTAAAGGAAAAGCTGGATTTGATGGTCTCCACTGCCTCGGATAGGGGAGAAATCCATTTGCGCAAAATACAAGCCACAGAGCCACTCAAGTTGATGGTATGGACGACGACGATCCCATTTCTGACTTCTCTGCCTCTCTAAGGAGAGAAAGTGCACCCGATCATTCTAAGAGAGAAGAGAAGTTGGACGTATTTAAGGTACACCATGTCTAACTTACAGGTAGTTTACACATCAGCGAAAAACGTGGACGATGGTATCAAGGTCCAACCAGCAACGGTGATGGACTACCGAAAATTAACAAAGGAAATGGACAACAAAGGTATGCAATATCATACATTCTCTCTCAGGCCGGAGAAAAACTTGAAGATAGTGCTCTGAGGTGTGTCAGAGGACATAAACAATGAAGAAATAGCTGCTGATTTCCGCTATCAAGACCTGCCACTCATCAGTGTCAGCAGAATGTTCAGAGCTGACAAGAGTCCGATGCCATTAGCCCTGACAGAGATCCATAATGCATACAAAAGCATTTATGATTTAACATCCGTATGTTGACTCAAGATCACCCCAGAACCTCTGAGGAAAAGGGGTTCTTCTGGGCAGTGTAACACGTGCCAGAAGTTGTGCAAAGCCGAGTACAGATGTATGAAACGCGGTGAGAGCCACCCAACTAAACACCTGCACCAAGCTAAAAACCACATCCGCTAAATGCAGTAGCCCTCACCCTGCCATTACAGAGAACGCACTCACCACACAAAAAATAAACGGCTTGAGTCGAACAGACAACCTGTTTCTCCGCGATCTGCCGAAACTCCAGCTCCTCTGTTTCCTGCTGTTCAGCATATTCTCCCAGATGTTCAACCGCTGCTGACAGAGATCTCCAGGAAAATGGGCCCTCCCCATCAGACAAGAACTTATGCTGAAGTGGGCCGTTCAAAAAGGAAACATCAGAACACAATCAATCTAATCCAGTGTCAAATCTAACAGCAGTCATTACTGATTCTCTAGAGAACATGCTCCAAGATTTCAATAAATCCAACCCATCATTGAGCTCTACCAAAAGATTCTTACATGAAATCCAGTCCATCCTAAATGCACTCACTAAAGAAAAGGAATAAAATTATCCCTGACTCACAACCGATTATCTCACGTGCGAACGGAGTCAAGTACAAAATTCTGGAACTCCAAGAATTCACGCATAGATTTCATCCAGATATCATTTCAATTAACGAAATCGATCTCAGTGCAGAGGACAATCCTAAATTAAGAGGATACGAACTGTATAGAAATGATAGGCTTAATTACAGAGGTGGTGGCATCGCCAATCTATAACCAGCCTTTCAACTACTAATCTGAGATTACTGGAATAGAAGTCTTCACAAACACAGCTGGCAAACTTAAAATCTATGCCTACTACAACCCACTGTTAAAAACATTATTGATTGCAGATATGGACGCTATAACTGGTGTCAGAGAACCAAGCCATTATCATTGGAGAGGTGAACTCGAAGTATCCTACCTAGAAGAGTAGGTCCACCAAAAAAAAAAAAAAAAACACGGCCGTATCCTTTTCAACTGCACAGGATCCAGTTACGTTCTCGTGATAGGCCCTACCGAACCATCTCATCACAGTTCCACTGGCACTGCCGACATTTAAGATACTCCCAGAACACATTGGTCCTGTGCGTCATATCAAATTTAAAGATGAAATTGAATTTACTTAGCGGTGAAAAACTCACCAAACTGATCAATGCAGCCCTAAGCAAGCACACATCTACCACAACTGCCCTCAAGCCCAACTGTTCACCTGAAGATATTATGGATTTAATCAGAAAGAAACAAAAGCAAGGAAAAGATACCACAACACTCTTGCTCCACAAGACAGGAAAATCCTTAACAAACTAAATCAGTCGGTCAGAGAAGCTCTTAAATTATACAGAGACAAACAATGGGAGAATAAGTTGACTTCTGTCTCAAATACTTATCATTCCATCTGGAGTCTCTTGAGGGGTGTCAGAGGCAGGTGTAAATCACTTCCTCCCGTCCAGTCAGATCTGGTCCTGCACATACAGACATTGAAAAATCAGAAGCCAATTGCTAGGAACCTAGAAAAGCAATGCAGACCAGCATATGAAAACCTAAACTTCTACCACATATATAAAATTCATGGCCATATCAGACATTCATTAAAACCCTTTGGTACCTGTAACGGTGCCTGCCTCACAAACGGATATATATATACAGGGTGTTCGGGATAAATTTGACATATTTATAATTAATTATATTTTTCCGTAAGTTACATGTATTAACACACACTTCTCTTCATTTAAAAGTTTGGACCCTTCTTCATTCATATACAAGATGTCAGAAAGGATGGATAGCTGGAACCCACCTGAATCATGGAAGAGAATAACTTGTATCATGATGATTCGTGCCCGCCATCAAAATAAGGATATTACGACTGCTGCCCAATGCTCCCTGAATACAGTAAAAACAATCAGGCATGAACTAGAGACTTGCAATGGTGACTACGAGGATGTAGCAAGAAGAAAGATCCCTAGCAGACGATCTGATTGCGTTCGTACAGCAGAATTCCTCGCAAATCTGCAGGAACAGGTGTTGAAGAACCCTGGCATTGGAATTCGGGCTTTGTTCGTGGAGTTGCTAACTGTAGTCAAGCCCTGGATAACAATGGTAGCCAATGGTAGGCCGTATGTATGGCAGCAGGATTCGGCCCCTTGCCACACCTCTGGGAAAAGTCAAAAATGGTTGTCTGAAAATTTCTACGACTTCACCAGTCCAAATGTTTGGCCTCCAAACTCCCCAGACCTTAACCCCATGGATTATTTTGTATGGGGCGCAGTTGAAAAAGACACCAATCGCACTTCCAGTAATACAAAAGCCCAGTTAATGGATAAAATTAAAACAGTTTTTGCGGCCCTTCCCAGGGAGACTGTAGCATCAGCTTGTTCGAGGTTCCGAAGCAGAATTGAAGCTGTGATCGATGCTAATGGTGGTTATTTTGAGTAAATCTTGTTGATAGTATTGTAATTAACTCTGCCTGTAATGTTTTTTTGTCAATTCATTAAATTTAATAGATACAAAGAAGATTTTCTTTTTCCTTACGAAACTGTCAAATTTATCCCGAACACCCTGTATATATGGCATCATCAAGAAATTAATAAATATAAAATCTCCTGGACCTGACTGCATCCCAAACAAAGTCACAAAACCTCTGCCCCGCAGAGCCGTTGTGCATCTCACCACTCTAATCAATGCAATCATCGGGCTACAATATTTCCCATCATCCTGGAAAATCGCAGCTATAATTCTAATCCATAACCGCGGAAAAGATGCACATCTACCTCAAAATTATCGTCCTATCATCCTCATCTCAAATTTAGGAAAAGCTGCAGAAAACGTAATCCTCTCCAGACCTCAAGTCATAGTAAACAAGCCAAAAATTCTCCCAAAGAACAATTTGGATTCCATCAATTTCACAGCACTACCCAACAAATTCAAAGACTAACAGAGTATATCAGGCCGCAATGGCATCAACTCACTGCAGCTGTATTTCTGGATATTACCAAGGCTTTTGACCAGCACACATACCACTGGAAATTGTGCAGTTGAGTAAGTCATACGTTTGTGACATATGGATGCGAGTCAAGATAAATAGGACAATATCCACCGGCGTCGTATCCTGGTAGGAGTTCCATAGGGATCTTCATTGGCCGCAATTCTGTTCTCTATATATATGGCAGATATTCCGCACAATCCATTGTCATCTATCATAGCCTTTTACGCAGATGATACAAGCCAGATCTATTCAGCAACACCTCGTCACCAAAAAAACTTCAACAAAATCTACTAATAATAGAGCAATGGTATCAATGGTATTCCAAATGAAGATTACAAGTAAACCCAGAGAAGAGCATAGCTATGCTCTTCACCAAAAAGAACGGCATCTCCTAATGGGAACATCTTCCTGTTTAATACCAAGAGTCCCTAGAAAACAGAAGCCAATTACCTTGGTGTACTACTGGAAGGAAGACTATCCTTCAACCTCTACATCAAGGCCTTATGCGCAAAGGCATCCAAATCTATTGCCCAGCTCTACCCGCTAATTAATAGGAACACCAGGATCAAATTGCTTCTCTACCCGCTGATGATTCGTCCCATAATCAGATATGCTTCTCCAGCCTGGAGTCATACCACCGATACTAATACAAAACAAGTTCCTACGTATGATTTTAAATGCTTCGGGGTTTGTCTGAGATATTCAATTTCATCGGGATACAAATGCCCCTTATATCTTCTTTTGCCTCCAATCCTTAGCAACAAAGTACTTCTCAAAAACGTATACACACCTCCAACGAACTGGTACAGGAAGCTGCCAGTTACAACGAAACTGATCTCTACAAACACAAAAGCCCAAAGGCCATATTAATTTCTAATATAGATATGTAAGCTCCATGCCCTCCCAGCTCATATACTTTTCCGTCACTGTATCCCTATCAGAACCCTTCACCCTTGGAACCAGCAATGTCAAATAAGTTTTGTAATTGAGAAGTTGCGAATACTGAGTTTTCGTTTTCATTATGAAAAACGTATTTCTTGACATTCATGATGACAAAATTACGGAAAATTAGATTAAAAAAACAAAAAAAAATAAACAAAAAAAAACATGGTTAAGTTATTACTTAACCATATTTTTTTTTGTTTATTTTTTTTTTTGTTTTTTTAATCTAATTTTCCGTAATTTTGTGATAAAGCGCAATGCATCATCTAAACTTAATTAGGCAAAATTCACACAAAAATACTGATTGTAGGATTTTTATTTCCAGAGATATAATATTCATGCACAATAAATGTGTTCACCACTATCCTCACTAACTGATATCCATGTCTATGAGAGAAAAATAAGAAAGAAAGACTTACCTATTCATCTTGACTGCATGCTTGATATGAAAACTTTGGAGCATTCTCATTAATGAAGGAATCTCGTTTTGTGTGCAGCATCATTTCTTCCTATGAACTATAAATAATGCAAGTAACGTATATTTGCATCCATAATACTAGAGTCGAATGTTTTATTTTCTGTACCATCACGCTATGAAATGTTCTAAATATTCTTTCCGGATCACTTAAATCCTTTTCATTCCCATAATATCTAATGGAATTAACAGAAATTCGAGTGCTTTTGGAACATACACTTTTACAGTATGAATTTTTCATTTGTGTTCAGCACTGTTTCTGAAGGTACAGCGCAAAGGGTTGCTTCACTGAATCTGCTCACTGATTTTATATTCTTTGTTTTTTTTTTGCCTCCCCTCTCAAATCTGCAGATATCGTTTATTTCAGGATAACGGTTCCTTTTCTTTTAAGATTGAGTGGAGTTTATATTTCAGTCACCGAAGTGGGGGAAAAAAGCAAAACAAGTAAATTAAAATATCCCCGTAAGCACCGTGGAATGCGCTCTGACCAAGCTTGATTTCAACTAATGCTATAACGAAAACATAAACAAATTTCCAGTGAACAGAGAAACGACACACACACACACACACACACACACTAGTCTAAACGGAAATTTAGAGAAATTCATAAAATTCGTGTTAACGAAAATTTACATAAGTCGAAAATATGTAACTTGACTAATTACTCTGAATGACTTTTCTATACATTCTAAGATTTATAGTTTAATATTTTTTATATAAGTTAAAAGATAAAAATAATAAATATTGTAGAAAATAATTTATACACCATTTATAAATCGCAATAATAAATATTCATATAAAACGATAGGCATAATTTTTTTTGAGATGGAGTCTCCTCGATGCTATTTATTTCAAAGAGCTATGTCACGGCTGTGCAGACGACGGCGAACGTGAGAGAAATGAAAGTGGTGGTGCACTTGGATCTGAAATTTAGGGGATTACATTGCGCAACATGCAATGTAATCCCCGATGTGTTGTTAAAACAACACGGATTTGTTAACACTTCACATGGATTACGTGTAGAAATCAATATAACACGTCCAATAACATTAGGATGTTTGTTTCATAGTAATTTAGTAACTCAGCGCCACATCTAGTTACTTAGAAAACGCACACACATCTTCTCTCTCTCTCTCTCTCTCTCTCTCTCTTCAGCCTGTAGGAAATTGCAAAGAAGTATGAATATTAAAGAGTAAATTCTCGTTAACATAATTTATATGCTTGTTTCTTATTCTCATATTTGTTTCGAATTCGAGTTCATTTTATTCGTTCAAGCCACACATTTTCCCTAACATGCCAAAATTAATGAAAGTGTGATCTATCCATGCGAATAATCTGTAAACGCCACAGATCCTTAGAGTTATTACCCGGCATGGAAAATCAAGAAAACTAGCCTATTTATTGTTTGTTCTCGAGTCCATTTATTATTCTGCATATTTATTCACAAAATGGATAGTTTTTTTAAAAAAAAAAGAAGAAACCTTAATTCTTCCTGAAAATTAAATTTCATATTTAATAAAATATAAATATTTTAAAAAAAAAGTTTCATTTTTTTAAAACACCTTTTTTATTTTAATAAAATATTTCTATAATAAAATGCGGAAATAGGGGTTCAATCGACCGTGAGATGCGGTGATTGATTCATTCAATCCAATCCCCTTGGAGGGTAAGGGATGGCAATTCTGTAGCCAAAGAAGTTCTAACTGAGGTTCAGCTATTGCTGTTACCCTCCTGCCATGATCAGAGCTTTAATAGCTCAAAATAACACCTTATACCTACACTGTCTTCCACAGATAACGGGGAAAATGAAAAGCATTCTTGCCTTGCCCCTTTAAGCCAGTCCTTATAAGGATCATATATAAATTGGTGTTTCTTGCATTGAAGTGAAAAAGAAAATTAACTCCATTTAAGTATAGAAGTAAGTATTTATTGTTTGGAGTCGTTTTGTCAAAAAAAAAAAAAAACGTATTAGAAATGTTTCCTTTCATTCTCTCCATATTAATAATCTAGATAACAATTTTCCTTTTCATTTATAATGATATCCGTCGTCTTTCCGTAATTTCAAAATCGCAAGCCTATGAGATTAAAATTATTTACTGTGCAAATATTTTCTCTTTCGTATCATAAGAGAAAATCAACTAATCGAAGAACAGGAAGGAAGTTGAATTTGTACAAAAGTAACAATAGAATCACGAGTTAAATCATTATCCATCTATTCATAAATTGCCATGCTTATTTATTTATTTTAATTTATTTATCGTTAGATAAATAAATTAATATGAAAAAGGAACTATGTAATACAGTTGTGGATAACCATTTCCCAAATTTTAGAGATGGAAAGGCAATGATTACGATTAAGTCTCGATCGATGGAGGAGCGCTTCAGCACTCCTTTGAATAAAGTTTATATTTGTGAATTGATCAATGCAATAGTATGAGGTTATTTTGTTATTTCGCATATGAAGGGTTTTCAATTCCCTGTTATGCCAGGCGCGATTTATGAGGTTGACAAGGCGAAACTTAGGTTTGTCGATGTTCAGAAATACGTTTCAAATATGTTTATCCTAACAAGAAAAATTCAGTGAATGTTACTTGATATACACCAGGTGGCATTATCGGTGAAGGCTTGTCATTGGTAGAAAGTAGCAATTTTTAAATTTAGTTGACGGGTTAGAAGGTACCGATTTTCTCTCTCTCTCTCTCTCTCTCTGACCAGAACACTATTTAAAATAAACAGTTTAACTGGGTCACCTCTTTATGGCTCCTTATTTTATCGGTATTATCCTTTATCTCACAAATAACCAGTATTCTCTCCATTCCTCAGAAAGTCGACATATTTATCATCCAATTAATGTTCGTTTGCTGTTATTTCACTTTCAATTAATGAAGAAATCCATTAACAGAGAAAATTGAAACCTCCCTTCAAGTCAATTTTCAGTATCACCTTTTGGATGTGATTGGCAATACGAAATATTGCAGAAAACACTAGGGGTTCTCGTAAGATATTTAAGGCATTTTATTTGTCCCAAAGGTCTATAAATTCCCATCTTACGATCTGTCTTCTGAGTTTTGCAGCTGGTTTCACACTTTCTTTCTTTCTTTCCTGTCATACATTACGCGCCGGAATGAATTTTGTTCGTCAGATTGCACGAATAACGTTGTAGTAATAAAACCCCTTGTTCCTTAATGCACTCACTTACTTTTCGATTATGAGTTACTTTCTCCTGTGTATTGCATTTCTAATCCCCACGTTTATCCGATTCCAGTCTCTGCACTGCTCTTTGTCTGACCCACAATGGACTACACAATTTAACATAAATTCGAGTCAGGTAATTTTCTCGAATGTAAGCTCGGATCTTATCCTGTTTAATTTCTCGCAAAAGAGAACCCTTTTCTCTCATAGTCTTACTTTTCGCAACGCCGAAGACGAAACTTTTTCTCTTTGCCTTTACAGTAACCTCCAATCTCGCTTGGCACAAGCATGCAAATGTCGCTTTCTCTGCATCGAAGATGTGTTTCTTCTTCCATTGAAGGCACTGCGTTGACTCTCAAGAAATACTGCGATATTTTTGCTATTCCGAATCTCCTTCAAATTCTTGTTAGTTTTCTCAAGTTGGTGATCTGAAACTCGAATCTCGGTTTTTACTTTATTTTCTTCCTGTTAGCAACAAATTTGTAAAAATATAGAAAATAATCACGTAACAAGCGTCCCTAAAAGGACTGGGTTAGATGGACGAAGCAAAAATACTTTTCATATTCCCCATTATCTGTAGAGGACAATATAAGGGTAGGATGCCATTGAGCTATATAAAGCTCTGATCATGCAGTAATAGCCTAGCCTCAATTAGAATTTCATTGGCTACGGCACTGCCATCTATTACCCTCCCTGGATACCCATTTTAGTCGCCTCGTACGACATGCATGAGCTATTGGTGCTATTCTTATCCAGGCAACCAAGCCTAACCTTTTTTACAGATTTCCTATCACAAGCATATAGAACACAAAATGGTGTTCTATATGCTTGGTATCCTCTCCCTGTTTACCTAACCCCTCTGATTCCAATTTTAATTTTACAATATCTTGTTTTCAGATATCCCAAATTGTTATGTCAGCCAATGTTAGTATAACAGGAGTGGTCTTCTCAAATTTCCGTATTGTAGTGAAGGTTACTCGATAAATGAGTATTATTATTTCATTATTAATTCACAAATTATGCCTTTCATAATTTTCTTTCTCCCACCAATAAATTAGCAGGTGAAATCTGTTTAATCCTTTAGTGAAAATGCAGCGTTACTCGTAGATCGGGAATCACGAGTAAAGCTAGGAAGAGTCTGATTGAATACAATTTTTAAATTATATCTTTATTAAAAATTATATTTTTAATAAAGTTGTTTGAATTAACTAAATAAGTATGATTTTCAGGTATTTTCCTTGAATTAACTCCTTCCATCATTCGATTAAATTTACTCTGGAACTTGAAAGAGACACACATCTACTGTTTTTAGACATCTTAATCAAAAAACAAATTGATGGCAGCATAAATCTATCGGTTTACAGTAAACCTACCAATACAGGATGCTACCTACATTTCAGCTCCTCTCACCATATCTCACATAAATTCAGCATTGTACACATGTTAAAGAAAAGCGCTATGAGCATCACAACAGACAACAAGACCCTTCAAGATGAATTATCATTAATTTCTAACAATCTGTACTTGAACGACTATCCAAGAAGACTAGTCAATAAAATCCTTTTCTCTGAACCACCACAAAGAGAACAAGAAGATGTTCAATATATAAAAATGATTGCAATTCCGTGTGTAAGTGACGTCTCCATCAAGCTCGTCAGCCTCCTCAAACCACACAAAATAAGAGTAATATTCAAACCAATAGAAACTATTCGAAAACTACTTAGATTTCCAAAATATAACCATCTTTTCTATAAATATGCTGGTGTTTATAATATTCCATGCTCATGTGGCTCTATTTACATTGGACAGACTTCAAGAAGCATCGAAATCAGGCAAAAGGAGCACATTGGCTACGTAACAAACAACAGACAGGACATTTCTGGCCTGTTATCTCATTTCTCTACAACTAACCATGTCATCGAGTGGAACAAAAGCTGTTCCCCTTACATAGAGGAAAACTGCCATTCAAGAATTTTCAAAGAAGCAGCCACAGTCGTTCGTTCTACTATTAACCTTAACAGAAATCACGGTATAATACTCCCAGAGATATGGAAAACCATAATTAGATCTCTAAAAATACAAGAAATGAACTTCAACACAAACTACAGGAAGTTCCTTAGCAACAGCTAGCTAACCTTGTACACTTGATACGTGTTTCACTCACGTTCGACGCTATTTTATTTGTAATTATTCTTGTCAGTTTTACAGTCACTCATAATTGTGAGATTGTTTTAAGCCTATATGTCAGTGCCCTGAAAATGCCAACAGTTAAAGTGTGGCGAAACTAGTTGGTAGATTTAATAAATTTTTGTCAATAATTGATCTGCAAACGAAATATTATTTTACAAATATGTTTATATTTGCAATCATTTTTTTATCTGACATTGGGATTATCAGTCTGCTTGAAGCAACAAATCTCAGGAAAGCTACACTAATGAATAATGCGCGTATATATTCATAATACAAATACGTTTATCTATTCATTAAACGTTTGATAAAAAATGTTACAGAGGAAGGCTAATGATTTTAAATTTGAATTTAAATAAATTATCAGAAAATATCAGAATATAAATTTAAATGAATAAATTATCAAAAAATGTCTGATAATTTATTTTTCGCCATTTCTCGCTGTTTATAGCTCAGCTTTTTCTTTCTAACTTTAAACTACGTGAGAAGTTTTGCAACTTTAGTGAAAAGATTTCGAAACAATCACATTTGGGAAAACCGTTTCTGACAGTCTTATCGTCATAATTCATTTAAGACAAACTTTTTTTTGCATCATCATCATCATCATCATCATCATGCTTATCAAGGATTTAGGCCTAGAGTCGCCTATTTTCCTTTTTTCAAGAAAGTTTAATATCAGATCATTCTTCGCAGCTTACCAGGAATTAAATTCCATCATTTGTAAAACACATAAAATTCCTAATTTAAAATATATTTCTTCGTCAGTTATGCTGTCCAAACACGTTCATAATTTGATATAATTCAAGAAATGCATTTATATCGAGTAGAAATGTGTTAGTAAGAAAAATTAAAATCATCTCTAACAGCGTTTCATTACGATCAATTCATCTTAAAAGATTACTTTTGGGGATCACTTCCAATGAAATGAAGTATTAAATAGGATGATGCGAATATTTGGTCTTGTGATAACTTTCATGACGATGGATCATTACAAGAATGAACTACAGGGTTAATCATCAAGTAGATTTTTTTCCTACCTTTTTCTTTCAGATAGTAGTCGCAGAAAACTAAGTTTTCATCAGCAATAGCCTTGTTTTTTTTAAAGCCAAATAACTCTGAAACATTGAACACAAAACATAAGCATCAGATGCAGAAATTTGACTGCTGTGTTCTACAGTCATATTTAATGTACGCATATTAGCGAAGAAATAATAGCTCTGCTGCTACGACTGCCAGTGCTGACACCTGGCGCAAAACAATATCTAAAAGTTACTACTACAAGTGACGCCCACTCATTTCCAAAGTTAAACAGTCGGCTCGTTTTATTTTGTTGAAGCGCTCTCTTTAGAAGGACCAAGGTTTGAATCCAGTGCAGGATGCTGACAACCTTCATCCAGGCTTTTGAAATGAATGTGATTTAGCTGGTTTCATATGGAGGTGGCAGGGTTTTCCCTCCGGAAACTCGGATTATACCTCCCACAAAACAGACAAACTCGCCAGGAGTACACACGCAATTTGCACTGGCATTTATATTTATTTATAAGACAAACTAACTAACTCTAAATTTAGGGCCACAAAAGCCAAGGATACTTAGCAGTGTGTGAACATTAAGGACCTGTAAGCACTGGTCCTTAATGCTCACTATTATTATTATTAAATAATATTAGTTATTTAATAATAACTAATATTATTAAATAACTAATATTATTTATTTTATTAATAAATAAAATAATGTTAACGCAGCTTACTATTATATTATTAAAAACAAGTCATGAAAATAGTAATTTTCATGACTAAATTTTCATGACATAATCAACCCTCGCAGACACAGCAAGATATCTCATAATGACACATTCGCTAAGCACACACAACAGTACCTTATAGCCCTTATAAGGACTGGCCTAAAGGGGCGAAGCAAGAATGCTTTTCATCTTCCCCGTTATCTGTAGAAGACAGTGCATGGATAAGGCGTTATTGAGCTATTAAAGCTCTAATCATGGAAGGAGGGTAACAGCAATAGCCCAGCCTCAGTTAGAACTTCATTGGCTACAGCATTGCCATCCATACCCTCCAAGGGTATTGGATTTGGTGAATGAATCACCGCATCTCACGGTCGATTAATTGTCATTCCTCTCACCCAGATACGAAACTATTATAAAGCTATATGATATGAACCAATCAACGGTGAACGTTTGATAAGATTGACACAAATATATATATATATATATTTTTTTTTTAATATAGATTTAATGACTTCAAAAAAAGCGAGATAACTTATAAAGATTTTTAATGAGAAATACTACTAGTTTCGGCTTATAACAGCCTTCCTCAGGTATTCATAAAGGAAAATAATAGTAATAAACATTGAAGTATCTAAACAAACTGGAAATTACAGGTAAAAGTTGTCACACGTGATTGATACATAAAAAACGTTGTATTTTTTCAAGTTTTTCTAACAGGCGTGCCATTGTTTATTGCAAGTGTGCGTGCAGGCTCACGTGAACGCCAATAGTGAATAACTGTAGCATGGCTATCTGGGATGTTATAACTCAAATTGTTGTTTAAGTGAACAGGGTTCAGCAGGATTTCCCTTGATTCTACAATTTTCCTCTTGCACTACCTGTAGATGCAAGTCTTGCATCACTGGCAGGCGCAAACTTGACTTGTTTGTCTGTTTGCTCACTTGGGAAATGGAGTAAAACCAGGTTTAAAATTGCTTGGTACTTTTAACATTTATTATACCCAAGGTAAAATACCTTCTACATATATATATATATATATATATATATATTATTTTATTTTAGATTTTATGTATTTTAATGCACTTATTTTTGTACGCTGCCTAACATATTCAAAATAAGACAATTTGCAGTCTATATTATTGTTTACACAGATTGTTGTCTAATATGACTGCAAATCTTTTAAGTAGCGATTAACATTTCTGAGGATTGTATAGTTTAATAATAGAGTGTTTTGTATTTTGATAGAAAAGATTAACTATAAGCACTTTCTTAACGGATTCAAGGAGAAAAATGTAATTAAATTATTTGATAAACGTCCTTCTTATACTGAATCATGCGGCATCGTGTTTGAAAATATTTGCTAGATATTTTAAAAAAGTATCAATAAACATACGCATTTTATTTTAATTCATTAAAGATATCAAATTATGCAATGATTTATATAAAAAAAACATTTCATATAAATGAGTTGTTTTGATTTTGATTTGTTTTTAAATAACGCAAAAATATTTTATATAGTCCAAAACAAAGCCTAATATACTTTCAATAATCAATTCTACTTCGATACTCGCAGGATTTATTTCCATTGTAAATCATTTACTCAAGATTTTCTCAAATCATTTCCACCAAATTGTTGATTTCGGGAATTGTCGCACGACTTTTATTATGAGAAAACTTTACAAAGTGCACTTCAGTTGCAGCATCCCTCTTATCACTACTCGATAAATAACGTAGGAAACAATATGCAATTTGTGCCGCTTCAATGCTAGAGGTAAGCTGTCTAACTTAATAAAAAAGTATTGTTAATTTCTCTGTACTTAGAGAGAGAGAGAGAGAGAGAGCGGTGTAGAGAGTGTGTATGTAGCCTAAATAATCTTTTTCACATATTGGTATTATTGATGCTGACCGAAAGGAAGCAGAACGATGGGGTGGAACTTTTGATGAAGTACGCCTAGTAAAATTAATTGTCAATCATAGCAGACGAATATCTGCAGACGAATCTGAAGCGAAACCGTCTCCCTCATCTCCTTATATTTGCCATATCGGACTTATGTTCTCGTGAGACTTTAAACAACGAAGAAGGAACTGTATTCTAAATTTAGAGGAAATCTGTTGAACGATGGGAGTTGTAGATTGGGGGAGAGGGGGGGCTGTCTGTGACTGAAACGACCCTACTTCCCTCCTTTTTAGTCAGGATGAATTTCTCAAGCAGCCAATGTATACAAGTGTCATTTTTTTTTATTTCTTCGAGGATACGTGTAGTTTGCATAAGATAAACAAGATTAGACGAGGAAAGAAGACGATGAAGAAGAAAATCATAGTGAGATAGGGAAAATATTATAAAGATAACAAAGACGAGTTTCATTCTTCTTCTTCTTCTTCTAATAGCAGTCGTCGATTTGATTCCTGTCTGCCAAACAGGACACGAGCCATCAAGCGACAAACATACACGTTGACCTCGCAATTAATCTGCAAAGATAACGCCAACTGAGGTTGAAAATCCGAACTTCGTTGATAATCAACTGTACATTAATGGTGATCATTAAAATAAGATAAGTTCATTAGTTTATTTAAATAAATAAACTGTTTCATTTTCTTTTAATTTTTTTAATGTTGCTCCAACCCACGAGAGGTTATTTATAAACCTACATTACATTTTTTACTATTGGAACAAAAATAGGTTCTAGATGGGCTAACGACATATATATATATATATATATATGTCATAGAAATCCCTCAAAGAAATCCCTCATAACGAAACGGCTGAAACACTATTCCATTGTCCTAACTTATACAGATCCGGGAGATAATAATTTTTAAATCTGCTAATCTTTCCTAGAAATATTTATTTGCATATGTATGTACATAAATAATATTATTTAGGAAATTATTGACCATTTTAGCTATCTTACATCAGCTATTTAGCTGGCGCTTTTTAGAATGGCTGTTATTGTTTGATTGCCGTTCTGTAATCCTGTACTGAAAATGCTTATGTTTCTAATGCGAGATGTCTATGTTAAATAAAAATTTAAAGTGCAATTTCCTCGGTTTTTATGATTATTTTAGACAGAAAACGAACACGTGTACTCTTTTCCACACCACCTTTGAGGTAGAGTATTAGGCGCGCTTTTTTTAACGTGGTATCCCCAATAGGCCTAATCCACAATCATTAACATAAATTTAGAATAAATTTTAAATAAGAATTCATTTTAAGTAAAAAAATAACTTTTTACTATCTGAAATAATTCATGAGCATTATCATATTCTAGACAACTAGTAGGTTGCACAACCCTTTACAATTTTCTAATTCAGTTTGATTTTTTTTTCTGAATTAGGTGGATGAGGTGTCAGAGTCACTGAAGATGTGCATAAAAACTATTTTATAGGTCTTCATGATGTTTAACGCTTAAGGAAGTATATAGAAATAACTTGAAATTCCCTCTACTTTGTTTTAAGACATGAATTTCCTTCAACATCTCATTTAATGTTGTTAGCAAAAGAGATATGGTGAATTGTTTCTTAGTTGATTCGACGTTATCATCATAAAATTTGAGAAGAAATTGAATACACGTAGTACTATCAATAGCCATAAACAGGATAAGGGAATCTGCATTCCATTGAGCCTTTATAGCTATGAATTTTTCGTCTTCAAATGATCTTCTCTCCAATGACGTAAATCCGCTGTTAATTTAGTTGTTAGGTAAAAATTTATTTTGTTAAATAGTGCCTCTCTTGTGTTTGTGAAAACTCGTTTCTCTTCAACGATTTATGAGAGAACATTGCAGGTGTTCCTCTATCTTCTCATTATCTGCTTTATCCATTAAACAATAATAAAAAATATAATGATTTGAACCGAAACGATGTATTAATAGAGACACGTTAGCTTTCATAAATAGTAACACACACAGTATATAACATATGCGCTATTAGCTAAAAATTGGGATTGATTTCCAGCTTCTTTATCTTCGTCTTCAGACTTTCAAAGGACATATAAGCCCTACAAGTGGTCGAATATCGTTCGTTTGAAGCATTTATTCAGTGTGATAATATGGTTACTTATAGGCTTACATGTTTGAGATAGTTCATCTGAACGTTTTCTAAATTTTTCCTAAATCTTTCCCAGAATTTTTCTAAAATCCTTGACGCTATCGAGAGGGGGGCAAATTCGGCTCAGACGTGATTCCTCTCTTACAGATTCACTTCAACCTTAACAGACACAGTGCTTCAAAACTGGGTTTATTTCACAGGTACTTCAATGATGATTGCACTGCTGAACTAATAATCGACATTCCTCTGCTTTCTGTTTCACCTGTTGACACAAAAGCAGTAGCTGCTCAGCATCCCTTTACTGTGCAACTGCAGATAGCTCGAGAGCCTGCTTCTCCTCTTCCTCTTTTATTCCATTTCCTTCTATCTTCTTGGAAAGCCTTTGTCGCTAATCATTCCCAAACAATTGCAACCTGAAGCTCTTCAAACAATATGTCAATAAACTTCTTAGTGTTCATATGTACCCTCCACCCACCTACCCACAAACACATACGGCAGTAATGTGCTTATAGGCAGTGGTGAGCTATGAAAATTTTAACAAAGGGCTCGCATCATGGAGCAAAAAAAACCTAACTTAGCTCTTATAATATTTATATTGCGACTTTGAGAGCTTCTGACAGATATGATAATTCCTGTAGGATATCAGTCATTAATGATTGATCTTTGAAAAATTCCAAATTGAGAAATCGGTTTAAAAAACACTTATATTTATCATTCGGTGCAAAATGCTTGCATACAGCTGGGTAATTTCTCCACACAGCAAGAGCAGTTCTTAAACTGCAAGCTGCCCATCGTGGTCCAAACCAACGGCCGATCTTTAAAATTTCGATACCAAGGTCTTTTGCAATCGTATTTAATTCTTGTTGATTCTTTGGTGATTGATGATAAAAAGCATATAATTTAACCTTTAATATTTCAAAATGATTTATTTCTTTAAAGTTTTTTATCGAATCGTCTAATGCTAAGTGTAAACGATGAGCGCAATGCCAAATCACAACATTGGGAAATTTTTGTAGAAGTTTGATTGCAACACCTGATTTGTTTCCTAACATTACATTAGCTCAATCAGTATAAAATGCAATGAAATTGTTTTTATATAGTTATCAGAAAATCCATATGAATTTAAATAAGCAATTATAGTAGCATGTATATATTCCGCGGTGGTATTTTCTAGTTCTACAAGATTATTCATCAAGAAGAACAAGGGGCTCTCAATTTTCAGAAAAATTTAACAAAGGGATCGCGCGAGCCCCTTATAGCTCACCACTGCTTATAGAACCTTCCACCTTTCATGTGTGAGTCAATATATAAAAAAGTTCTAAAAATATATTATCTGTCCGCTGCTCATTTTCTTTCTATCAGGGATTTATTTTACAAGATGAAAAACTAGATTTCCAAGAATAAAACCATCCATCCTCAAGTGAGACCGGCTTACTCACTTTCATTTGAAAATGAATGAATTCTGCGATAGATTTTCTTCAGTTTACGGGATGAAAAAAGCAGAGTTTCCGAGAGGAAAAAACCCACTTGCTTGTGTAAAAGATCAATTAACTCGGGATCCGGTCGAAGAAAGATTCATAAAACGTTCCTCTAGTCAATGACTAAAATTGAACCTGGGCCTTTCATCGGGCTGCCTAGCACTTAGGAGGAAGCAAAAGCTATTTGCTACATAGGCGTGTGTTTGTTTACAGAATGTATTATTATTATTATTATTATTATTATTATTATTATTATTATTATTATTATTATTATTATTATTATTATTATTATTATCTGAGATCTTCAGAAAGACAACTACACATTAAAATAGTCCATAGACAGCCAAACCCGCTGCCACATATCTTACAGTCATTGATATTAGATGCACTCACTACTTCCACAAACTAATCCACCTTACTCACTGCCCTGTGAAAAAAATCTCACTCTTACCACTTTGTTAATCGGAAATAATCTTACCATCCATGGATCTGTTTCCTCTCCCCACCTTTCATATAATGTCATCAAATGATATCCTATAACACTCATTCAGAAGTTTATATACCTCGATATCACCCCTCTTTCTAGTATTAACAGAAATCCGTAGTCCATATACTCTCACTCTGTCCTCATAATCTACATTTCATAATCCTAATATAGTCTTTGTAACTCTTCTTTGTACAATTTCGTCATCTCCTGCGAACCCAGTAGACCGAATCTGCATACAGTAGTCCAGGTGCGGTGTTATCAAGGCCTTATGAAGAGGCAAAATGTCTTGCTTATCTTTACATGCCAAGGTTCATTTTAATATCGCAACTATACTCTAAATTGAATTAGCAATTTTTTAATGTGACCTCTTAACTTCAAATTCCTGTTCACCATAATGTCAAGAACCTAGTTTCATCAATTTCTTCTAGCATAACTCCCTTAATATAACATGTCTTTGAAAATCTCATCACGTCAAAGTGCATAACTTCACACTTACTGACATTAAATTTATAGTCGTTTCACATTGGTTACCTTAAATTTAACAGATTCACACTCATCATGTACTACTTTGTGATACCTGTCTATCAACCATCCCCTAAATCCAAATCAAGAGTTTACATTCCAAACTCACTTTCTAACGTTTATGCAATAGTGTTTCACACGATATCCTCTCAAATGCCTTATAAAAATTCAACAGAATTATAGTGTATTCGTTCCTTTCATTCAAGTCAGCAGCAAAATGTTATAAAATATGAGCACGTGACTAAAAGATGTCCTTCCTTAACTAAGTCATGTATTTCCTTCCAGCATAGTTTGTCTTTCAACCAATTGCCGTAAAATCTTCGTCGCCACGTTACACATACTGTTAGGTACATCGTTTAAGCACCACCCTTATATAATGGAATTATTATACATTCTTTACATTTCTGTTGTATCTTTCGTCAGCTGAGACTCAAGGTATATAAACACTTCAAAAGCATAACCAATTCGGATGAACTTTCTTTTAACAGGTGAGCTTGATATACTACCCTCTGTCCCTATTGCTGAATGCTTATGCAGATTTTGAGTATGAACCGCTGTTCAAACTCATTCCGATTCACCTGAATCTCCTCATCCGATGTAGAGGTAGAAGTGATCCATGTTCCATATTAGCAAAGTAAACTTTCTTTAACTGAAAAATCTCTTCAGTTTCTGACAAAAGAGAACTAGCTGCAATCAGTAAAGTTATTCTTCCACATTCATTCTTTCGTTTGCTTGTGGAATAATGATTAAATCTCTTTGATCTCCCTTTATCCTTCATAGCTAATTTATTTTCATATTCCAATTTAGATTTCCTCAGAATACTCGTTATTTTTCTGGCCTGAGCTTGATATTTTTCATAACTCCTCTCTCTTGTTCTCACGATATTCCTTCTACGTTATATCTTTTTATAGATCTCTTGCTTATAAGATTGCACATCCGTTTCACAATCACCATATTTGTTCTTCGAACTCTAAGGATACATTCGGGTATCGCCTCAGTTAAAAAACCTTTTGAAAGATTCCCATGCGTTGTTGACATTTTCCCCCTTCCGTAACTGATATCATGGAACCAAAGATAGTATTCTCCTAAGTGGTCATAATTTCCAGCTTTGTAGTTTAGCATGTAACCTGTTCTAACGGGAACAAAATAATAAGTAGATACTTCCCAAGAAAGCACACCATGACTGTAACCAACTGGTGGTAACAAAACAACCATTTCACGTTATGAACAAATTCAATACTCTTTGAGCTAGAGTTCCTTCTTTCACATGCTGCTTGAGAAAGTTGTTTCGCAGCAACTCAGTATATGCTGCTTCATTCTTGTCAAGAGTTTTGTGTTCTGTCCAATCAATATGATTGGACAGAATACAAATTCAATCAATATTTGAATAATTAAAATTTTAAGTCACCGATAATGATTACTCGTTAGTACTCATCAGGATAATTTTACGATGCATTTCATCTTCCCCAGGAAATGAGTCGTCAGGTCAGAAATACATTCAGCAGGCTGACAGGGTATTTCGTTTTCAGCAATTAAGTCAGAAGAATTTTGAATGCTCCTCAATATTTTTATATTCCCATTATCATCGCTTTTCTTTGCAAAGTCTCTAATGTCCTGGATTCGTCGGCAACTGCTTAGAAAATTTTCTTGCCTCCGGTTCGTAACTTTTTTATAATCTTGATCTTTTAAAAACTTTTAAAGCCCAACAATTGATTCAGTTGCTGATTTTAATACACACGATGTTTGATGGTGTTGCATATTTACATGGCCACTGTTTGCGCGGTTAGCCTTGTAGCTATGCGCTTCGCAACCATATACATGGGAAGGTATGTCCTAGGTTGATTCGACGAACCTAGGACACTCCGTCGACTGCTCATGTCGACGAGGTGAGGAGCTTAAAGATCTTCCTCAGGCATAGCAAAGTTAGCCAGTCTTGGACGTGGACAGCAGGGTTTTTCAATCAGTGTATCTGGGTTTTTCATCCCACAAGCAGGCAAACTGGCCCCGTGAACACACACGGATGCAGTCAGGAATACTTAAGACAATCCCTCCAGCCATAGGGCTGAATGGTCAGCTATGCCGGCCCCGAGCCCGGATAAGAATAGGCGGGATTGAGGTGGTGCCGTACCTCCCCTTAAAAAGTGCTTACGGCCGTTGAATCACCATACGAAATGAATGAATGAATGAACATGGTCACCCTATATTTTGCGCCTGGAAGACTTTAATACTTTTATCTTCTTTCGTGTTGTCTTCTAACAGCGAGAGATTTTTTGCTCCTTAAGTGGTCGATGTATTTCTACCCATTTGCCGTCACATTTTCTTCGCGTACTTTCTCTTTCAGTTTCGCAACATTAATCCAACAAGTACTGACACCTCAGACGAAAGAATTTTAATAGTTAACACTATGACAGGATGAATAGTTTTTCTCTCTTTTATAAGCATGCACAGCTGCTCTTTCACTATTAAAAACATTCATTTCATTACTAATTCTGAAAAAAGTATCTAATTAATAGTTAATTAACGTGCAAACGTAACGTGCAAACAAACATTGGTAAACTAGGGGGAAAAAACATAAAATAAGATTGGTAATCTGAATATTTATCTTAAAAGTCGCTCATTCTTTCCGCAGTATTTTCTTTCTGTACCTGCTCGAAAGTAGAATTCAGAAATCATAGAAAAATTGAGAAAATACAAAAGGGATTTTTTTCGAGGTGATAGGGTTTAGCACGAGCACTAGAGTAATGGAAAAATATAAGAAGCACGTGCCCTTGAATCTATCTGGAGAACAATCTGAGTTTATTTTCAGAAGCAGGCCGATCTGCTAGTAACGTTCAAGAATGCTAATGGTTCTTATTAATTTCTTTGTCTCAATTGTTTGTAATGCTTTAAAATGTCACATTTTAAATGAGCATATGGAGAACTATTGCTAGAAGAGAAAAAAAAGGTGCGCGCGCGCGCGCGCGCGCGTGTGTGTGTGTGTGTGTGTGTGCGCGCGCGCGCGTGTGTGTGTGTGTGTGTGTGTGTGTGTGCGCGCGCGCGCGTGCGTGCGTGCATGCGTGTATCTGGACTCAGCGACATAGGAATCGCTTTTTTATTTTCATTATCAGGCCGATGTGCTGGTAAGCCTCCATTTAATACCACAAATGCTTCTTATAACACCAAGAGTTTCTTTGAATTTTGAAATACTTTTAGATATTCAGAATGTGCATGTTGTCAGCAAAGGAGCTGATATTTTGAATACAAGGAATAAAATAATATAGAGAGCACAGAAGCGTAAAAAGTGATGAAAGGCGTATGAGAAAACGAATATGAAAGAAAAATGACACAAATTAAGTATTTGTGATTATCCCACTTCGTGTCTTATTTGTACCCGATCCCCTCTCTCTCTCTCTCTCTCCCTCTCTCTCTCTCTCTCTCTATCTATCTATCTATCTATCTATCTATCTATCCCACAAAATGACCAGCTTGCAGTGCAGGTACTGGAGTTTGTGCGAAACCACCTCAGCAAGGTCAATGACCACATCATACTGGCAGGGGATTTCAACTGCACTCTGGATCCTGCAATGGACAGACAGCAATGCCAAGAACATCGACACTCACTAGCTCAGCTTCTCCAGGATGTAATAAATGACTTCAAGTTGACTGACACCTTCAGACACTTGCACCCGCATGAGAAAGTGTTCTCCTGGAGAGCCAAAGGTGGTCCTACCAGTGTCCTATACCAGGCACGGCTCGACAGATACTACACTTCGATGCACACATTACCCTACATCAGGAGAGTCACATACCATCCATCTCATGCATCAAACCATGATTCCATCCTTCTTAACATTTGCATTCCTGGACACACCAGATACACAGGAGGAGCATACTGGATATTTAACAACAGCCTACTAAAGGATACAGAATATCTCAGAACCTCTAAAATCTATATCGAAACTCTCATCAGAGATATACCTACTTCACAATCAATTTCCGAGTGGTGGTCACTTTTTAAGTCCAAAGTTACGGTATTCACCCAAAAATATAGTCACCGAAGAAATTTGAATAAGCATTCAGCCATTAAAAATTTGCAACAACAACAGCAATTGCATCATCCAGCATCAGAGGAATACCAGTCCCTAGAAGCCACCATACGCTCACACCTAGAGCACTCTGCAAGAGGAGCACTAATAAGAGCACGACGCAAACATATTAACTTCGCAGATGCTCCCACAAAATATTTCTTCTCACTAGAAAAACGCCAACAAGAGTGCATCACTATATCTGCTATTAAAACAGATAATGGAAACATCATAGAAAATCATGACGAAATCCTCTTATGGGTTGGCTTGGTACAAAAATTTGTACCAAGCCAACCCAACATCTATGGAGGCCACGAATATAATTCTCTCCGATGTGAAAAGACTCTCACCAACAACAAGGAGTAACATAGAACTCCCCATCACGTTACACGATCTGAAAGCTGCCTGAACCTCCTTACCTAAAGATAAATCTCCTGGCATAGACGGGCTCACCACTGAATTTTATCAGTCCTTCTGGGAACAACTTGGGCCTATCCTCAATAGAGTTTTTGTCGAAGCGAATACCAATGGCTTTCCACTCAATATGACAACATCAGTTATTAAACTCATTCCAAAGAAAGGAGACGCGACGAAACTAGGAAACTGGAGACCCATCTCTATCACAAACACCGACTGCAAAATTATATCCAAAGCCATTGCCAACAAACTTAAACCCGCTCTGAACGAAATAATAAATAGGCATCAGAGCTATTCCATCCCTGGAAGGCACCTCATAAGGGATCTCATAAGCATTGCGAACAACAACAGTGAAATAATGGGTCTTGTAACACTAAACCAAGAAAAAGCTTTCGACCGCGTTGAACACCTTTACCTCCTCAACTGCTTGAAAGCATTTGGCTTAGGCATCATTTACTCTATTAAAATGTTGTATGCCAAGGCACAGTTTTGCATGAAAATAAACAACAGGCTTACCATAACTGCACCATACAGCACAGGTATTAAACAAGGCTGTCCACTCTCCGGTCCTCTATACACAATTGCCATTGAACCCTTTTTGTGTAGACTCAGCATGCTGCTTAGGGCATCCCACCCTAAACTTCCCTACCAAACCATAACCCTGACAGCATATGCTGATGATGTTACAATCATAGCCCGCAAAGAAGAGGACTTCCATAACATACAAATGGCATACCAACAATATCAGGCAGCCTCAGGAGCGAAACTAAACACACATAAAACCACAGGACTGTGGTGTGGCAAATGGAAAAACCGAACGGATTCCTAATGTCTGGTACCTGGTCCACAGAGGGAAATAAATACCTGGGGATTTACTTCAGAAATAAGACTTCTTATGTGGATAAGATCTGGGAAATACTAAACAAACGTTTCATACTAGGAAAGTGGGCAGCAATACGAGCCGCTGCCTCCACAAGAGGGAGAACAATAATCGTTTAACCGAATAGCCACCAGTGTCCTTTGACATATTCTTACGCCATCAGTGCAATTCATCAAACAAATGAAATCAACCATCTATCGATTCATATGGAACAAAACAAACTAGCTTTCATACTCCAAGCTATGTACTTCTCTCAAAGATGGAGGATAAAATTTGACCTCCATTGACAACAGGATAACAACGTTCCGCGCTCGATTTCTCATAAATGCCCTACAACAGGAAATATCACACAAATGCACCAATGAGTATATTTTCGCTTCTGCCACTAGAGGTCTCTCTCTCTCCACAACCTTAAGAATGACAACAGCTCAAGTGCTAGTAAATTTAACAAACTTCTACAAAGATGCCCTTCGACGATGGAAGAAGCTAAACCTCCAGCACACAGTGAAGACAGCATCCCTACCTGAAATCGTCATGGAACCCATCTTCCACAACACGATGATAAGAAGCCCGATCACTCAGAACGAGATTTTCTTTCCTCCATGGAGTTAGCGAAGCGTGAGGATCTTGGGTGACATTCTTTCTCCAAGCCTCACCTGGCGCTTTCCAAAATCGCTCGAAAACCAGGAATATGGGAATCAGTCTGAGCAGATACACACTGTAAAGGCCGCTGTTCAAGCCGCTATGCCTGATATCATAACAGAAGTGGGGCTTAGCCCTCCCAACTCAGAAGATCCGGCGCCTATCTTTCTGATAAAAACCAATAACTCATGGGAGAAACTTACACCCAGCAACACCAACAAGATCTACAGCACTCTAACACTACAGTCGAACCAAAGCACTTTACTGGAAAATCCTGCATCATCTGATCAAACACTATTTCAATGGGATCTACCATATCGCACAAGAGCCATCAAACCTGACACATATATTCAGTGGAGAATGTGGCACAACGTACTACCCACTCCTACTATATTATGAAAATTTAACTCAAACGTCTCAGATAACTGCCTATTCTGCTACCAATTAGGAAAGGTCCGTCATATCTACTTGGAATGCCCAGTCAATACTAAATTAATGAGATTGTCTCGGGAAACGGCAGCTCTCATCTGTGGTAGTCTTCATACAGAAGAGGAGTATTTCAATCTAGTCCATGCGGAGTCAAATAACCATTAATTCTGCAATTACCTCTTCATCATTGCTAAATCGGTAATATACAGCTGCTACCTCAGACATGCAAGACCAGACAGCACAGCAACTTCACAGAGAGAGGCAACTGACCAACTCATTGCAGCCTTCCAACAAAAGGTAAGAAGTCGGATCCTACACGAGCATCACCACCATAGGCAAAACAACCCCTTAGATCTTTTCCACCAAGACTGGAATCCACGGAATCAACTCCTGGCTGAGCATTGCGACTGCATCATAATCCACTTTCCAGCATAGAAGTGACACCATCCCCCCCCAAGAAAGGGGGAAGAAGGATTGTTGTGTTTAGCAGTGCGAAAATTAATCAGCTGGCACTCTCATGCAAATAGATAATATTGTGCTATAGTAATGCCTATATTCTTCCACATTTATGATCTTATACAGTATCATGTTAAAATAACTCTTAATGGCTTTAATCTAAAAAACAAACAAAAAAAAATGTAATTAGTCTTATAAGTGACTTCGATGTAACATACCTCAACAAGAGTATGAGCATGTAACCTCTCTGTCTGACTGCAGAGAACCAAATACCGGTTAATCCTGTAAAGAAGATTGTTATGTTCACAATAAATAAAAAATTAAAAATTAAAAAAAAATATCTTCCTTTCTTTCTTTCTTTCTTGCTGAGAATTCATGAAATTACTTACTGCCAAAAACACAGAATAAAATCGAACAGAAATATTTTTAAAAATATTATAACAGAGCGTGTTTCAAGACTCCTAAACTGAACATGAAAGAAAGAAAGAAAGAGAAATGCAGATGGATTTGGACGTATTTGAAGAGCTGTCACTTTCACAATTAATGGCTCGGTCGATCTACTGGTAAGACTCCATCTCGGAAAATAAATGCTTCTTAATTCCCCAAACTCCGTCAGCATGCTCATCTAGGTTTTCAGACGATTCTGTTCTTGTATAATAGGTTGATAGACGGAATAACTGAGGAGACGTCAAATAGAACTAGAAGAATTATATTTTCTTTTAAAAAAAATGAGTGAACTCTCAACAGAAATATCTTTGGAAATAAAAATAAAGTACAGATTTTACAAAGTTTATCTAAACTCAGTAATTTGTACACGAAATGGAGGACAGAAGAATTTTAGCACTCCGTGAGTGGTTTAATATTGTTTATTGTTTGGGAAGAATCAAAATCTCTTGTTATGAAGGTGGATGAATGAATGGATGAATTCCGTTTTGGAAAGTTTCCAGCTTTTGTGTGTTCGCATGTAACTGTCAGATTGATGCTCAAAGAGATTGAAGAAGAAGCATGAAAGAAATACCATGGGGGGGGAGGAGAATTAGTTCTATTAGTTCTTTCTTTCTCCTCCTGAGGTTCAACATATTCAATTACCGTTTACTTTCTTACTTCTGTCCTGCTGTTCTTTTTATTATGGAGCACAGCCTTTACTTTGAGTAAACTTCAGAAATGAACGATTATGGGAAGAAAACAAGAATCAATAAAGTTGACTGTATGAATAACGATTAACCCAACATTTCAGACACACATTTAGAGCTATTAGTAAGGGTCATTAGAAAGAAGAAAATCAGGTGTGTCATTTCTGAATGTTTGTGTGCTTCCTTGCTACTTTTTGGATGCAGTTTACGCACAATGATTACGGGCCAAGAAAACCGGATTTTGAAAGTAAAAGATCCTCCTCGACAATATTTATCAGATTTGGCTTAACAAAATGCAGAGAAATCCTGGATTTTCAAAATAAAAAATGATTTTTCTGGGACCTCATATTTAAATATAAGTTCCCATTAAATGAAAATCAGATGTGTTTATGTATAGAAAAGAAAAGATTATTCCGCTAGGAATAGAAGACTAAGAAATATTTCATCTCGATTTAGTCTACTTAGTCTACTAGGAAAGCTGGTTACATTAATAAATAAATAAAATAAAATAATTCTAATCACAAGTAAACATTTTAGAAAATCAAAGAAAGAAGGGAAAGGAAGTTTTCGGCAGAAATGAGCAATTTGAGAGTTTGTAAATGTACTATCGTTGTTTTGTGACCTAAACAACTCTGAAATACATATAACATACATAAATTATGTTTCTTTTAAAAACGAGCATGTGCGTATTTAAAATACTTCCCAGAATTCAAAACATTGATTATTACTGACCTTCACCCAGATGTTGTAAATCTCGTGAGTTTTTTTGTGATAACAAAGTATTTTTTTCAGGATATTGTAACCTTACAGGAATCTGAAACGTCAGTCATTTACTAAAGAAACAATATGCTCTTAAAAGAGTAATATAGGAAACCATATCACTACGAATGACCCCGTGTGGTGGCTGGGATACGAATAAGCCCCAATGTAGCCCATGTACGTCGTAGAAGGCGACTAAAATGGGTACCCAGGGAGGATAATGGATGGCAATGCTGCAGCCAATGAAGTTTTAACTGAGGCTCGGCTATTGCTGTTTCCCTCCTGCCATGATCAGAGTTTATAGCCCTATATTACCCTACCCACACATTTTCTTCTACAGATAACGGGGAATATGAAAAACATTCTTGCTTCACCCATCGAGCCAAAAATAAAAATAAAATAAAATAAATAATAAATAATAAAAAAATAATGAAATCACTACGAATGAAACTATTTATGATTTACTGTACCAAGGAATTTATTATAAAGGATCACTATCTATATGTTTATAACACGAACGAGCATTACAAACCTATATAAATAATTTTAAAAAAAACTTTAAATTTTTGTTATAAATGTAATACAACTGATTTGAAAATTTAATACTGAGATTTTTCTAAAAGACAAAAAACGATCTCTACACAGAATGTATATCATTTAATTTTATCATTTAATTTATAAATATGAATATAAATAAACAAGAATATTAAGTAATTGAAATGAATAACTTCATATATGTATATATATATATCTTTCCATCTGATCTATGTCAATCAAAATTAAATATTATTTAAAATTGTAAATTAGGAAAACTAGTAAATCATGCAGCAGTAAATGAGAGAATGACAAAATTATAATATCTATTCCAAAGAAAGTGATGAGTGTGATGAGTTCTAATGTTGGAGACCAGCGATATCTTTCCATCGAGATCATAATATTCAACAAAACCACACTCGGAATCAAGAGAACAAAAGTGCGAACCATACCAGCCAAATATCTGCAACACAATTGACAAAACTAGTATAAGATAAATGTGCTAACAGCGATGTTAAAAATTGTTATTTCTGCAAAACACGACTTTTGCAGATTCACAGTCGCGCCTTCTAGCGACGAGGAAAAGAGAAACTGTTTTTATTAGCCATGGAAATTAAATTATCGACTGTGATGCGCATGATCATTCCAACACGTCTAAGAATTGTAAACGTCACATTACATATAATTAATTTTCGTAAATATCTTACACTATTAAGCTTATTATGTGAATGAATATTAAATATATAATATAACGATGTAAAATATATAATGTTCTCGGAAACAGAATATCTTAGCTTTAAATTAAAATCGGTTGATTGATGATTGCTGTTCTATCCTTAGGTAATCCACAATACTAGTCTTTCAACGTTTATTTTAAGATTCACTTCTTGCAATAACATTTACATTAACTAGAATCATTCATATGCACTCGCTCATGTATTCCTGGTAATCGTTCTAGTTAAGCGGTTATATGCGTTACTGTAGAATTTATTGCTTTTTTCCACTCCGTTCAGATTCTCTCGGCTGAAATGACTAATTCAAATAAGTTTCTTATCGTTAACAGAGAATACGAAAAGCTTCAAAAATAAGTCATAATATTTAACGTACCTGATAAGTCATCTGGAAAGATTTTGTTACTCTGTGTATTATCCTTTCTCTGGTCCGAATAGACATATCTTCCTCCATTGCAAGGCATCAGTCTAACAGTCGCTGAGAGGTCTGTGCATTTGCTAACCATGAAATCTGTTACAGTATTGGTGTTAATTCCAATTCCAACAACAACCGTATTGCTTACGTGTGAGTTCTGTGTTGTGTGATTGTTAACAACAATGCTTGTGAATCTCTTATGACCAGCTATGTGAAAGCACACAATAGTATGTATGCAACAGAGCTTTATTATTATTATTATTATTATGCGATTATGATTATATGATTAACGTTTTTCAGCTTAAAAATCAAAATTATCTCTCCATGTTCGTTTGGTTATTATACATGAACAATATTACCGCCTCACCTTCGTATATGAATCAGTTTAAAACTCCAAATTTATGGAATTGCAAATATGGCTTTGAAAGATAAATTGCATGGGGTACCCTGAATGTATTCGTTTAGACGCAGATTGTTTTATGAAATAAAATTTACTGCTATACACATCGATGGACGCTATTCTGTAAAGGCTTAGTTAACCTCGTTAAATCAAATTCACCGAAATTGACCTCCGAGATTTCAGGTCAGCGAATGAAAGGAAGATCAAGAGGATCGTGATCTCCTTATGAAGGTGCTATTTGAATGGAGAGGAGCGAATCCGATTCCTGGATATACACATAAAGCATGATTTAGAAAGTACATTCCTAACAACTAGTCCATGTTGTTTCAGCTAGAGAAAGTTTTCTGGTGTTCTGATGCTGTATTGTTTATTTTCAGTCTTTCTATTCTGCAGCCATAATAGTAGGAACTGTACAGTCCCCACCACTGCTGGGTGTCAGTTTTCTTCAGAGTGAAAGCACACAGCAACATGCAAGCTCAGCCCTCGTGCGAACTTCATTTGTAGTAGCAAATCCTACTGACACGTGAGAGTTTTTATTTGTGAGTAATCCAAAAAAGAAGCCTTGAATTGCAAGTGTGAAACGTCTATGGCAGGGATTTTATTTATTAATGTATTGGATGACTCATTCGGACCAATCAGATTTGATCTCGTGTTCACCGCAATAGGAATTCTTTATCGGGTATTCTTGAAAAACCGTAATCGTTTATGAAGTTCTTCTCCGACTGTTTATCTGGGGGGGTGGGAGTTAATAAAAACTGAATAATTAATATATTTTATGTTTTAGGTTATAAGCCTCACACGATAAAAAACACAAATTGTGGATTTGAAACTCTGCAAGCTGGGTTTCAAATCCACAATTAAATTAAAATCTACAATTAAGTTAATTTTTTTCACAAATATATAGATAATTTGATTCAGCGAAAAGTGCATCAGAAGACCAAAATGCACACTCAATATTGGAGTGCTTACAAGTAACAGAGCAAATTGGTGGAAAATTGTTGACAGGGGATTATTCGTAATGTACACTCAATCATGCAGGGCTGTCATCGTAGCTTGAATAATCCTTGAGGGTACGTAACAGGAAATGCATGGTGATGGCGATCTCTCAGTTCTCTGTTTAGCATAGTTTAACTGTGAAACAGGATGTGGCATCCCATTTAACAGAAATGCGCGCAGCTTCGTATCGTCTTTCAGAACCTTCTAACACTTCAGTTTTCCAGTCCAACACTATCTCGATAACGAACAAATTTAATGGAAAGAATGCTACTAAACATATCGTTAAAAAAGAGCCTTATACACATATGTATGTTTCAAAATAAATGTTTTACGCTTTTATACCTAGAACAAAGCAAAACTTAAGATTTTCCAGTATCAATATCGAGTCAGTTTGATTTTTAATTTTCGTCTACTCTATTTTCATCATTTTTAGGCTATTATGAGCAAGGCTGATTAAACAACTTATTAACTGGCTTTTACTAATTAAGATTGAATACAATAAATACATATAAACAACCTCTATTCCTTGTTGTGTAACCAACTCTAGGGATTTTTGTTCCACTGATATCTAATGAATGAAGCTAAAATGCATCTGAAATGAATGTACTAAATGTTTCATGTAATAAATATTTTAATAATATTTTTTATAAAATAATTTTTCTAAATAAATTATATTTAACATTTTAAATTTATTTTAGATATTCCTGGAAATATTTTTCAAATATATTTGATTAACTTAAAGCACCTTTTATTTATTATGTTCATTTTAATTGTAATACTTGTTAACGAAGTGAACATATTGTATCGATAGTGAAGAAGTCCTTTTTAGGACTTCCAGGGTAACAATTAGCAATGCTGAACCGAGGAAGTAAACTGAGGTTCGGCTGTTGCTGTTATCCTGGGTGATGAGTTTTTGAGTTCGCTCCCTTAGGGTTTTTGCCTTAAGGGAGCACCTCGAGTCTCCGGGGAAGGTGTTCTCTGGCACGACCCGCTGAGGGGTTCTTGCCGGTGAATTATTTTCCTCGGAATTTGAGCGGTTCTGCTTAGTGGTCGGGGAGCCCGTCACTGAGTGGAACCAACGCTGAGATATGGACGGTCTTTCGCCCACTATGGAGTGGCCTAGAGATCGTCCGATTTTTTGAGATTTTACCCTTTACTTACTAACCAGGGTAACAAATGGTAATGCTGTAGCCAATGAAGTTTTAATTGAGGCTCGGCTATTGCCGTTATCCAGCCATGACTGGAGCTATTTTAGCTCAATAACACTCCATCCACACAGATTTACTTCATTCAGATGACGGGATAAAGAGTCAAGGACTCAGTCCATCGCCCAGTTCTTTTAAGAACATATTGTATTGCTAGTGTGTTGCATATTGCTCGATGCCTCATCTTGACAGGAAAGTTTTAAACAAAGTAGAATAAAAACAATTGATCATTCAAAATTAGAACGAGTCGCGTGATGTTACATGC
This sequence comes from Typopeltis vanoorti, assembly GCF_054136105.1. Lineage (NCBI taxonomy): Eukaryota > Metazoa > Arthropoda > Arachnida > Uropygi > Thelyphonidae > Typopeltis > Typopeltis vanoorti. The sequence goes on from NC_143568.1 coordinate 112,803,600, forward strand.
TCAATGCTTAACGTAAGATGCAATCTTTTTCTTATATTGAGCTAAGATATGATGAGATAAGAGCGAGTTCATTTTTTCATTCTGAAATCAAAATTCATAATTAGATTCAAAATTTAAAGCTTAAATTGCTGGACCTTTGCGGAATTTCATTCTATACGTTCCTTACTGTTAACCAGCATTTTAGGTAGTAATGGTTGTAGTAATTATTTTAGTAAATTAAAATAATAAGTTGTGCCGCTAATTTAATAGCTATACTCTGTATGTAATTTATGTAATTTTATATTTTTATAATTTATGTAAATTTATATATGTAATTTATTCTGTCTTATATTTAACCATTACAAGGTTAAATATAAGACAGAATAAATTACATATATAAATTTACAATATCATACAAAAAACTTAATTTATTATATCATACTAAAGATATCGTTAGAGAGATGTAGTATTCAGATGGCCTTAATTTAAAAAAAAAATTCATGTGTTATCCGAATCAAACTTTCCCATATTTTTGACACGGAAAGGCCGTCATTCCTATTCAAGTGCGGCGGTGGAGTAAGACCTCAGCATTATCTTTGAATAGGCGTTTGGATTTATATCGACATCTGGGTAGAGAGCGTGTATCAGACCAGAGAATGTTGTTGTTTGTCTCTATTCCGTGTTGCGCAAATCCAGACATCAGATTTGTTGTGAAGAATATAAGATTGATGTTGTTGTATTATTATTATTTTCTATAGAGCGTCCTGTTTGTGAACTGTGTTGGAGGATCACGTAGCATTTTCTAGACTAATGTTCTATTGAAAGCATTCTTTAGTAGGATGGATCTCAGACAATCTAACTATTGGTTTATATTATCTACATTAGTGGAAATTCTATAAGCTCTACAGTAAGTACCGCTCGGTATTTGAAAATGTTCTGCTGGGATACTTCAGTTGTTTCAATTCTTCAAAGTGGGTAATAAAGTCGGGCCCAAAGGATGACATCGTCGACATATTTGAACGAAACTTCAGGTTGTGTATTTCGTTACCGAAAGGTTTTGTCTTTAAAATATTCCTGAAATCTGTTGGCTGTCAAGGAAAAGAAAATTGCTCCATTGATAATCCTTCCTTTTATTCAAAATATTCCAGTTGGATTGAAGAAAGTACTGCTGATGCAGTACTTTCGTGTTTGAAGAGGTCTGTTGGAAAGAGGAGACCTTGTGATAGATGTCAAGGCTTGCAAGAAGGTCAACGGGATCGTTGGTGAGTACTACGAAGTGTATCAAGAAACATTTCCGGTTATATTAAGTTGCGGGATGTCTTAATAAGATGCCATTAAAGTTTCGTTATCCATTCTTTATATTTATATTTATATTTGGATCAGTTATCATTTTGAGCGATAAGCCCAGGCGGTACCTCCTTATGATAATATTTCCTTTAATTTATAAAAACAGCTGGTTTGTAAAACGAGTAGCATATATAGATTTTTCTCTTCCAAAACAGATTCTTCAGCATTCTTAAATAACTTGTATTCCTTCCATCTGCTTATGAAACACGAAATCAGACAAAACTTCTGATGTTGACCTCAGTGAGACAATTTTTGATTCTTTCCATTGGAGATCAGAAGATGTCTTCCAACTTCTAATAATGCATCCTTAGAGCCAGTAGGCTTTTCCGTCTCCCCACAATGGTTTTTCTGATACGCCAATATCCTTCACTCTGTGAAATGTTATTAAGTTCATGTAGCCTTTACTACCTGACGTTAATTTTGTGAGTCACCAATGAAACCCACGTTCTTCAGATCGCCATGAATTGCTGTCTTTTGGTGTTGCTTGCGGAGGAGAAGCGATTCCAAATTTGGTAGCGAATATTTCAAACCAGGATAGGCGATTTTTTTCCATTCATGTGATTTACACTCTGTAATCTGGCACTGTGATTCTGTGTCATATTAGGTCCCGAATTTGATGCTGTTGATCCAATGCGTTTCCAATTCACAATAACATAAATACAGTGCAGTTCATATGGCACAATACCATATGAGATAAAATACAGGTAATAATAATTACAATATCTAATTGAAGTATGCTTTATTAATGCATAGTACAAATGAGACGAAAGGGAAGAAAAAATTTACGATATAAATCGATATACAATATAAGATAATGGGATGATATGAGAACGCCACCTGTACGAATGTGTTACTTCAACTTAAAATATTTAAACTACACGATGATAAAATATACAAGAGAGATTTTACTATTATAAATATAATTATATATCTTTAACCAAGGGTGATTGCCATAATGGTTATTAGAAGAATTCAAAAGCATTAGAGTCTGTATAGTATACAAATATCCACTTGTCTATCTACTCTAACATATTACAAATCTTATTTAATAAAATAAGATTTGTAATAAAAATCGCAACTACCTTAACTGCTGATTAATTTAATTGAGTACTGTTATGACGTCGTCACCATTGGGGGGGAATAACCACGAAGGCTTTTGATCTCCGATTTTAAAATCTGACACAGTTTCCATTCTTTATTGTTGTGGATCATACTGTGAACGAATTCCGTTAAGAGAAACTTTTTTCTTCACACTTGATCTCCTCTTTGATGGTTTCCTCAATATTTCTCAATCTTCTTCATAGAGTAGACTGTGTGAATAAAATCTCTTACGGTTTGATCAGGGAAGCTGCAGCAAGCAGAAATTTCCCGAGCTGTGTAGCTGCAAAGCAGACATCATGTGAGAGAGCCACCTCTAAGCTTACCGCTTTCTTCAGCAGACCCCATTTTGCTTGTTTGTTTCTGAAGTTTGTAAGACGGTTTGCTTATAATGGCACGAGCCCTTGTTATGAGGCATGTAAGCATATTCCCTTTTACAAATGGGCGTCAGGATAAATTTGATCAGATAGCTCTGGCTTATGTAAATAGCAGAGATCAGATTGTGTTAAGCGGAACTCATTTTTTTAAAATAAATATTATATTCTCATGAATACCAAGTAAAAAGCGAATTAATGCTTCCTCCCTCTACAATATCTCCATTCCTTTAAACAGACAATTAAATACGTACCGTAACTATTAATAAATGTAGAGTACAACGACAGAATGAACTAGTTTTAATATATTACTGCTTAAGTGTTTTGTCTGTTGGTTATTGATATTCCTAAATTCAGAGATTTATTAATCAATTGACTGACAATTGAGAATTATTGTCTCCTAATTTTCTAATATTTATTTAATAACATTTTGTTTATAATTTTTTTCTTAATTTATTATCTTAAGTTAACTGGCGCATGTGTATCTTGCGGAATCGTTTCGGTTGTATAAAGCGCGACCCAAAAGAAAGACCGCAATCGGTTCCATTTCATAAGGTGACTGGAGAGGGACTCTTGTGAAGCCTTTTTCTTCTTGATTTAGTTGACCGCTTGTACAGGAAATTAGGGAACTTTATCAGCGATTCTCTGGTTTTTAACTCTGCAGCTCTGAAAAATTGACGTATGAATGCCAGTTCATTGACGTATGACGCAACAATGCTAGTTGGAGCCATGAACACGAGATGACCGTTGTTTTCAGTACTATCGCTGTCCGCGATGAACTCAATTCTCAGTGACGATTAAGATGTAGTGCGGTATCGATTTCTAAAACTATTTCGCGATGAAGGAATTCTACCCGCTCATGTTCGGTAATAAAAGGCGTTAAAGTTCATTTATCTTAATTCAATAATAATAATAATAATAACAAATTAGACGGCGTAGATTATAGCTATTAAATTAGCGGCACAATTTATTATTTTAATTTACTAAAATAATAACTACAACCATTATCTAAAATGCTGGTTAACAGTAAGGAACGTAAAGAACGAAATTACCCAAAGGTCCTGCAATTTAAGCTTGAAATTTTGAATCTAATTATGAATTTTGATTTCAGAATCAAAAAAATGAACTCGCTCGTATCTCATCATATCTTAGCTCAATATAAGAAAAAGATTGCAGCTTACGTTAAGCATTGAGCATGAATGCTCCTGTGAATGGGTTTTAACCTTCCTGCATCTACAAATATTCTTTTCTTGTTTATAAACGCATTTATTGATATTACAGTTATAAACGATGTAAATTAAATATTCAAAACCTTGTATTGTTTCAGCGAATATTGATATATCTTAGTGCTTAAATTGTTACAGATGTTTAACTTTTAAATTAATATTTTAAATGAGACATTATCAATTAAAGACTGATCTTAAAATTAGCATTAATTAATAAATATAATCGAAATAAGTAAAGCCTAATTACTACTTATATATTTCCAGAAATTTACTCACTTTATTCCTCATTCTGAAGCGTAATGAAGGCTTGGCTATGGTACGTCTAACTCTTCAGCCTTCGGAAGTGCGGTTTTTGCTAAAGTCATTGTTTTCGAACGAAATTCATTATTGTGGACAACAATACATAAATTGGAGAGTACTTTTCATTTGATTTCAAATAACAAGCGAAAAATCAATTTGATTTCGATAAAAATAATGCTATTGTTACATAATTAGTTGCTTTCTTACGTAATTAATTACTCTCTTTCTTGGGGAGGTTTTGGGGAACTAGCGATTGGTAAATGTGGAACAATAAAAAACGAATGTGTGACAAATCATTAATGCCTTTGCCTTCTAATTCATAAAAAAAAACAATTAAAACATTTCAGTGAAATTTAATCACTGCATCAGAGGGAAGTTTTAAAAAGACGTCGCAAAAGATCAAAATGTGAATCAATGAATGGAACATAGGCGTTTGTACTGACGGTGCTGCCTGTCTTACAGGTTCAGGTTCAAACACCAGAATTAAGAATATGGCAGGCAAGAACTTATTTTCGATGCATTGCCACATTCACGGGCAAAATAGGCTTCCAAAAATGGCACTGGAGCTTAATTAAGTCCTGTCTCAATCTGTTACATTATTAATTATATAAAAACAATGCTTTAAATACAAGACTATTAAAAGCAATGGGCTCTGATCATAAAAATCTTCTTTTTCAGTGGAAAGTTCGTTGGCTGTCCTGGGGTGAAGTTCTCAAGAGGTTATATGAGCTCCGAAAAGAAGTTGAGCTGTTTCTAATTGATAATAAAAGTGACCTGTCCCATTATTTCCAGGATACGAAACGAGTAGACAGGCAAGCGTATCTCAGCGACATATTTTCTTACATAAACGAATTGAATTTAAAACTTCAAGGTTCAGATACAACAATGTTTAAGGCTTGGAACAAGATCGAGTCACTCAAAAGGAAACTCAAACTCTGGCTTAATAGGATTGCAGAAAGAAATAATGAGATGTTTCAGTCGTACTCAGATTAGATTATGGAAGCAGATGATTTCTATTCACAGAATTCAATTTCAGATTTATTGCATCCCGCTTGAAGATTGTTGTCGATTGAAAAGTATTATCACGAACATAAGGATCCCCAGAAGCAAAGTATGTGGATAGATTGCGAACCCTTTGTTGAACACAAAGAGACAGCCCATGAGGTGTTGAAGGGTTTTCCACGAGGAAACCCTTCAGCTTATTGAATTATCATCGGACAAGGGACTGGAAAGTACTTTTAATTCTACGAGTAATTCGAAGTTCTGGGTAAGAATGAAAAACGAATATCCAAATTACATGAAATATCAATGAGATTTCTTCTTCCATTTTTTCCACCACATATCTTTGTAAAACTGCATTTTCGGCCCTGACTTTGCTTAAAACGAAACAGAGGAACCACCTGCAACTTTCTGATTTCTTCGTATGGCTATCACTTCAGTTTATCACAGAAATAATAAGCTAACGGACAGAAAATAGCAACAAATGTTTCAGTAGCCTAACTAAAACCTTGGAAAACTCAGTTGTAATGAACGAAACTGAGTTTAACTTTTTCAATAACTTATAATTGCTGTGTTAAAGTGCTGCGTTTTTAAATTCCAAATGTGAATTAGAGTTGAAACTAGTGTGTGTTTAGAATTGAGAGATTCATTCATTTTTATTTATTAAATTACATACTTTGCATATATAAATATTTGGCGTGTGTATATGATAATAAGTGTTTCTCCGACAAGTTGACATCCTTCTGTTGCTTCTCCTGCTCAACTGACTTCAATGGTGAGTTATAATTTTCTTACTACCGTTTTTTTTTTTTTTTTTTAAACCAACATTATTCAAATCAATTTAATAGTACAATAATCAGTTCTACTTTGAATAATATTATAAGTTTTTTGGCGATCAGGATATGTCAAAGAAAATCAGGACAAATAAATTTAACGATGTTTGCCTGAGGAAACTACAACATGCTACAAGAATTCATTAGTAAAGTGATTTATAACTAATTTAAATGTAATTTTATATTTGTCAACATGCCACACCGTATACATAAGTGTATTAATATCCATTATGATTATGGCATAATTAATTATTAATACTTATGTTAATGTATGAACTTTAAAAAATTTGGAAAGGTATTTACGAGTAAATTTGATTGGACATGGCACTCGTCTTATAAAAATAAGAATTTATCGGGCCGCAGTCTCGCAGAGTTTCAGAACCACTGCTCTAGGGTGTGTCCAGATTTGTTGCATTTACGACATTTCGCCTCTTATGAATTCTGGTCTGAGATGGTCACAGGAGCCACACCAAAAGCACTGCCTTCTGATGTCTGGATAACTAACCAAACCCTTGCAGAACCAATGAGAACAGAACAGGGCTATTTATTTCCATAGTAAACCTAATCTCTCCAGAATTTTACTCTGGTTTATCATTGTCAATACCTTTCATGATGTGTTTGACAGTTCCCAATTTCGAGAAGATCTTATGAATGGCGTCGACGATACTCTAAACGTAATCTAAAGGAAATCTGTTTTGATTGTTCCAAGCAAGCTTTCAATCATAAAGGAAGTTGTTTTGGTCCGGTGCATTGAAAACCATGCAGTAATTGATAATTGATTTCGATTACTCATCTGAGATGAGTCGTTGCTGTGTACGGTATATATATATATATTCCTTCAGAATTCCAGGATTAATAAGTTCTGGTCTGTTGACCAGAACTTATTAATCCATATCATAGGTAACAGGCTAAAGATTTCTACACATTCTATTGTACGAGTATAATTACTAGAACGCAAATGTACGATATCCCCGGTAGAGAAATGAGTTTCAGTCTCTTTCTACTACGAGACATAATACAACCTTCAATAATAATAATAATACTCTTTAGCAATTGTCGCCATAGATATGGAGAAAGCTTTTGTTAGTGTTAGACATAGTTTTCTATACCACATGCTGGTACTGATGGGAGTAGGCGCGACTTTATGGCCACTTATTAAAAATATTTGCGAGAACGCTCAGACCAGCCTGATAATTAACTGCTTTGTGTCGGAACCTACAACGGTAAGGAATTTGGAGAAGGCTGCCTTCTGTTCTTCACAATGGCAGTGGAACTTTGACAACTATCGAAATGAAAGCAATTCCGTTACCACCGTCATCAGTGGGCTGCAAAATCGTTGAATATTACGATGATTTGTTTGCATATCGAGAGAGAGAGAGAGAGAGAGAGAGAGACGTATATTATCATTGCTCTTTTCCGCACTTTACTTGAGTTAAGAGCTAAAAAAAATACTCTATATCCTTGGAATATCCTTTTAGGATGTGCCATATCCATCGACGGAAGTCGTAATCAGAAAACGAACATTTCCTTAAAAGAATGGAACACAAACCGTGTTCACAACCAGTTTTAACTGATGAATAAGAAAGTTGTGTTTGAATTAAAACACATTTTCTTGAATTACAGACGGGAAAGTGAGAAAATTTTAAAGTTTCAACAGATGGCGTCAATGGCAGAATCACGTGTAAAAATGAAGACATCAGGAAGTAAATTGATATTCTCAGCAATCAGAAATGTGTGAGGAATCCGAGTGACGTTGGTCACTGAAACGGAATCGGATAAGAAGAGTTTGCAAAATAGGGGGTTCATGCTGTGATCGCTGAAAAAGATCCAGAGGAACAAGAATGAGGAAGAAATGCATCAGAAAGTCGAAATGTAAGAAGCGACTTTATTCGAGTGCCAAACGATATTTGTTTCGTGGATTTCCATCATCACACACTAAAAATGCTCGATCTCAAAGTGTGGTTCATTCATTTAGCACATTCCTAGCCGTCCACATCGACATTTGTGTAACTGTTACATCTACAAACCTTAACCGAACTTACATGCACATCCTCGGCGTCTCCATGTGACTCCTTCGTAACTCGCAAATTTAATTACCGAATCACATCGACTTCTTTTTTCTTGTATTTTATTTGACTTACCTTGTTATTATTATTCGTTGATAATTTACGACTTAGTGGGCTTTTCTTCTTGTTATTTTTCACCTCAATTCTCTTTTCCTGTCTTAGTAATTTTGTAGGTTTTTCTGCTTTGTCCAACCTGCCGGATGATTTTCGAATTATCCCTTTTAATCTTTAAATTTTATTTGCTCATTTTCTTCATTTATTTCATCAGCATGAAGGTTCTCTTTACTGGGTTATCCGCTCTTTCGACGCTGCTCTACTGGCATGGCATTTTTGAATTTTTAAAAACGATATTAATTTAACAATATCTTAAAAGATATTAACAAATGTACTGAAAAAATAAAAACAATGAAAGACGCCATAATAGAGTAATAATTGACATAGACCGCAGTACTACTCAGGAGGCCACGACTTATATCTAACCTTAGTTCTAAAAGTCTCTCTCTCTGCAGTATTTGTAATGTGTAATATATTTATAAACTGATTTATGATTTATAAAAAAAATATGATATCTTCTTAAAACTAGTACTCAAAAAATGAATTCTTAAAAAATTTGTTAATTAACTGACGATTTGCTTCAAAGCTCTCTCTCTCTCTCTCTCTCTCTCTCTCTCTCTCTCTCTTTCTCTGCTGACTTCTCTTTCTAAGACTTCGTTTAATTGCTTGGAAGTTAGAATTCAGAAATTATCGATATATTTAAGAAATAGACAAACGCAAAAGAATTTTATCGAAACTTATGGATTTATCATGAAAACCAGAGAAATGAACACACAGGAGTGCGTGTTTTTGAATGGCAACCGCAGTTTATTTTCACATACCAGTCGATCTGCTAATAATGATTCAAGAACACTAGTGTTTGCTAATACCTTCTTTTCCTCTATCTTCTTGCATGCACAACTGTAATTGATGTTTCAAAACGTTTGCATTTGTGTGTGTGTGTGTGAAGCTCGAGCACACTGTACATCTGCATCCGTAACGGAAAATATAAAACTTCTCAATGTGGCCAACTGTTCAGCTTACCCTACAGCTGAACTGCAGTAAAAGGAAAATGTTTTTATAGTGTACTTGACCGCCAAATTGTACGTTTCTTATCCAGCCCCAAAACCAAGAAATATTATGCTCCCTAAAGGCAAAATCGCTCCCTTTTTTCTTGAAGCATTTGTCTTATGCAAATGCTGCTAATCTTAAAGAGATATGTATTAAAGAAGCTAGCAGAAAAAGTGTACTTCGGTTGGTTGTAACGATTCGGAGAAGATGCAACTGTAAACTATGATTAGAGAAATGTTGGAATAAATTGTGGTTTGTCTTGATGTTTGAAAATTCTCCTTATGAAAGCGTTGACAATACTTTGACATGATTTAATGCATTCTTTGAAAATACAGATAATGGCAAACGTGCTCTCATTTATAGTACACTATACTTATAAACTTGGGTCATTCCTAATGTACACGAAATGCGTGTTTCCAACCAAAGGATGAATGTCTCTGCATTCTTTCCTACTGAATTGACGAAACAGTTTCTATATGTAGCAGTCACGTGACTTTCGCCGGTATGGAAATGACTAATATGGCAGAGATCTGGAACCAAAGATTCCTGAAAATCGGTGTTATTACTAGTATCAGTTGAAAGTATTATATTTTCTTTTATTTTCATTAACGATATTCTGAACGCATTGCTTGGAATTGATGCGAATGTTTTGGGTGGTGAGTAATCTGAATATCAGTACTTGAGACATGGGTTAGGTCTTGTCCTACGAGTAAGATAAAATCGTGTCCCTATTTTGTAACAGCCATGTGCCTGGCAGTAGTATTTTTGCTATTCTCTCTCTCTCTCTCTCTCTCTCTCTCTCTCTCTCTCTCTCTCTCTCTCTCTCTCTCTCTCTCTCTCTATCTCTCTGAAATATCTTTTTCATCTTGACTTTGCACTTACAGTTGCATCAGCCTTATATATCTGCAAACAATTCAGTTCTCATTGTCACTGCCACACTCTGCCTTAGGAAAAAAGCGTAATTTTACAAAACCTAATTTACGAACAGTCCATATATTCAGTTTTCAAGGAAACGTCATATAAAATAATATTTTACTCTTAATAGTATATGAATAAAAGAGCAAATAATAAAAGTGTTTAGAGGGAATTTATTAAAATTTCATAAAAAAATAACAAACCATTAAAATATTTGAAGATGGAGTATATAAAAATTATATAATGGAAATGGGTACAAGTGTGCATATCGTATTTCGTATATATATACATATACATATATATTTCTAATATACATATATATATTATTGAAATTATATATATATATATATATATATATATATATATATATATATATATATATATATATATATATATATATATATTATTGAAATTAGGATTTACTCGGGATGTATACATTTATAAACATAAACTTAACTGACTAGAACCCGAGAAAGTATGACAAAAACCTTTAATACATCACGACTAGTTTCATCAGTGCTCCGACTTCTTCAGGTGAGAAATAAAAAACATAAGATATAAAAATAACAAGGTAAAAAACATGGACTTTCCAGCTTAATAAAAAGCAGAATAGTAACAGTCATATTTGAATAGGTGACCGCGTGCTACCGTTGGCATGAGTTGAATGTGTGCGACAGCTAATTTTAGAGCGCCAGTACTGGATCACTGCGCTATGGGAATCAGGCAAATTGTAGCTTAGATTGTTGTTCAAATGTGAAGGGTCCAGAACTATTTCTTTTCATTCGATAATTCTTCTTTCAAATTCATCCTTGCATACATATAAATTAGTAGTGCGTTCCCAGTCAACTTGATGTGGCTGTTCTTCAAGGTTAGAGTTTGCCGAGAAGAGGACATGACTGGAAAGGGCGCTTGCTCGTGCTCTACTGATGTCACGTCTATGTTCCTCAAGACGAAGTGAAACAGATTTATCTGTCTGCCCAAAATAAGGTCGACCACAGTCGCACAAAACTTTATAAACACCAGGAAAATGCAGTTGGTTGTGTTTTGGTTTTGGTCGACTCCGAAAAGAACGAAGTTTTGGCAGAGTGGTATAGTCGGTCTTCATGTTGAATTTCTTCAAAATCTTAGCTAGTTTTGGGGTAAGAGAGCTGATAAAAGGTAACTGGATATGAGTGATAGGATTGGAATCATCTTCTTGTCGAGGTTGTTAGCGTGGTCTCAAACGTTTAGTGATGTTATGAGACGAATATCCATTATTTAAGAAGGTGTTTTTCAGGAAGTTAAGCTCTGTTTGAAGGTCTTCTTCTGTGGAAGTGAGACATCTTGCTCGATCACTAAACGTTTGAGACCACGTTAACATCCTTGACAAGACGATGACTCTAACCCTATCACTCATATACAGTTACCATTTATTAGTTCTCCTACCCCCAAACTAGCTAAGATTTTGTAGAAATTCAACATAAAGACCGACTATACTACGCTGCCAAAACTTCGTTCTTTTCTGAGTCGACCAAAACCAAAAAACAACCAACTGCATTTTCCTGGTGTTTATAAAGTTTTGTGCGACTGTGGTCGACCTTATTTTGGGCAGACAGATAAATCTGTTTCACTTCGTCTTGAGGAACATAGACGTGACATCAGTAGAGCACGAGCGAGCGCCCTTTCCAGTCATGTCCTCTTCTCGGCAAACTCTAACCTTGAAGAACAGCCACATCAAGTTGGCTGGGAACGCACTCCTAATTTATATATATGCAAGGATGAATTCGAAAGAAGAATTATCGAATCAAAAGAAATAGTTCTGGACCCTTCACATTTGAACAACAATCTAAGCTACAATTTGCCTGATTCCCATAGCGCAGTGATCCAGTACTGGCGCTCTAAAATTAGCTGTCGCACACATTCAACTCATGCCAACGGTAGCACGCGGTCACCTATTCAAATATGACTGTTGCTATTCTGCTTTTTATTAAGCTGGAAAGTCCATGTTTTTTACCTTGTTATTTTTATATCTTATGTTTTTTATTTCTCACCTGAAGAAGTCGGAGCACCGATGAAACTAGTCGTGATGTATTAAAGGTTTTTTTTGTTATACTTTCTCGGGTTCTAGTCAGTTAAATTTATATATATATATATATATATATATATATATATATATATATATATATATATATATATATATATATATATATATATATATATATATATATATATATATATATATATATATTATATACATGTATATTTCTAATGTGCGATCATTTTCTAGGCGTATTTTGTCATGTTTGATTTGAAATGAAATTTTCTCAACTTTCTTTGCTTTATAATATTCTAAACGTATGCAAGATCATATAACTAATGAATTCTTTTTGTATACTTTAACAAATTAAAAATGTGAATTGTCGCAATAGATTTAACTATAAAAACAACATAGTAATATGAAACAATTTGTTCATGTAATGTTTTGTTATTTTGTATTGTAATCTTTCAATAAACGCTCAGCGACCTGCGCATACTCATTACGAACTATTAAGAAAGCAGATGATGGCAGCAGCTCTCTCTCTCTCTCTCTCTCTCTCTCTCTCTCTCTCTCTCTCTCTCTCTCTCTCTCTCTCTCTCTATCGAACTTAAACGCACTCCCAGGATTTTAGAAGTATTCTTTCACTACATCTTTTCAGAATGCTTGGCGATATGTAAAGGCCGAATTTGCATCGGAACATTTACATGAGGAACAGCCGGTTTAGTGTTCTGTCTTCGAAAAATCTGAAGAGAGAACACTTTCCACCAATAACTGAAGGAATGCCGGTTCTCAAGGAATTAGAGAGGGATTGACATTTTCAAGGTATCTTAACAGATAAATACGTAAATGCATTGCCTTATTTAGGATATCGTAAATCTATTTTAGATTTATATTATCGTGATTAAACGCGCTGAGAGAAGAATAATAATAACGAGAAACTCTTGTTTATTCTTGACTTCTAAAACAAAATATCGGGATTCAGTGATTGGAAAGATTGAAAACAGAAGGGTCAAAAGAAACGGCAAAAAGCGGTTAGTTGCAGAATAAAGAACTCGTCTCTGTTGGTCAAGGTTGTTCATTCAGAGTGTCAAATTCATTTGTTGTTTCCATTAATACAAAGCACTTCTTCTTCTTTCAAGTTCCAGTTACAACTACTACTCGGAAATCAAACACACATTCTGTCGCAATTTTGCTCTCAAATTGTCTTTCCGAGAGACCAAAATCCTCTGCTTCACTTTCTCGGTTGATTAGCAATCAATATGTTGTCAGATTAACATTAGTTAATCGCCAAATAATAATAATAAAACAACTAAATAGTTCATTTTATACCAAGAACTATTAAAAGAAAGCATATTTTTATATCCAAGAAAGAAAGTTTTTCGAATTAGAACTTTTTTGGTTATTGAATACAACATCCCTCAAGTCTTGGTTTGGTATCCATCGTTTAAAAAAGGATGAATTCTGTCCACTTTATCGAATAATCTCCTTTTACTAGTGATATTTATTAGCGGTTTCATTGACGTCGTTTCGGTTTTAAACTTGGCTTCTCCTCAGACACCAAGTCCCAAATGGCAAATTTTCTTGTGAGAAAAATTACCTTGAAAACATCCACATAACATTCGCTATTTAATGATTTATGGCATCGTTCTCTGAGCTGGATATATAAAATAGTATTTCAACACTAGATTTGTTTTAACTTATACATATTTTTGGTCGTAAAATGTTAAAAAATATAAAACTTATTTATAAACTGACCATAGATATTTAATTCATACGTATGTTCGTACAATATTGCCTAACCGTTTCGCTAGTAGATGACTAGCTTTCTCTAGGCTTGCACAGTACAAACAAAATCTTGGGGAGAGGCGATCGATTAAATAAAATTTACTCTAGAAGTAGAAAACAAGGAACAACTACACTTCTTGGATATCCTAGTTAAAAGACAAGGTGACAATTTCAAACTGTCTATTTACAAAACATCTATGGACACTGGACGATATCTACATTACTCTTCTAACCACCATAAGTCACAGAAACACAGCATCATACACATGCTAGAAATCGAGTCAGAAATTTTATCTCCGACGAAGAAGAAGTTCACACAGAACTGTCCCAAATCGCTATAACACTATCGCAAAATGGTTATCCTCGAAATATCATCAACAAATTTCTATACAAAGATAACCAACAAGAAAGAACAGTCTCCCAGCAAATTTCAACAGCAGTCATCCCCCTTTTTAGGCTCAATTTCCACCAAAATTGCGAGATTGTTAAAAGCCCATAACATCAGGGTTGTATTTAAACCTTAAACCAACTACTACCATCAGACAGGTTCTAAGATCTCCTAAGGACAGTGTTCCATTTTATAAATATCCAGGTGTGTATAATATTCCATGCACGTGCGATCTTTCCTACATTGGACAAACTTCGAGAAGCCTGGAAATAAGACAGAAAGAAGACGTTGGCGATGTAAATCACAACAGAACGATCACCTCTGGTTTAGCACATGACTTTTCAACTTCGAACCACACTATAGACTGAGATAACAGCTCTCTGCCCTACGTAGATAATGATTACAGACATCGATTATTCAAAGAAGCAACAGTAGTGCCACGTACAGGCAGCAACCTAAACAGAAATCAAGGGGCATACCGAACGATACTTGGAAAAATGTAATTAATTCTCTCAGTCCAACAGAACACAGTACGCGACTAATCATATTACGCGTTTGCACGTAACGCGTGTTCATGATACTTAGCAGAAAGTCACCATTCATACAGACATGTGACGCGAAGGTATACAGGGTGTTCGGGATAAATTTGACATATTTATAATTAATTATATTTTTCCGTAAGTTACATGTATTAACACACACTTCTCTTCATTTAAAAGTTTCGACCCTTCTTCATTCATATACAAGATGTCAGAAAGGATGGATAGCTGGAACCCACCTGAATCATGGAAGAGAATAACTTGTATCATGATGATTCGTGTCCGCCATCAAAATAAGGATATTACGACTGCTGCCCAATGCTCCCTGAATACAGTAAAAACAATCAGGCATGAACTAGAGACTTGCAATGGTGACTACGAGGATGTAGCAGGAAGAAAGATCCCTAGCAGACGATCTGAGTGCGTTCGTACAGCAGAATTCCTCGCAAATCTGCAGGAACAGGTGTTGAAGAACCCTGGCATTGGAATTCGGGCTTTGTTCGTGGAGTTGCTAACTGTAGTCAAGCCCTGGATAACAAGGGTAGGCAATGGTAGGCCGTATGTATGGCAGCAGGATTCGGCCCCTTGCCACACCTCTGGGAAAAGTCAAAAATGGTTGTCTGAAAATTTCTACGACTTCACCAGTCCAAATGTTTGGCCTCCAAACTCCCCAGACCTTAACCCCATGGATTATTTTGTATGGGGCGCAGTTGAAAAAGACACCAATCGCACTTCCAGTAATACAAAAGCCCAGTTAATGGATAAAATTAAAACAGTTTTTGCGGCCCTTCCCAGGGAGACTGTAGCATCAGCTTGTTCGAGGTTCCGAAGCAGAATTGAAGTTGTGATCGATGCTAATGGTGGTTATTTTGAGTAAATCTTGTTGATAGTATTGTAATTAACTCTGCCTGTAATGTTTTTTTGTCAATTCATTAAATTTAATAGATACAAAGAAGATTTTCTTTTTCCTTACGAAACTGTCAAATTTATCCCGAACACCCTGTATATAGTCATACTGACATGTAGCTAAGGTAACACTTTAGGTACCTAAAGTGTTACCTTAGCTACCTAACAGGTACTAACGTTTTTTGTATTCTTAAACCTTTTTTGCATTTACCTTTTTTTTACTGTGCAAGCCTTGAGAAAGCTGGTCAGTTACTAGCGAAACCTTAAGGCAATATTGTACGAACATACGTACGAATTTAATATCTATGGTCAGTTTATAAATAAGTCTTATATTTTTTTACTAGATTTGTTTGTTAACTGGTGACTTGTTTTGTCAAACAATCGAACTCATTAAAGGCTTTCTTATATCTTAATCCTAATTATAGAAACCTAATTGAAATGGGGAGAACACTGCATAGGTTAATTCAGAAGATCAAATTTCAGATGATTGGATTAGAGAAATTATTTTTAATTAAACTATTTTAGTTTCTCTATAAAAATTTAAAAATATTTAGATATCTCAAGAAAGTTTTAATCTATCTTATTAATTTTTAAATTGATATGAAATTTAAAATTTATTGCAAACATGCAAAATGAAATCCGTTTTCAAATCCAAGTTAATCTTATATCTGAGACGGATTTGACCTGCCAGAAACAGCTCAGTGAACAGACTGGGAACCGGATTCGATGGATATTTGTGAATACCCTTCACGGGAGATGATTTTCATCGTTCGGTGTGAGACTGTCATTCTGTTTACTAGATATCTCAAGTAATATGGGAAGAGTAGTGTTATGAGATTATTTCAGGAGCGGTAGTAATTTTTCATTATTATTATTAAATAGGGAAGCATATAAAATATGGAATACACCCACCCACCCACCCACCCACACTTTAAGACTGCTTACACGCATAACCATATTTACTAAAAAGGGAGGTTCTAGCTCGGACTTTCTTGAAATTCCAAAAATATTTTTTAAGATATCGATTACTTACAAGCTTAAACTTAAAACCCAATTTAAAAATCTAGTCTCAGTTTATAAATAAATTGCATTGTTTTACTATCGGTATAAGCACGAATCAGTAATTAATATTTGGCGATCTCCAAATTTTTAATGGAAGCCTAAAATAGTAAAGGATACATGAACTTAATAACATTTCACAGAGTGAAGGAAATTGGAGTATCAGAAAACCCACTGTGGGGAGAAGAAAAAGCCTATTGGCTCTAAGGAGGCATTATTAGAAGTTGGAAGACGTCTTCTGATCTCCAATGGAAAGAATCAAAGATTGTCTCACTGAGGTCAACATCAGTGGTTTTGTCTGATTTCGTGTTTCATCATCAGATGGAAGGAATACAAGTTATTCAAGAATGCTGACAAATCTGTTTTGGAAGAGAAAAATCTATATATGCTACTCGTTTTACAAACCAGCTGTTTCATAAATTAAAGGAAATATTATCATAAGGAGGTACCGCATGGGCTTATTGCTCAAAAGTATAACTGATCCAAAAATAAATAAATAAAATAAAAATAAAAATTCAAAGAGTGGATAAATAAACCTTAAAGGCATCTTATTAAGACACCCCGCAACTTAATATAACCGGAAGTGTTCCTTGGTGGTACACTTCGTAGTACTCACCAAAGACGACGCATTTGATCTACTTGGAAGCCTTGACATCGTTAATCCATTCACCAACCCACGAGCAACAGAAATCATACAACTACTACAAGACCACATCTTACCATGGACACCGTACATCTCTTTAAACATTGCATCAGCAGCACTTTCTTCAATCCAATAGGAATATTTTGAGGAAAAGGAAGGATTATCAATGGATCAATCCTCTTTCCCTTGACAGCCAACAGATTTCAGGAATATTTTAAAGAAAAAAGCTTTTCAATACCATGAATGACAACATGAAGAAGTTTGGCTCAAATATGTCGACGATGTTTCATCCTTTGGGCCCGACTCTAGTACACACTTTGAACAATTGGAACAACTGAAGTATCAGAACAGAACATTTCAATTTCTCAGTTTATAGGAAGCCAGCAAATACCGGACGGTACTTAGAGCTTATAGAATTTCCACTAATCTTGAAAACTTCAAAGCTACCCCATCCATGCCTGGTGTCTGAACAATCAGTTGTAGCTGTGGTTTACACTACATACTGCAGACAAGAAGGTTAGGAGAGGTACCCAAATCCGAATACGTAAGGACAGAAAAACAAAATAATAAAAAAAAAATCTGGACTGGCAGCACATACAACTGAAACCAACCATCAAGGGCCATGTCAATAAACAATAATGCTCCAAGTAGATTCGATTTTTTTCTTAAAAGCGTTTAAAGAATCAGCTGAAATGATAAAACATCCTCAATAGTGCAATATAAAAAGCATACTTTTATATCAAGTTTGGTCTTTAATTCAACGACAAGCACGTAGTTAGCACTAGTTTGGAACTATTCCTGTTCAAATATTCCTGTTCAAGTGCAGTTATTCCTGTTCAAATATTTTCGTTATGTACGTTAGTTCTTATAACCTATTTTTAATTTATTTGAATATTTTTCCTCATAATGTTAGTTTTCATTAGAGTAGGCAATAAAAATTAGTATTCTATCCCGTATGGTTTTTTATGTGGAGTAATACCGCAAAAACATTTCTAGTATGTCCTCTGTTCACAGACGCCTACTTACCGATAACAAAGCAACTTTTCGGTCCTGAAAAGGGTTAAATCATTCAAGAAATCTTGCGTTTTTGGACATTAATTTGAAGTGGAAGAGACATGCAAAAATGTTTATCAAATACAATAAGTTAAGATCCAATATCAGTATTACAAGATTCTCAAGAATTCAACTATCAACATTTATACGTTTTGCAATCTAAATGAAATTACTTATAAATTACTTGGTTTCAAATAACTCACCTGGAAAATCACCAGGTTTACTGGCCTACTTTGTCCGATGGATAGTCTCTTTGCTCTGCATTAAAGTTAAGGATTTGCATCCCGTTGTGAATGTTATACGGAGTTTGAAGGGATTGGAAACTCACGGGGACTTGTTTTTCATCCCGCAAAACAGACCAATCCATCGCACAGTACGAAATTCCTCTCAGCCTACTTATTGAAGGCTGAAAGTACTTTAAAGTTTCGTGTTTGTTCTGTAACCCAGGTTTTCTGGTTGAATTAACAGTTATCCTACTCCCGTTACAAAGGTGCTACATTTATATTGTATTTAGTGGGTATTATTCACATACAGATGATTCTCAAATCTTATAAATCCAGTTTGATAAAGATTATACAGTCTTGAACATGAAGAATAATTATTGTTCCATTATATATCTGATCACTATTCTTACTATTTTCCATAATGTAAAGCACATCTCGCTAAGAGATGTATACTGCAATAATAATAATAATAATTAATAATAATAACAATAATAATAATAATAATATGATCAGAGCTTTATCCACCTTTAGAATGAGTTGCCCTGGTGTTGCACCACCTTTAGACTTGAACTACGTTCAGGCGCAAACTTAACTGTTTGTTTACTTGGGATTAGGATTCAATATATATATATATATATATATATATATCATTTGTGCAATCCTGTATGTGAAAGTTCAGGACGTCCTCTTATCGGAAAGCGATATTATTTTCAGTATTTGCCAAAGGTCACGAATATGCTTTAGGCGATCCGTCTCTTGACCTGCTGAAGATATCACTCAGATTCCCCTCCCTTATATTTAAGGAATTTCTAATTGTATTCTTAAACCTCTTAGCAGAGCAGTAATCTTTCGCCCTGTCAGGAACATTTCTACCTTACTTTATTCACCTAAAGACGTGCTTTGTTCACTCGGCCTTCCAGGTGTCTACTAGATCCTCTTCTCCCCTGGCATCCATCAAGAAGAACATAAATCTTATATCCAGTATCTTGTACCCGATTCTTCTGTGCTAGCAGATCATGCCCTCTCCACTAAACATAGACTCTTTTGGAAGAAATGGCCGTTTTCTCCTCAAACTAATCGTGTCCCTTGACTTCTATGCATGCAGTGCATTTATATTTATATTTCAATTAATGCATCAAAAATTTACACTTCTAACATACATATTCGAAGGATTTTCAGAAGGAAAAACTAGATCTCTAATATTTAATTGTATTGCATAATTTGATTAATTAAATCAAATAACTTCAGTGTTTGTTTCCTACCTGTTGTTTAGAGAACGAGCGTATTTTTTTGTTTTATTGTGCAATAATTGATTAAAGATTCGGTGGTAACAAAACTCTTTAGTAAAATGGGGAAAGGTCACTTTACTATGTTGCTTTTCAGAAATCAGTTCAATATATTTTGGCCCGTATGGGATATTAAGCTGATATGAACAGCGAACGGCCCGGCAAGCGAAACGCGTGACATCTTTTCTTATCCAATGAGCATGTGATACTACTCTGTCGTCTGTCCTAAAGATATTTGACTGATTTTTTGAAAGTCGGCGAAGTTCTTGTTGCTTTCTCCAACTTCTCAACGAGTTGCCCTGGTGTTGTACAATCTAAAGGGTTAGCTCTCTCTATCTCGGAGAAATGAAAATCGTAAGTAACATATGTGTGTCTTTCCCCCCCCCCTTTCATGTCTTCTGATTTCAGTATGTTTGCTTGTTGTGTGTGTAACACCCAACAAGCAAACATACTGTGTGTGTGTGTGTGTGTCATATCTCCAGCCATAATTTCGCGAAGATAGCCCAAGTGGGACTAAATGTTAATCCATTCCTGGACCTTACCCTCTCCACAGTTTTTCAATTTTGTGACGGTAATACACCGAACTCTTGAGTACTATACTTACGGGAAGGGAAATCAACTTAAGGTTTAATTTTCCTTTCGTTTCGGAAAGAAAATTTTTTTAAATACTTTTCATTACTGTGGGGCTAATACTGAGCGATAAAAAAACATTAACAATAAATTATATAACAAAAAGTATAATTTATTGTTAATATATTTATTAATTTGTTGTTATATATTTGTAGCGCACACACACACACACTCATGCGTAGATATACTGTATATGCTTGTATATCTAAACATCCACTTCCATACATGATGCAACTTATCCTCTTGTTAACTTAAAAAGGAAAATTATTTTTAAAAAAAAATGTGTCTTACTTAATCCTCATTCATTTTGAGAATAAGATCAGAGATGAGGTTTTCATGACATGCTAAATGCACAATCAGAAAATCATAAATGCTAGAAATTAGTTGAATCCGCCTGGGGGGAAATTCATGAAAAGTTGTAAATAAATAAAAATGGCATCTTTAAAAGAGAATTTATCTTTGTGTCTGAATACAGCTCTCTAATCAACACGTAAATATATTTCGATTATGATTTTAATTATTGCATTACAATGACTTACATGGAATTCATAATAATAGAAACAATTTCCATTATATCATAATGGTCGTGTTTCGATATGGAGATATCTCATTTCATAACTGTATATACTGCATTACATTTTTTTTAATGCATTTCCTAATATAACACGTTTATATTCCAAGTACATTAAAAATGAAACATGACAGGTAGTTTTTAAAAGCTTGCTTTTAAAATTCAAAATTAAAACATTAGTAATTTATAAATTACATTTTTAAATTTAAAACATGAACAGATATTTTTAAAAAATGTTTTAAAATATGAAATTTTCCTCTAAATTTTTCGAAAAATCTAGTACACCATTTTTTTATTTATATATTTTCATTTATAATATAGTTAATTTTATTTATTATCAATTGAATTGGTCAATCGACCGTGAGATGCGGTGATTGATTCATTCAATCCAATACCCTTGGAGGGTAACGGATGGCAATGCTGTAGCCAATGAAGTTCTAACTGAGGCTCGGCTATTGCTGTTACCCTCCTGCCATAATCAGAGCATTAATTGCTCAATAATACCTTATCCCTACACTGTCCTCTACAGATAACGGGGAAGATGAAAAGCATTCTTGCTTCGCCCCTTTAAGCCAGTCCTTATAAGGACTTATTATCAATCAATCTTTGGGACGGGTGATTGACTTCACCTATTTGCCCATACGGAGAGGCAAGCTGACGCGTGACAGTGTCCCAGCTTGCTACTGTATGGGTTTATATCGGGCATGGGAGGGATTGATCCAACAGTCCTTCCTTAAACAATTTCCAAAATTAGCTTTGACGAATGCATTTCTTCTGGTGCACTGCACTTTCTAACTAGAGTGCTCAGTGTAGTTTGTTCAGAGATTTGATTCGGTATTTATAGACGGTTTCTGATAACGTCATAAAGAAAGATATTTTGCTACGGCATTTTTGCGTTAGTTTATTATATATATTGTAGAAAATGTTCATAGGTAAAGCAGACATTTAATTGTTGGACATTTTTGCTTTATTTGTTGGGCCTATTTGATCAATTGTTATTTCAAACTTTATTTCTCCACGTGAGCATATCATTTTTTCTGTAATTTTATTTTATCATTAATTAATTTATTGTTATTCTATTAATCATGAAAGTTTATAAAATATAGTTTACTATTTTCAAAGCGTAGCTTAGGTTTAGATAAACCGGCCCTCTCGAATTCACATATCATACGTTTTCAAGATACAGGGTGTCTCCAACAAGAATGGTAGTGGCGAGCCAGTGAGGCGATGAGAAAATGCTTTACCACGTAAATGGTTTCATAAACATCAATTCACGTAAGAATTTAAACCTGCGGTCTGTGGTTGGAGAGTGCATACGTGTCCGGTAGTACGGCCAACTCTCTTGGCAGTTGTTAACCAATCACTTTAACGAGTTTGCTGAAGTCAGATTTTGAAGTTGACAACTTAATTTGCATAATCATCAATTCTCAATTTTGTTAGTTAAAAGAATTGAATTCGTATTAAAAAAATTGAAACCGTTATTGATATTAGCGATTCTGCAATAAAATAATTTCTGTCATAATATATTTACGTAAAAAGAAGAAGAATAACGTTGCCTTCGTCCTCTTTTTAATATTCATCTCATACTCGGCAATGGCGATGGGTATGAGATGTTTGGGATAATTTACATTAGTAAGTAAGCGGGGGAAATAAAAGGACGCGTCTTTATTTTAAAATATTGATGAAATTTTTTCCTGCTTTGGAAATAAAACATCCCTGCATTTGAGATTGAAAATAATATTCCTCTTTTTATTAGCACAAATGTCTTAATTGATTGGTGTGGGGCGTTCCCAGTTTGTATTAATGCTGGACGTGGAGGTAAAAGTACTGTTTCAGGAGGTTAAAAGCAGCGCAGCATATAGAAATCAGCTAGTAAATCACCGCCAAGTTCCAGGGAATTCTATTTTCGTCACTTATAAATTGTGTGTTGACGTTTTTTAGGTCAGTCTAATTTACCCTGTTACAATCATAACAAAGTACGAAAAGAAAGAAGGCGAGTGTATATATGAATTCCACAATTTATTTGAGAAATGAATTAGGAATACTTGGAATGAGAATGCTTATATTATTATTATTATCATTATTATACGGGCTCCCTTTCTCCTATATTATTATTATATAGGATAGAGGGCGCTGTGTACGCATACGAACGGGCGTACGGTGATATCGCTGCCCCCGTTTTTTATAGTTTTAAAGTGGTTCCAACTCCTGTTTTTAATTTCAAGGTGTTCCCAAGTAACTCTACTTATCACGCCGAAGACAGTGATTTAAAATTCACCTAAGAAGAAACCAATTTTTGAAGTGTTGAAAAGTGAACAGAGAGGACCGCGGTCAACAACGAGCGAAGAAAAAAGCACGTCGCCATCTTTACAAATACCCCACAGTTGCTCAAAGGAAGAAAGGTGAGTCATGAAGTGCATCGAATGCCTGGAGGATTTATCGTCCGACGGAAATCAAATAACCTGTACGAAATGCAGTACGATTCTACACTTAAAATGTGCCTGCGTTTCAGAAGCAACCGGGCAACGTAAAACCAATGCAATACGTGAGGAATGGAAGTGTGTAACTGCAGGAAGAACGAAGAAATATTTGTTCACCTAAGGCAGCCAGCCACCTACGACGCAGCCGATTACACCAGAGGCAAAATCAGATGATGAAATGAACAGACAAGAAAATGCAGGTGAGTTCAAACAGAATGAACGAATAACAAAACAATTTAGCGAATATGAAGATTTGGTTAATCATAATAATTTAGCAGTGATAGAATGTTGCAAACGGTAAAAGACATCAAAATGAGCATTAACGCACTAAATGACAGGCAACACAATTTGATGAAAGAAACATCCAAACTCCGTCAAGAACTTCATTCTCTAAAACTACAATACGAACGTTTAAATCATTGAGGTCAGAAAAACATTCAACATGACTTACAGGCTATTTCGTTTTCAGAAACTAAGGTAGAAGAATTTTGAAAGCTCCTCATTATTCTTAGATTCCCATTATCATCACTTTTCTTTGAAAAGTCTATAATACCCTAGATTCGTGGGTAACTGCTTAAACATTTGCTTGCCTCCGGTTAGCAACTTTTTTTGTAATCTTGATCTTTGCAAATTGTCATTCATACTTGATACAAAAAACACTTCAAAACTTGTAAAACCCAACAAATGATTCACTTGTTGGTTCAAACACACAGGAAGGTTGATGTTGTTGCAGTTTTAACACGTCAGTCAACTTTTTTTTTTCGCAGGAAATATTTAATACTTTTATCTGTTTGTGTTGTCTTCTAACAGCGAGAGATTTCTTGCTCACTACGAGTATAGTGAACAAGTGATCACTGATAAAAGGTCGATGTATCTGTATCCATTTGCCGTCACTTTTTCATCATCTACTTTCTCCTTCAATTTCGTAACATTAATCACACAAGTACAGACACCTCAGACGAAAGAATTTTATCAGTTAACATTCTGACGGGATGGATAGTTTTTTTTTCCCTCTCTCTCTCTCTCTCTCTAAGCATATGCAGCTGCTCGTCCACTATTACATGAATACATTTCATTACTTATTTTTAAAAAAATCTCATTAATTAATATATGACTTATGTCCTATTAAAAATAACGTAATTTGCAAACATACGTGTACATTGGAAACAAGGGGGAAAATAATCAGAAATTCAATCTTTATTTATCTTAAAAGTTGCTCATTCTTTCAGATAGATTCTTCAGGATTATTTTATTAAGATTTTATCGAACTGCTTGAAAAGATAATTCAGAAATTATAGAAAATTGAGAAAATACAAAGGGAATTTATTCGAGGTGAACTGCGCTTAGCAATAAAACTAGAGTAAGGAACAAATATAAGAAGCCTGTTTCGTTGGATCGAAATATGGAGAACAACAGAATTTTATTTCAACAGGTAGGCCGATATGCTAGTATGTTCAAGAACGTTGTGAATTCTTCTTCTTGTTATTATTATCAACAGACATTCATGAGGTCAAGAGACTCATCGTGGTTGGTCCCGCTTTCACATGTAGAGGTCATGGTACCTCGAATTAAGTGCATTCATTGTCCCTGCATTCACCACACTCTTAGGCAATGCATTCCAATCACCCATCACTCTCCGCGCAAAAAACCTACTCTTGCCCCGTAGGTTTGCTCACAATCATCTTATAAAGCTTCAGGGATGGCCTCTCGTTCTCCCCCTGTCTCCAGATATTCTATGAAAAATCTCATCCACGCTAATCTGTTAATTACCCTTTACCAACGTAAACGTCTCCATCATGTTTCCCCTCGTCTTTCTGCCCACTGGGCTTTTAATCTGTCTTCATATTCTACATTCCACTTTTTTAAAGCCCTCAGCTTGAGTATTTATTTCCAGAATAAATAGATGTGGTGTCGCGACAACTATACTTGAATATGAACATATAGGTTCCAATAAGCTTTCATAATATTGAGATGACTTACGTAAAAGTGCAGTATATCCGTATCTTGAATTTTTCTCAACGTTGCTCTATGAAATATATTTCCTTGTACATTGAAGCTTAAGCTCTTAGTCCAGTGTGGTGACTTGGTTATTAACACTTCGTTTTCCTCATTATAAACTGTGAGAAAATCCTGATTAAGTAGTTCAGTATCCGCGATGAAGGGATTAGAGTGCGTTGGTGCACCAATGAAATTTTCTTCATCAAGTTTTGCTCTCCACAGTGAGATAAACGTGCCTTATACGATCCATGACCAGGCCAGTTGGATTATATATTCTTCTTTAGGAGTTTGCATGAAACTCGATTTTACAGAAGAAACTCCTTTCGTATCAGTATGAGACCGGCTAATTCACTTTCGTTTGTAAGACCTTTTAAAGGTTCGTCTCATCTAATATTCGAGTTAAGATTTTTACCCACAAAAGACGACTTCAATTCTGACTGAACTCATTTCACCTTCCGTACACTGCAATTTGGCTTAATTAGTTTACTGCTTATCCTTTTTCTAACCGCTAAGAAGAGAAGGAACTATTCCGATTGAATCCTCATATATATTTTGAAATCTTCACTTTTTACAGCAACTTAAATTCAGCGAACAATAAGAAACCTGTTTATTGGTGAATATTTCCCCTGTATTTAGAAGTTACTTTTTAGAAAAATTAATTGAACTACTGGTTCTTGTTTGTTAATTTTACTTCTCTTGTGTCCACTACGAACTTCAATGCATCAAGTATTTCATTTTGCTATCTTCCATTCAAAGTAAAAGAATGCGGTTACATCAGGACGTGATTTATTAGCATCCGTTTCCATTCAAAAAGCACGTTTTCGAAAAAGCTCTTTCATTCATGAACGAAGAATAAATCGTACAAATCTGCAAACAATCCTTGTAGCTTTAATGTAAAGTCACCAATATTCCCTAACACTCTTTACAGTAAGCTGGTGTTTATTTGCTGCTATATTAGATGCTGGTATGAAGTTAAACTTCCACTTAGCTCGAATCATTTTATGTCAAAGTAGGTAGAAGTATTACTCAAACAGTACTCAACTTCGTCATGAAAAAGATTCAGAAAGTTTCACCATTTACTTCCATTCAATGTTCTATAACGTCTGTCGTCGAAAGAGAAATTCCCCACTGTTTTCTAGGTATGAATAAATTCTTTCCATCAACGAATGCACGCAGCGCACTTCCACTCTTCTCTTTTTCCGGTGATAGGTACATTTTTATTGAGATGGTCGCAGGTCTTGTAGCACATTTCGTTTTCGGCAAAAAAGTCAGAAGGATTTTAATACTATTGACTTTCAGAGAGTTTTTGTTCATTAAACGACGTATTACTTCCCACTTGCATACCTTTTCTTTTCTTTCTGTTTTTTTTTGTTTTTCATGTAAAACACTTCCATCTCTGAAGTGCTTCACTTTCATGCAATCAGAGAATTACTTTCTTCTCACATTAAACAATAAATATCAAACAATTAGAAAAACAGTTTATAATTTTGGACAGTTAATGAGTTATTTCTCTTTTCCAGAAAATGTTGTTCTTCCACTTTTAAAGAACACCCGTTTATTTATTAAATATAGAAACTGACGCTTCTAATTTTAGTATAACTTAAATGCTATTAATAAAACGTAACTTTAAAAAAATAATTCATAAGCACAGCAAAGAGAATGAGAGAGAGAGAGAGAGAGAGAGAGAGCATGCTCCCATCTTAACAGGCACAATCTTGCTAGCTCATCATCCAGCCTGTGAAGAAGATGATATGAAAGTGATTTGAAAGGGGGAAAATGGCAAAAATTAGGTACTCATAACTAGATACACTTCGAACTGATTTGTGTCCGACCGTAATTTGCTGAGAACTCGTAACACCACCGCCATAAAGATAGAATGAAAATTATATGGAAGTATTTGAGAATAGAAAGAAAAAAAAAAACATTTTAGAAAGAGCCATGAAGATGATTAAAATACAAGCATCTTTGGATTTCGCTAAACAGAAGTCACTGTAAAATTAATAGCTCTTCGATCTACTGGAAAGAATCCATCTAAGAGTACAAATCCTTCTCAATTCCTTCAAACTGTTTGCTTGTTCGGGTACCATATGATTTCTCAGAGGTTTCTCTTATTGATTAAGAGATTGAATAACTGAGAAGATGGAACAAGAAAGAGAAGAAACTCCACTTCGAATAGAACTACCTATGAAAATAAAAATAAACAATAAAATTAAATATTATGGAAGATGCGTAACGTTTATCCGAAATGGAAGATTGAAGGATTGTAACTTACTGTAAGTGCTTTAGCATTGCTGTTGCATTTGGAAAGGGCGATCTGTTTTTAATTTTGCTTTCGCACGAAATGACACAGTGATGCGAAATGTAATTGAAGAACAAATTACGATGAAAAACCGGAATGGGATTGGAGCAAATCAGTTTTCTTCTTTCTTCTCCTAAGATGAAGAAATCTATTCATTCCATTGATGGTTTTTCTTTCCTATTTCTCCCCTTCCTCTTCTTGGTAAATATTGGGGGACACAGCTTTTATGTAACATGAGCAAAAACGGAACAAACATAATAATGAATAAAGATGAATGAAGGAATTTCAAGGAGAACCGAGTGATAAGAGGAATTAAAGGGTCGTCGTCTTTCTTAATACCTTAATAGTTAATTCCGGATACGTAAAAGAGAAAGAAAGATGAGAATCACGTTTCGCTGCTTTTATGTTTCGGCTAATAATTTGTCCATTTTTGGATGGAGGTTATTCGAAGTCGCTGCTACCAATGAACCTGAATTCTGCAGAAAAAATACCTTTTTTTAGGGACGACCTGTCATATTTATATGTACGTTTCTGTGTATATATAAATTTCATTCTGGATAAAATAGATAATATTTTTACATTAGAAAGGGAAGACTAAGAAACATCGCAGGATATCTTAATCAGAAAAAAAGGGAATCGGAAGTTCACGTTTTTACAAATCAAAACAACTGAAATCATATGCACAAAACAGCGATTTAGGAGAATCTTTAAAGGTGTTTGTAATCTAGCATGTTATCAAATTTATATACCATACTAACTAAATATTCAAAAAATATTGCATATTTACAAAATACTTCCAAGAATTCCATTGATTCGTGACTGTCCATGTTTATCCATATGTTTACCTTAGCAATGGCTTTTGAGAGAATAGAATCTGTCTTCAAGACGATTGCTGCCTTTCAGGGATGCAAGACATCAGTTAGCTGCCATCCTAAAAGTAAATAGAGAGAATTATGAAGTACGAGTATAGTAATGGGCAGATATCACAAATAGTTTCTTAACACGAACTAATGATGCATGGTCTCCATGAGAATCACTTCGGAAAAAATATACTTCAATTGGAAAAGGATTCTCACGCTATAAATTTCTTATTCATAATAAAGGACTCTGCAAAAAGTCCTTTATTGTGAACAAGAAATAAATAACTTAAGCCGAACATGTGTTATTTAATAAAGAAATATAAATTATAATGTGAAATGTTTATAATAAGTTTGAAATAGTTTTCGATAAATTTTAAATAAAAAAATGTCAACGAATTAAAAATAAAAATATAAGTTTATATAAAAATCCTTTGAAAAATATTTGTTCAGTTAAAACTTTTATTACAATTTTGTCTTAACCTAATACACCTATTTCGAAATTGAAGAGGAAGTCTTATAAACTTCTAATCTATTTGTAATTTCTTGCGGGGTTTGACTTGTGAATGGTCGTGCGTGTGGCACCATACTTTTGGAGGGTAATGGATGGCAATGCTGTAGCCAATGAAGTTCTAACTGAGGCTCGGCTATTGCTGTTACCCTCCTGCCATGATCAGAGCTTTAATAGCTCAATAACACCTTATTCCTACACTCTCCTCTACAGATAACGGGGAAGATGAAAAGCATTCTTGCTTCGCCCCTTTAAGCCAGTCCTTATAAGGACTATATAAAGTAATTTCTTGACTAATAATATGTCTGTCTACAATAGGCTTTACATGATGCAGTTCATTTATTTGGTCTAGCTACTCACTGATGAAGCCTGAATAAAGGCTGAAACCGGTGAGATTGCTAATATGAGTTCGCTCTCTTAAGGTTTTTGCCTTAAAGGAGCAATTTGAGTCTCCTGGGAAGTGATTTCCGGCACGGCCCGGTGAGGGGCTTTGTCGATGAATGCTTTTCTTCGGAATATGAGCGGTTCTGCTCGGTGGTGGTGGTGGGTGGAAGGCCATCACTGATGGACGGGCTTTCGCCCACTATTGAGTGGTCTAGTGATCGTCCGAATTTTTAGAGACGGCTTTACTTATTCATAAGCCTTTACATGATGCAGTTTATAAATATAAAATAAAGTATAATTCAGTTTATACATTTCGAATCACTTGTCTGTGGCAAGCAGATTTTTGCACAGCTGTGCCAAATCACAACTTTCTGTAATGATATAAAGTATCGCCATCTAGTGACTAGAAAAATGTAAGTTTTTTTTATATGTTTGCGAAGTAGAAATACTATTAATATAATGATTAGTTTAACAATTGTAAACATCGTATTATGTATAATTCCTTATCGCAAATTTCTGATGCTATCAAGATTACTATGCGAATGAATATTAAATATATAATATGATGAAATATATAATTAATATATTCAAATATTGACAAATAATTCAAATTCAAATATGCATCACTGCAAAATTAATTGCTTATTTTCCCATTAAAGGGCACAGAAGTAAACATTGATACACTGTCTTCAGATTCTCTCGGCTCAAATTACTAATTATTAATTTCATCAACAGACACAAAGAATAGCTTTAGAAATAAGATAGAATGTTTAATGTACCTGAGAGGTTAGCTAGAAAAATTTCTTAATGTGGATGTTCTCATTTCTCTCGTCGAGATAGATGTGTCATCCGACATTGTAAGACATTAGTCTGACTTTGGCTTTAAGAACTGGGACTATACTAACAATGGCATCGCATCACGGTTCCAACTCCAATGCAACAATCCTATTGCTAATGTTTCGTTTTCTGATGGTTAATTGTTAAACTGAATCTCTTAAGAATAGTTGTTAAAGTAGCACACAATAATATATATGGACCAAATGCTTATTATTATTATTATTATACCCTTGCTACATAAATCAGAGAAAACAATACCCTGCACCTACTTACTCCTAAGAGAAAATAAAAAACTGTTTCATTTTATTTGAAAAAAATTTCACCTTCAAACAGCCAAAACGTTAACCATCTACGTAATAGTGTTTTGGTTTTGTTTATTTATCAGGACAGCTTTCGTGGCTTATTGGAATGAATAATAAGATGAAAGTTGTCCTGAGATATTCTGTAACAACTTGAACCCACGTAGACAGTGACCGATCGAGATACTAACCTAGACCATTTTCCTTTTTTTTTCTTCATTTAAAACTGCTTATTGAATGTAAAACAAATAAAATTTTAAATTTATTTTTAGTTTTAATTAAATTATCTTACTTTTTAAAAGAAATATTAATATACCTTTATATTTTTATGATAAAGATATAATATTCAAAGATTAAATGGTTTTTCGTGCACTTGAGAACTTCCAACAGAACCGTGAATATTACCTCCAGTTTACACACTCAGATTCACAAAAGTGGATCATTCAAGAAACTGCGTAGTCTGCAGATCACGAGAGAAGTACAACACAGAATTAATATTGTTTAAATATTGTTTGATTTCAGAGGGACAGTAAGACATTTCTAGACAAACACATTTAAAAGGACAGTCCAACTAAGAAAACTAAAGTCATCTGCGTGTCATACTCCAGCTGACAGAAAGAACGAAAAATACACAACAAAGGCTACAAATACAGAACTTATAATTAAATTAGGTTAAATTAAATTAAAATTTTAATAACCTAAAATTGTTAATAGCTATTTGTGAACTCAGAATAATTATTAGCGAGTTAATGTGGAGTGGGGTCACGAGTGTCCATATTCTGGAAAATACTTATAAATAAATTTAATAGTTATTATCAAGCCAGTGTTAACGGCAGCTGATTGGTATTACGAACATTAAGAAACAGACATCGCTGTGTTATTATTCATTCAATATCTGAACTTAAAATCAAAGAAACATGCCAAATCCACTTCATCAGTTGATTTGCTGGTTGATATTTTCATTGATTTTAATGTATTTGATAATATCTGACTCATCAAACTATTTGCGTATTTCGCATTGATATCACAGTGATGTAGTGGAGTTGGAAAGGATCTAGAGGCGGGTGACCAAGATGGTGGCAGCTCTGTGGGATGCTCCATATGAGGAGAGATTGAAGATTTGTGGCTTACAGAAATTGGCGGAGCTGAGGAGAAGATGGGGATATGATAAGTGAGTAAGTTATAAGTTACTTAATGGTTGTCATAGATTTCATCTGTCATATTGACATACTGACTTTCATCTGTCAATATGACAGATGAAAGTTTTCACTCCATGACTAGTATGGGGAAAACAAGTGGGTCATTCATGGAATTTAAGAAATAATTTAGTTAGCAAGGGAGGTAGGACAAGATATTTCACTTGGAGATTGGTGAATGAGTGGAATGGATTTGCCAGAGTCAGTTGGGACTGCTGTGACGGGGATTGAGTTTAAAGCAAAGTATGATCGGTATTGTGCAAATGAGGGTTCGTTTTTGGTTGCCGCGATTAGTCTACGGACAGTATGGAGGTATCCATAATGCCAATCAGAAAAAGAATGAAATACTGGTCCACTTATCCAAAGTAAGACTAAAAAGGTGATTGAATGGAATTATGCTATTTTATTTTTTAATTTTTGATATATACGCTAGTTTTTTGTGTTCATGGACGTCCAAATTTATCCAAGATATCTGAGGTGATCATTGGGTAGTAATCCTACTTTAAGATTCATTTGCATATTTTAACAACTTAGAATTTTAGAACTGCGATTTCATCTTTAGCAGCGAATCCAGATACAATCTGACTTAACTTTTTTGTTTTACAAAGTTTAAATTTGATTAATCCACCTTAATTCTTTACAACCACTTGAAGGTTTCGTAATTTCCTCAGCACTTCTTTTGAAATGTGATTCACGTATACTTCTAAATGCTTTATCAGATCGATGTATCCAATTCCATATATGAAATCTGCTTTGGCCAATAACTGCACTGATGCTTCCTCATTTATACTTTTCTTAAAGTGTTTCCAAGCTTCGGATTGATTTATTTTCATTCTGAAGCTGAAGGGAAAATATTAACTTTACAATGACAGAAGTATAGAGCTGATAAGCTTCAATTTGGCACAAGTAAAAATACTATTATGGAAGATATTATGAACGCATCCATATTTTATAATCAAATATAGAAAGAAATTGTAAAAAATTCTGAATTTTACCAGTAAGCTTACGAGAATATAACCTTCGTCATCGCAGTCGCCTTGGTTTGCACCACTTAAAACATAAAAGTTCTGCAAAAGAACTCTTTCTTTTTTTGCTTTTCATTAGTGCTGAAATTAGGTATCACCGGCCTGAAAGCTGTTTCGAAATTTTGATTCTTATCAGAGACTAAGGCCAAAGAGAGAGATTGAGAGAGAGAGAGAGAGAGAGAGAGAGAGAGAGAGAGAGAGAGAGAGAGAGAGAGAGAGAGAGAGAGAGAGAGAGAGAACCGTCCAATACAGTAACAATCCGATGTCAGAAAGTTAAATTCATCATAAGTGAACGCTCAGAAGGTGCATAGTTACTGAACCATAGAGCCGAAAGGCTTCAATTTCATTGTCAATGTTAAAATATCATTTTATAGGAATTTGAACCTTTTCGACAAGAAACTTTTTTAATCTGCTAATTGTGTTCTTTCCGAAGAAGAACAAAGTTTGTGTTATTTTAGAAACGGAATTCAAGTACTTTGGCATAACAATAACAGTTAAATTTGTAAAATTCGCTCTTACTTTTTCCTTCCTGAACAATAAATTCTGAAAACGGTCGAGATTAATTAAAAGCTTTCAATAATCCTTGTATAGTCTCTTGTGATTACACTTGAGATACAGAAAGAAACAGCTAAATATGGAATTAGTAAAGTACATGTTGCGTGGAGTATCTCAGTGAATCAGTAAATCAACAAAAACAGTCAGTGAGTGTTCACGTTAAAATGAGGAACAGCAAGCAACTTTTACACACACACACACACACACACACACACACACACACACACACACACACACACACACACACACGGTTATCCTGTAATGTTCCATCTGAAAATAGTCTTTCAAATTTCTGTTTCTATTTGAAGGGAACATGAGAACAGTCAATCCTAGTTAATGATAATATATTTGTTTTTCTTCGATTCATCTGCAAATGCATCTTATTTCATCTAAAACAGTGCAATTTAATTCTTTATCCTTTTGTTTTTATTATTTTTTATTTTTAAGAAGGTATTCAAGAAACGAGAATCAGCCAAAGGATTCTCACCTGGCACCCGAATCCTGTTCAACACCCTTTGGCTTTCAGTTAATTTGCAACTGGTGTGTTGCCAAGATGGCTCTTCCAATAGCGACTATACGTGAATGGTTTCCTTTCAGAAACATAGCTGATTAGTTTCTATGACGAAACTGGTAATTTACTTTCCTTTATGAAAGGGAATAATTAAAATAAGTTATGAAATAAAAAAACAAAAGCAGCGAATTATCTCTTATGCAAAATCTTCATATCACGTTTTTTTTTCAGGGTTCAAATCTCCGCACTGGCTCAGAATCTTACCATACAAAAAGTTTAAATCTTAATATGACTTTGTCTCGAAGCTGGTAGATTGGCACTCTTAGAAAATCCTAAAGAAGCACGAATGTTATTGAAAAATCAGTGAAAAGTTTCCGGAATTCAGAGATCCTCGGAATCGGGTCTAATTCAGAATTGCGCATGCGCTCCATGTGCATTCTTTAATCTGAATTTATGAATCTCTTGTCATGATCGACTTCTTTCATTAATCTGGTTCTTTATTATCATTATCATTTTCATTTTTATTTTTAAGGAATTATTCAATGAAATCAAACGACAGAGAAATCTCAAGATGAAAGAGCGGATCCTGTCCCAGACGTAGTTTGCCTTGAATTTGATTTGTTAGGTTCGTCCGATCAGAGCCTCCATATCCCACTCGGTATAGACGAAGCCTTTTGGTCGAAAAGACCTGGGTGGGATTCCCGTCAGTGACGTGAGAAACCTCCCTACCACCGGTGTCATACGAAGGTTTTGAGGGGTTTTTTTCACGAAAAACTGGGGTTTCTCGTCCACCAGAACAGGCAAACTGACCCCGTGAATACACGCATACTTCACAAATCAAATGATTCATTTTTTATTGAGAATTTCGACACGGATATCAGACTCTATTCTCATTGCTCGACTCACATTCCCCTCTATTCAATAAACGTTCTCGACCCACTGCTTTAGAACGATTTACTTCATGGAACCTATGGAACTATTTACTTAATGATTATTACAATTTATAATTATGAATAATTCTACCCCTTAAATTCAGTTTTAGGTTAAGAAAGTTGTTTCATAGTTTAACAATGGGGTAATTGCATTTGTAATATTTTAACATGATTTACTAAAGAAATTTAATTATTTTATTAGAAATAATAGTACGAACCTATATAATAATTTTTTATTTGTTTAAATATTTAAAATATTTTTTGAAATTTGATTATAAATTTATAAATACTAAACAAACCTAGAAAATTTATATATCATAATTTCTGAAATAAAATATATATACACATATTCAATCTTGGAGAGGTGATGGACCACCATACCCTTGGAGGGTAATGGATGGCAATGCTGTACCCAATGAAGTTCTAACTGAGGCTCGGCTATTGCTCTTACCCTCCTGCCATGATCAGAGCTTTATTATTTTTCGAGAGGTTTTGGAAAGAGAATCCAATACCCTTGGAGAGTAATGGATGGCAATGCTGTAGCCAATGAAGTTCCAACTGAGGCTCGGCTATTGCTGTTACCCTCCTGCCATGATCAGAGCTTTAATAGCTCAATAACACCTTATCCCTACACTGTCCTCTACAGATAACGGGGAAGATGAAAAGCATTCTTGCTTCGCCCCTTTAAGCCAGTCCTTATAAGGACTATTCAATCTTGATCGCAGAAAGTTACAAATATAAAATATAAAAGACCAAAGTCTATCTTAAGTTCAGCAGAACACAGCTAACTTCACTGCCCTCAATGGACGAGTATATAGCTCACAAACACTCCATTCAAATTTTTTTCACTATAAGACAAAGGGGAATATGAAAAGCAATTTTGATTCACCCATCCAGCCAGAAATGTTAATGTTAATGTCCTTATTGGTCGTTTGTTTGAGGCGTAAGCATCTCAATGAGCATCCCGAGTAACTGATATTAATATTATAGAATTTCTTTCTACCTTCGCGTTATGCAAGCTTGAATATTTTCGTAGCTGATCATACGATGCAGCTTTTTTTTTAATATAAAGTTCGCAGAAGTAAAAACAAAATAAGTAATTAATCATTTTAATGAAATTTTAACGTACACAAACCAAATGTTTATTGCTGTTGCCATCTTAAATTTATCGCTCAATCTCTGTATGTGGGTTTTCTAATTTTTTTGTGTGGGCCTTCACTACCTGTAATTCTGAATGACCATTTATTGTTTCCCTCTACCTTGGAGCGGACTGTTTTTCCGCTGACGCTTTTGCACGTATTCTTAAATGACCTTCACTTACGTGACCAAAACTTCCTAGCTGTGGTGACGAGAGTACTCTCTACTTTTCTTTTTCATGTGTGAACATTGCGTTGCTCATATATCACAAACTTCAAGTCTTCTGTAATCAATATCTTAAACATTGATCTCCTTGCCACATTTCAGTGGTGAAAGGACAACCTTGTCATCTTCAATGCCGCATAAACCGAATCGTATCCTATTTCATGCAACAAAGACTGCACGAGACTCCTTCCCCATTGATAATATTGAAATCTCCACAACAGATCAGCGATCATGAAAATCCAACCGTTATTTTATTTTATTTTTTTCTGGCGAAGTTAATTAAATTATTAAGGGGATAAAAATCCCTTATTATTTTACAGCCAGTGTGCGAAACTCTAAAGATCGAAAACTACGATCTAAGCGTTTCATACCGACGAAATATCGGCGAATGTAAGCGTAAGTGACCACCTGGTAGTACCACACCAAGGCAACTCGAAGCAAAGGTGGAACAAGCTCCCTCGCTCTCCTTGATATTTTCTCATAATGTAAAAACACACAGCACACTGGCTGTAAAATCATAAGGGATTTTTATCCCCTTAATTTAGATCAGCGATCACTTCGTGGACTTACATCTTCAGCCGCTTCTAGCTTAAGCACATCGCATCCATGGGTTGTTCCGCCTTTAAACATCGAGATGTCTTTTTCTGATCATTACTTCACATATGTACAACTCCTAACCTCTACAGATCCCTTAAAACTCTCCCTCTCTCTCTCTCTCTCTCTCTCTCTCACACACACACACACACACACACACACACAACGTGCATGCATCGTACCTACTATAGAAGTTCAGTTTCTGCATTATCCCACTTTTGCAGGTATTTTTCATGAATGGAGTTCCGAAAACATAGTTGTTAAACTATATACCATTTTTCCACTTTGCCTGAAGCTTGTGTCAACGTGACATTTGTCCTTTATTTGAAGGGTAAATGTCACGTTGTCCCTGCTTCCGAACTATGGAGGCCCTGATAAGAAAGTAAAATGCTTAATTGTGAAATTATTGAGAAGTAATCGTATCCGGTTTTCTTTGTACTGCGAATAATCTCCAAGTATTGAACAGGACTGCTAAGTGGCAGCTTATCCGATCTCCAGCCAAGAGACTGCGGGTTCGAATCCCACCAGGGGCACGGGTGTTTGTGATTATCCTACTAGCTCTTTCAAGGGTATCTACTACCCTACCACTTTTAGTAGAAAGATTGAGTCCCAAATGTTATTGAGGTGTTGGAGTGACCATACGGCGTCAAAAATGACATCACATGTAACTAACTAATCTCATCAAAATGCTATTTTTCTATTGAAAAGTTTAAGGAACATTTGAAATTAACCAAAAAGATAGATTATAATTAAACCATTTTCCAGCCAAGTGGAGTTGGAAATATTGGGAAGATTTGAAATGTTTACCAACGTAAAAATTAAGCGTTAAAAATAGTAAGTCGAAACCCAATGGATAATTTGCAATTTTTGACACTGTAAGACATGGTTTTTTTTTTAGTTAAATTACCTTAATTCATATGTTATGCAGTAAGATGTATTTCGCGAAATGGGTGAGCAATGGTCAGGCTGATTCTCTTTATCTGGGATAAGTACGCATACAAATTATTCCTACGCACTGTCTGGAGCAATGCCATTGAAATTTGGGAGAATCTTTACAAAAACTCGTAAAGATTTTCAATTTGTTGTTTCAGCTGGCAGTGACATTAGCACGATGAGCCCCCCCTCCCCACTCCCCAAGTTGAAATTACCAGATCCCTGCAAAATTAAATGTCATTTCTATCATCTGCACATTATCTTATATTAGGCTGGCGTCACTGAATCATGAAGCAAGCAAACATTCCTGTTCAACGGGAAAACAAAGGGAGAATATTTTGCCTTCGATCTGAACTCTCATCTCGGTTTTCTCTAAGTTAATTGGGAAGATAATCAACATTCAACTTCGTCATCACCTAGAACACTATCTGATAATATACATATATATATATATATATATATATATATATATATATATATATATATATATATATATATATATATATATATATATATATATACAGTATATATATATATAATAAAACCCTGATAATATAAAACTCAGCTATCAGAAACGTATGAAACGCATCCGTAAATTTCACACAAAATAAAATATGTTCTTAAGATATTTCAGAAAGTGCAACATTTTATTTGATATTTACACTAATAATAAATAATTTTCCTTTCATTTCAGATTTTTTTAAATTTATCTGCGACAGATTCTTAAACTTTTATTATTTTCTTATATATTTCTTCCCATATTCTTTTAAGGTATCTATTAATTGCACATATCATTACTAGATATATTAGATATCATTAGATTGTTACATATTTACATGCTACTATTATATCACTTAATATCTTCACAATATCCTCTTTCGGGGGAAGGCCCTATAATCTCTAGAGAGCCCATCCCGTGGGTGGCGGATAGGGGAGCCCAACATTTGTGTGTGTGTGTGTGTGTGTGTGTGTGTGTGTGTGTGTGTGTGTGTGTGTGTGTGTGTGTGTGTGTGTGTGTGTGTGTGTGTGTGTGTGTGTGTGGTGAAGTGGTCCGAATATACTGAATAAGGACTCGTGGACCAACAGGGCCATAAGGGGCAATCATTTTAATTGTAAGGGAAGTGGCAACTCCCATGGACCCCTAGCTGGATCTATCCTCTTCCTCCTCTACTATGAGGAATATCCACTCATTTTAATCTTTTCTATAAGACCTCATCATAATACTCGAGGGCCATGGGATATTTCCATTTCTGGCCTTACAACTATGTCCTCTCTATAAACATTTACTATAATTCTACTCTATTCTACTATAATCTACTATTTCCTCTTCAATATACCATCTTCCTCCTATGGGTTTAAATTTGGAAGAAGGCTAGTTCAGAAGCCTCAAGGTTGCAGCCCTACCACTGAACTATTCCATCGTCAGACTAGTCACCTGACATGGAGAACATATTTCTACATTTAAGCTGATAGAAATAGGCAATCGGAATGCATCTATTGAAATCGACCCTGGAATGGATAAGTTAAAAAGAAAATAGGAACGACAAAACATGATACATATAGCAAACTGGAATGTAAGCGGAATAGCATAAAAAGAAATAGAATTAGACCAAAAATGAATGAAAGAAATTTTAAAATAGCAGTGATCACTTAAACAAAAAAGAAATTAAAAGGAACCATGAGAACTGAAACTTTTAATGTGATATACAGTGGTGTTGACCAAAGAGCACAAGCAGGAGTCATGATTTGTATTCATAACTCCCTTTCAAAACAGTTAAAACATTATAAATTATGGTATGAAAGAATAATAGAAGCTAAAATAAAAATACATCGAGGTTATTTAACAATAATTGGTTTATATGCCCCAGAAGAAGGAAGAGAAGGATAATATTGATTTTTATAATCCGCTACAAAACATATATAATAAAATAAATAAAAATGATTATATAATTTTAGCAGGGGACTTAAATGCAAGAACTGGAAACACGAAAATGAATTAGATATATGAAGAGCCAAAGGCTTCATTTCGGCGACATATGACTTGTTTAAGTTAAGGGATATTACATCCCATATCGTTTCTTAGCCGAATAAGAAACTCAAAGAGTTTCATACCGAATATAGTAGAAACTATATAAAGTTCGGCGATTCCAAGCGTAAGCAAATACCTGGATACTGACCCTTAAGGTAGTGCAAGCTGAGGCAACTAGTTGGGGTCTCATCAGTGAGTAGGAAGACCTAGTTAATATCAAGATTGTAACGAACAGAACTTGAACAGAACAAAACAGAATACAATTTAGAAACACATATTGCATTTATTGACTTTGAAAAGCATTTGACAGAGTTAAAAGAAGCATTTTATTTAATATATTAATAGAAAGTCAAATACTAAATAATATTCTAAAAGCTATCATAAGTATATATGAAAATAATCAAATACAAATAAGATTAAACCATGAGCTATCATATACGAGAGAGAATAAACCAAGTGGTCCGAAAGAGATGTCCCCTTTCAGCAACTCATTTTAATATTTACCTAAATGAAATAATAATAAAATGGAATAAAAATTTCCATCAAGGTATAAACTTTCTCCCACTGTGTAATCAGATTTTGCTGATGACCAAATAATAATTGAAAATTCTGAAGATAACTTGCAGAAATTGATTTAAAATTTAAATGAGATAGCCAAAGATTATGGAATGATAATGTCGAGAAAAATTTAAAACGATGGCCTTTAATGGATAAGTTCCAGTAAGAACTAAAATAGTAAGAGATCAGAAGATTTTAGAACAGGTGAAATCATTTAACTACATTGGATGTATGGTTACATATGAAAATGAAAAAGATATAAACGTAAAAATTGCAAAATATTTAAAAATAACAGGAGTAATTAACTCTATATTTAAACCAAACCTAGTTCAAAAACAAACCAGACTAAAAGTATACAATACATTAGCCCTACCAGTCTTCATGTATGGAAGCGAAATCTGGACAATAAAACAAAAAGACAAACAAAGATTAACAACAGCAGAAATGAAGTTTATGAAAAAAACTGCAAAGTATACCCTATTTGATCACAAAAGAAACCAAGATATTATGAAAGAATTAAACCAAGAATCAGTAATAGAAAAATTCAAAAATATAAACATGAATGGATCGAACACGTTCAAAGAATGAAAACAAAAAGATTACCAGAACATGCCTTACATTTTAAACCATTAGGAAAAAGAAAACCAAGTCATCCTGTTAAGAGATTCAACGATGATTTCTAAGACCTGAAAGAGATTATATATAAATATCTTATTTATATATTAGACATCCTTGGGATACGGACCTGTGTGCAAGATTAATTAAGAGATTTTTCACTGTTTTTAAGTCATTTTTAAAGAAATTTATGAAACATTAACAAGTACCTTCAAGTAATGTGTCACATTTTAATTTCACTCTATTATTTCATGACCTCAAATATCGTTGCGTTAGTCTACTTTGTCTGTAATATTCTGTTTTCACGCGAATTCGTGGACAAATATTCTGTTGTCTCTGTTTGAAATTGTTGTCTCTCTTTTTTAAAAAAATGTTTTGAAACATTTTTTTTAAAAACCTTCTGTATTGTCATAAAAACTGACATTTATGTGTCAATATATAATAATATTTAACATTCGAATGAAGTTGTAAATCGTTTGACATAGAAGATGAATTTCATTTGCCTTTAGTTTTGCAACAGAGATTCCCTCTGTTGAGGGAAACTCTCGTAGCATCTTCATCTGGTCCAATCTTCTGACATGCTGAATCAACAGAAGGAGAGTTTTGTTCTGGCAATGCTTTCCATCTGAGATCTTCTGTTTTTTTGCAAGCTTATCTACACATCAATAGTCAATGACTAAATACATTTTTTTTTTTTTTTAGAAATGCTACATTAAGCCTCGAATTATGTTGCAAAACGAAACCATCCCAAATCTATTACGAGCAACATT
Organism: Typopeltis vanoorti; assembly: GCF_054136105.1. Taxonomy (NCBI): domain Eukaryota; kingdom Metazoa; phylum Arthropoda; class Arachnida; order Uropygi; family Thelyphonidae; genus Typopeltis; species Typopeltis vanoorti. Next base: position 112,845,687 of record NC_143568.1, read on the forward strand.
GCAAGAGATTAAAATATCTGTGGATACATTCAGGGTAACTTGCAACGAAACTGCCACAAAGATTACTGTAAAAATCTAAAAGCCGAACGAGAGAAAAACAATCCCTTAAATCAATTGCTGATTTTTTTTAAAAATTCACGTTGCCGCAACGGGGAAAAACAATACTATTATTATTTTTTTTAAAGTAATCTTAGTAACATTTGGCTCTCATCTTCATAATTGTTAATAATTCTAACAAACATTTCCTAAAAAAGTATGTAGGAAAGATAGTTGTGTAGCACATTCGCAGTTTGTATGTAACGAATGATTGGCATTAAACACGTGCCAGAAATGACTCTCTGTTGACGTTGCAGTTTTAAAGCGGGGTCGTGGATAACCAAGACGCAAGTGTATACTCTTTTCCGCACCACCTCTGAGGTAGAGTATTGGGCGCGCTTTTTTTAACGTGGTATCCCCAGTAGGCCTATTCCACGGTCACATGAAACAAAGTTAAAATTTGGAGGAGGGGGGACGGTAAAGTTAATATTTCGCATTAAGAATATCGTTTTCTTAAAAATTACCTTTTGACTAGCTAAAGCAGTAACATCGTTACAAGTGTTCTGATCTGAGAAACTGGTACACGGTTACACAGTCGTTTATTTTCTTTAATAAATCCGCAGTTTGATTGTTGATTTCTTGTAAGCTCTCGTGCATTTGAAGACTGAAGGAAGAGTATGCAAAGTCTTGAATATTTCCTGCATGTGATAAACACACTTCAATCTGCCTTGCGGCTGATCTCTTTAAGTAAGACGAATATGGACAATTCCTGGTAAACACCTTCGTCGACAATATCGAGGAATGTGAGATCAAACTGAGCTGGTTTAGTAATATTATTAAAAGTGACCATGATGTGGAATTTCGCATCATGCTTCATTCAACAGAGAGAGAGAGAGAGAGAGAGAGAGAGAGAGAGAGACCTATTTATAAATTACTTACTGAATAAAAATGTCTTTGTCACCTTCTTGTGTTGTTCATTGTCTTCGTTGAAAATCTTCTGTTCTTGTTCCCTACTATTTTGACATCGTCTGTGCTACCCACTAACTGCAAAACAATAGCTGATGTGAACGGAAATCATTCATCAAAGAGACATAACTTTCCCAATCATTCTCTGCTTGTTTAGAAAAATGCAGGAAGAAGACGCTGCTCTCTCTGTATGAGAAGGTCTAATCGATTTTCAGTTGAAAAGTGCTTATAATGATTTTCTCATCTTTGATGGAATTAAAATCGATTAAATATTTTCTAACAAATCGCATCTTCTATACTGACCGAATTCATTTTCACCCCCTTCCCTTCTTTATGCCGAACACTTTCATACAATTCAGTTTACTGGTTTAGGCCATTTCAATCAACAAGGTTGTTGTTTCATTTAAAACTCATCATCTTTTAAATACGAGATATGCTGTACTTTCACAGTATATCTCGTATACTAAAATCTCTGCAGTTAACTGCCGCGATACCGATAGATTGATAGTAAGACACATCAGTCCTTGAACAACCCTTGTGAAATGATATTATCATGCCTTTTTCCATCTGGTGGGACCTTTTCTGGTCTAAGAGTCAAACTATAGAAAGGGCGAATCCAGTTCTGCGGAATATTCCTTTAGCAGACGTGCCGATACCCCATCTGTCCAACTGCCGAATTCTTATCAGGTTATGCAATTTGCAGAACCTCCTTCTCATGCACCTCCATCTCTTCATCCAATGTAGTGGAAGCAATGTACACTTCTTACATACACTTTGGGTAGATTGATCTTGGCGAAGTGAAGATTCATTATTTGAGCCGCCCTATCTGCTTCTGCTACTGGGGTACCGTATTAAAGCTATTCATCCGCATTTATTCTTTCTATTCCTTGTACCAAAACCAATAAATTCTTTTGGATTGCCTTTATCTTGCATAGCCAATTTCTTTTCATACTCCGATGTATCTTTCTGCATAATATTCATTACTTTTCTGGCCTCCGCATTATATATTTCATAACTCCTCTCGCTCTTATTCTCACGATATTCCTTCCACAACTTCTTCCACTTATGAATCTTTTGTTTGATGAGATTGTACATCCATTTCTATCCCATTTAATTTGTTCTTTGAACTCTAGGGTTAAATGATCAGATACCACATCATTTAAGTATCTTTTCAAAGCTTCCCATGTACTGTTAACATATTTCGCATTCAGTAACTGATACCATAGAGCTAAAGGTAACATTTGTATCAGTTTATCTTAACTTACAGACTTGCAGTTCAGAATATAACCTGTCCTGATTGGATCATCCATACAGTTAGCTACTTCCCAGATCAGTAGGATATGATCACCGTCAACAAATGGTGACAAAACTGTCACATGTTTAACTGAGACATCTTCTGAGGCTGTGATCAAATCTAACACTCTTTGTCCTCGAGTTGCTTCTGTCCCATGCTGTTCTAGAAGGCTTTCACGCAACACCGCAATAGATTCTCCGTTCTTATGATGTGTTTTCTCACCTACACAATTAATATTCGGATAAGTCTGGCCACTCATATTAATTACTCCTTTAGTAAACATTAGGATAATTTGGTGATGCATTCTTCATTCCCAGGAAATGAAACGTCAATACATTGTTTACACCCACTACAATATATTTCATCCTGTTACTCTCGTATTCACACCTAACACCCTCGAACTCTATGCTACAAGGGACATTATTACCATTATTGCTTTCGTCTGTTTCTATCTTTACCTGAATGAAATCATCTGATATAATTAGTAATACCCCTTCCATTCTCTCATATTTCTTCTTTCATTCTAAAAATAGGAATAACAGATTCGATTCGAGTTACGACATCCTCCTCTGAGAGCCAGGTTTCATTAATGCCAACACTTTTAGACCCGAAAGTATTCCTCAGAGCACCAAACTCAACCTCTTTGTTTCTAATGCTGCTGGAGTTGTTGTGTAGAGAAAACAAGTTACCTCCTCGCTTTCTTCTTAGACTTAAACCTACATTCTACTTGGCCAGTGGGCAACTTTCTCCATTCCATCCCTCCGTGCACACTCAAATTGCCCTAACCCAAAGGTAATTCACGTATTCAGCAGAATCATAACTGTGCTCATCGACAATGGAGTCGTACGTCTACAAATTCCAGCTGAACTTACATCCACATTGTAGGCCTTCTCTAAAGCTCGATGATGTGATTCCCACGTCAAGCGCAAATTTAATTATCGAATCGCAGTGACCTTGTTGCTGTTATGATTGTTCTTTGATAAATTATCACCTGTTGCACTTTTCTGCTTGATATTTTTCTCCTCAATTCTCTTTTCCTGTCCTTGTTCGTTTAAACGTTTTTCTGCTTTCTCCAACCCCCTCGGCTGATTTTCGAATTATTCCTTTTAATCTTCAAATTTCATTTGCTCATTTTTCTTCATTTCTGTCATCAGTATAAAGGTTCTCTTTACTGAGTCATCCGCGCTATTAGTATTTTCAGCTTTTGACGCTGCTCTACTCTTTTCTCATTTTCTTAAAAAAAACTATTTAATTTAACAATATCTTAAAAGGTAATAACAAATGATGTACGGAATACAATAAAAACAGTAAAAAACACCATAATATGATAAAAATATATTAACTAAATAGTCTAAAAATATTCAACCCCCACACCAATTCAAATTCCATGCGTTACCAGGAATAACCTCGAACCAGACTTCAATATATATATATATATATATATATATATATATATATATATATATATATCGAAGTGAAGAAATTTTTTTACGTTCAGAATTTTTACGTTCAGAGCCGGCAAAGTTTGGTCGATTGGTAGAGCCTCTGCTACTAATGGCTCAGTTAAGTAAGTTTGAGCGCGGTTAGTAGTTGGAGGGGGACAATCGTTCGATGCTGTTGGCACACTCTCCCTCGATGAGTCTTTGGACTTCCTGGAGGTGTCAAATAATAATAATAATAATAATAGAATGAAACAAATCCGACTCCTGTCAGGTTATTAAATCACCACTGAATGCACTTAAACAAACCTTCATAAAATATTTCGTAAATATTCTCGATCTGAATTTTTTCCATACGTAGACGCACAAGTGTAAAGAGAATGAGAAAATAGAATGAAAGTAGTATTTTGCAGCGAAACTTCTAAAAATAAATTTATGCAATTAGATTCAACTGGCCAAATACCTGAAGAAAATGATCGCCTAGTAAGGGAATATGAGAAGCGGGTGATCGAATATTGCATTCTCTTCTCTTCTTCAGCGAGTTTACTTTATTTTGCTTTCTCTCCTCGCGTCCCGCACTCGATACAGTTTGTGAGCAAAGTTCATAAAATAAAGGACTGCTTCATTCCTTTTTACTCCCAGCATCTTTTAAATGACTTTGCTTTTCTCATTGCAAAGCCTTCTCATTTGGTCGCTTATCTAACTTTCTGCCACAAAACTGACCTTCGTAACTCTTTTCAAGGTCCGAATACATTCTTTATGTATTCATTCGTCATGGCTTTTATTATGCGGCGTGTTTTCAGTCGACTCGTTTCCTGCTGGCTGGGATATTTTCAGCAATTAATTCGGAGGCATTCTCATAGCGACTCACTTTCTGTTGATCCACCAGTATCATTAAGCTCGTTTTACAAAGTCCCTAATACTCTGGTTACTTGGACAACTGCTAACAAATATTGCATTCGATCTGTACTCTTTCGTAAACTTGTTCGTTCGCATGGAAATTTTCATTCATATCTTCACGCATAAAATCACTTTAAAAAACATCTCAAATTATGGAGTTGCTGTTTAAATTCAAAATCAGTTTTCTTTTAATTACTTTTTTTTGTTGTTGATTTCTTTACCTCATCAATAGAATCCTTCTGCTCAGGGAAATTTTAATAGTATTTGCTTTCGCGCAATCCTCTGACAACGAGGTCAATCATAGAACTGCTGTCCCAAACCCTCGTAAGAAATAGTTTCAAAAGTTCAAGGTTTCAATTGGTTAATTATGTCTTTTCTTTCTAAATTTCAAAGATACATTTCAATAATAAGTCTAAAACGGGATCCACCAAATTTCAATATAACTGAGATCCTATCATCATCATTATTATCATCTTTTCATGGATTTAAATTCAGTGGCCTGTTCAGGTCTAATTCCATCTTTTCTTGGTCGTCTCTGACTTCTTATCATCCAGCTGGTTGGTATCCAATTAATTTTGGGATAGTTTTAAACAGTCCACTCTTTCAATATATTGGATGCACTTCTTACGGTATTCGCATATTTTCTCTAATACTGAATCTGTTTTTAGTTCCATACGTATTTCTGTGGTTCTCTTTTACCCCAGAGAGTATAGCCTGCTGTCCGACTTAGGAATTTAATTGCTCTGGTTCTATTCTTCCCTCTGCAGTGTTTACGTCCAAAATTCACTTCCGGTTATTAGAGAAGATCTTGCAAAAATGTTTATCACTTCTTGTGCTTGCGAACTTGGTTCGGTTTAAAAATATTCTGATCTTCCAGATAGCCAACATCCTTCCCATTTTCTCAATTACATGACGTCAAGATTTTGTCACTAATCATGGACGATTGAGCGCTCTGCAAATTGTATCAGCCATCATCACTGTAGAATCGGTCAGTTCCGTGGCCATTTGAATGTCAATGCAAATTTCACCTCTGTCAAATCGATTCAGAACTTGCAACGTCACGTCTGAAAAATGGGATTTTCTAGACCTGTCTTTTCTTTGCTTCTTCTCACTCTTTTCTCCTTATGAATTAATCGCAATAATAAAACTGCTACACAAAATCTCTTATAACAATACTTACCTGCACACTAACCTTACTCGTGTTTAAAATGACCGATTTGATATTTAATGCAATAATTTATTGGAAAGAATATATGAAGTGTGATACTTCCAGATATTTTTTTAAATTTTTATAAAATTGTTATGAAAGTATTATCATGATTAAAAATTATTAATACTTCGAAATTTCTTTAAACAGTTTTATAAAGCAAAAAATATTCAAATCGCACCAATTGTAGTTTTACGTCAGTCATAATTTTCATCGTAAATCCAATACATCCGGTTATCTGAATAATCCAGATTATATTTTCACCTAGATATTCGTTTGCTATGGGCGGGAGCCACCAGAAAAGTCCGATACTTCTGGGAGTCCAGTCGGGGTGGTAACAGGTATGGGCCGACTAAACAGTCAGCGACGCTACCTTCCCATACATTAATGGCGCAGCGTTGTTGTGCAGCATGTGAACCAGCGTGTGGGTTCTCGTGGGCACACACATGAGCATTGTGGTGATTGAAGACCCTTCGCGGGTAAATTAAGCTTCATCCGTGAACAAAACTCAAGTTGGAAAATCCGGGTCTACGGTACTTTTCTGCAGAAACCACTGCGCGAATTCCATACGTCGAGGATAATGTTCGGTCATCAGTAACTGAACCCGTTGCAGAAGAAATGGATGTAAGGTCTCAGACTGCAAAACGTGCAGTACACTGGATCGAGATACTCCTATAGCAGAGGCAACGGCGCGTGTGCTTGTCTCTGGATTATCGTCCATCGCATGCAACACCCTCTCTTCCATGGCGGGATTTCGCGTCGATCGTGGCCGCCCAGTATCATGCCTGCGATCCCTGAATGATGCATAGTCACACAAATTCTGATTGAATTTGTGTTTGATTGAATGAACACAAATGCGCAAACATTTGGTGATGCGGTACACGTCTGTTTGGGTACCTTTCGCGATACATTCGTACAGCGACTCGTCCATTACCGTCAGCTAACCCGTAAACGAGGTGCATGTTTGCCATCTAAGCGTTCGTAAAAACGATTCATGTTCTTCGTAAGACGTCGAAAGCTTGAATAAGGAAGCCCCAATTGCTCACCTGGAGCACTGGCTAACTGCGTCACCTATCACTTTCGGGTGACGTTTCCGGTCAGGCTTTCCTATGTGAATAGGGTTGACTTTGATGTTCTCTACCTCCCCTCAAAGTTTACGTGGGATTTTCAATCACCCTGTATGCAGTCAATTTTTCGTTTTTTTCATTATCAGGAAGAGGTTTTAAATTTGTGGATTCGACCTCAATATACCGTATAAGACGCACCTCTCTTTTTTTTCGTACACACTTTTTAGGAAAAAAAACTTTATCACTGAATATTATAATAAATTTACGGTATTTCAGCATCTTTTGTGATATTTTTGTTTAAGTCCGCAAACACAGCTGGTTTCTCTTCATGAATCTTGAACACCATGATGTTGATTCAGTAAAGTTGGCGATCCCTCTGTTAGTGGCTATCGCTTTGGCTTGATGAATAATCATTTTTGTAGAGACTGAAAGTCCCTCTTTTCTGTGGTCTAAAATCCAAGTATTCAGTTCTGCCTCAAGTTCTGGCCATTTTGCAGTTTCACTTCATAAGTTATGTTTACTCTGATTTGCTTTTTTTAGATCCTCTTCCTGATTCCGCCAAGTTTTTATAATTTTCTCAGTTGGGGGTGGCCCGAAATGACTCTCTGCAACCCTCTTTCCGTGTTTTTTAGTATATGCAATCACACGTGGCTTGTATGCAACATTGTAGCAATGTCGACGTTTTTCAGCTATAATTTGCCAAGAAATTTAGAGAAAATTTAACGTCAGAAATTTATCGCCGTTCACAACAACCACGATAACAATTGGAAAGTATAAACGAACAGAAACACAACTATGATCTTCGAAGACAGCGCATGCGCATCCGCTGAACTCTAAGTAACTGGAATGCTCTCACAAACCGCAAGGAAGCAAGAAAGAAATCGCGTAACTGGGAACAGAGAAAATTTCCAGAAATGAAAGTAATAAAAAACTGAGTATCAGCGTATAAGACGCACCCTGTTTTTCAGACTTATTTTCAATGAAAAAAGTGCTCCTTACACGCCGACAAATACGGTATGTATCGGGACTGGTACCGTTGATGGGCTAAGAAAATTTACAAGTTTAAAAATTTCAAACATTTCGTAATTTATTTAAATAGATATATATGTAAAATAAACAAGAGTCAAAACTTACCTATTGTAGTGTTCCATATATTTTCTTAAATATTTGGTGTTAAAAGCGGCATAAATACGAAGGAAGTGGTGGAAGATGAAGAGAATGACCAGATGGTTGATGAGAGATAATCCACTTACATGAAGTTATCCACAGAACCAATAATAAGAGGAGTGTTTGAGGAGAGGGTGGAGAAATCGTGTTTTCCTGGTGCTAAGATTAAGAATGGTAGTGACCATGTGAGGATGAAGAGCGTGAAGGTGAAAGAGATGTTAATTTTGGCTGGCAGAAATGATTAACAGATGACAAGTGTAGTATGCGAGAATACAGGAGAGAGTTTCTGATGCAAGCGAAAAACAAAAGTCAGGAAGTAAAAGTGCGAGTCTGTTACTATGGTATGATAGGGCATAAGTGAGACGAAAAGCAATGATCGCGAATAAGTGACTGGAAGAATGTGGACGGATTTGTGGATGTGTGTAGTGAATTTGATGGAAGGAAGGATTAGTATAAGGTGGGCAGCTTACATTTCAATAGATTAAGGGTAAAACTCTTGAGAATGTGTGTGTGTGTATGTGCGCGTGCGCGTGCGTGGGTGCGTGCGTGCGTGTAAAAAAGATATATTCATAACATTTGTGTTGTGTTTTTTTCTTCAGAGGAGAATCACACTGATAAATATGTAAGCTGAGTCCTCATGTTAATTTGATTTGTAGTGAAAATCCCATTAACTAATTGGGAGGTTTTTAGTTATTTATGTACGGGAAGAGTCATTGGACCCATCAGATTTGAGGTCGCATTAATTGGATTAGAATTTCTTTTTTTCTTTTGGAAAAAGTCCTTTTGATGTCTTAGATATCTTTGACAAATCTGAATCGTTTTGGAAATGTGTTCTATTGCATATTTCGGAGGCTTAGTTACAGTGGATTCAAAGATGTCTTTCGCTTTTGTTGTGATGTCGTACCTAATTATGTTACAACCCCGCATTATTGCTGGGGAGGGAATAAGAATCACGTAGTCGAATTAATTTAAATATATATTTTTGAAATTCTTACAAGCAAGGGTTCCAAATCCAGAATTAAATTATTATCTACAATTAATATTTAAATTATTTATTTATTTAACTGATTGTTCTCTTATTACATTGCATAGCAGATGCTTTGGAGTAATTGGCTTGAATCAGGTAATTAAAGCGCATCTTGTGTCACTGTTTATCATTCGGCGGTTGAGATATTCAACCTGGTTATGAAAAGATAGGATACTTTGTCCATAGCGTCTATGGCATCCTTTGCAAATGCCTGTGCTTTTTTCCTTATAGTTTGACTATTTTGACTAAGAACCATCAGAGCTCGGAGAAATGCAAGTTCCTTGAAAGACAAATGTCTTACAAGGAACTTGCAACTCTGAGTCTCACAAAAGCTCCCTTAAAATGCTTGACTCAATACAGAGTAGAGCAATTAGACTGATAAACGACCCATCTCTCACCAACTCGATCCCCTCACTTTCACATAGACGCTTGGTCTCTGCAATCTGTATATTCTACAAATATTTGCATGGGAAATGTTCATCTGGAACAGCATCAATAATTCTCCCATCTGTACCAAGCCCATTGGAACACGTACAGCTGCCGCCCAACATCCTTTCACAGTACACCTTGAAACGCACAGAACAAGTTTCTTTTCCTCCTCATTCATCTTTGCCACTGCGGTACTGTTGAACAGTCTTCCTCAAGGAATACAACACATAGGCGTTTCAAATCAAATGCAAAAAAGTTTCTCCTTTCACCCATATACGGTACCAACGTACTATAGGTTGACCAGCCAACCTCTCATATATGGACCCAACATAAAAGAAAAAAAAAAAAAAATCTAGAATCATCCTCATGCACTTGGTCTGTAATCTCTGTAGTTTTTGAACTTTGTATTCGCGGCGTGGCTCCATGTGGGGGATGCGTAAGTGATGACCGGTCTTATTACCATCTTGTAAATGATTAACTTTGTTCGTGTATCCAGTTCGCTTTTTCTGTTGATCACTTTGTGATCAACAGAAAAAGTGCTATTCCTTTGGATGTCTTCGAGACAATGTGTCTTATATGATTGCTGAATAGGATTTTTTTTTTATCAAGAATCACTCCAAGATATTTGACTTCAGTCTGCCATGAAATCTTAACTCCCAAAAGATGAATGTCCTTCATACTATGGATTTTCTTTCTAGGGAACAGCATGGCTGAGCTCTTTGGGGGGTACACTTGGATCCTCCAGTCTGCCAGCCAACCCTCTAGTATATGTATACTGATTTGAAGTCTTGTAGTTGCCAGTTTTGGGCTCAGAGAAATTGCCATTAATGTAGTATCATCTGCACATAATGCAGTTAATGTTGTTCTCGGGTTCAGGTTATGTCTGCCACGTATATTAGAACAGTAGAGGGGCCAGAAGAGAGCCCTGAGGTACGCCTGCGAAGACCCTGCGTCTGGACGAAACTGTTTCGCCGAACCTGACCTGCATATATCTCTGTCTTTCAGGTATGAGTGGATTATTTTTGTTAACGTGATTGGCAAGTGACATTTTATGGGTTTGTGAAGGCTTTCATGCCATAATTTGTCAAACGCCTTCTCAGCATCGATGAAGATGGCAGCTGTATGGACTTTCCAATTATAGCTTTTTCTGATGATCTCCACTAGCCGGTGTATTTGTTGAACTGTGCTATGGGCCTTGCAGAAGCAAAACTGTTCGTTGGGCAAAATTCCTAACATCTGTTTCTGCTTGAAGCTTTGTGAAGATCACTTCCTCTGTCACCTTTCCGAGGCTGTACAACAGGCTAATAGGTCTGTAGCTTTCGGGGAGCTGAGGATTTTTCCTGGCTTCTTCAATGGCATGATGCTGGCTATCTTCCAAGCAGTGGGAAAATGCTGGTATCTAAAAATGCCATTGATAATGTTGACGAGATGGACTATGGCCTTTCTTGGAAGTAATTTTATTATAGTAATAATAATCATATGATGATACACCGCCGTGAGTCCCCTTTACAAGGAGGTATGGCCATCTCAGTCCCCCCAAATAGTTGACGAATCAGACCTATGGCTGGGTCGGTATTTCTAACTGTAATCCGTGTGTGTTCACTGGACCGGTTTGCCTGCTTGCGGATGAAAAATCCCAGATAAACTGCTGGAAAATAACCCTGTTGTTCACGCCCAAGACCGGCTAACTTGGCTATGGCTGAGGAAGATCCTTAAGCTCCTCGCGTCGTCGACGGGAATCGAACCTAGGACACTCCTTCCCCAGGTATATGGTTGCGAAGCACATAGCAACTAGGCTAACCGTGCGGACAGTAGTTTTATTATTCTGTTGGTTATGCCATTTGGGCCTGGAGCTTTTTTACTGTTTAGTTGAGTTAAGATATTTATTATTTCTGCCGGAGTAGTGGGAATAGTCTGAATTATCAATATGCTGCCGTAAAGTTGTCCTAACATGACAGTAAATCTTGTATACAAGGATAATATTTAGATTTGCATAAGATGGATTGCACTGTGATTCAAGGTTATCTATTAGTGCTTCAGCTTTCTCTTTATCTGTTTGAACAATCCCTTTGTTGGTTTGCTTGGGGGGGGGGGGGTATGAATTGCTTTTTGGTGCCGATTGCTCTTAAGAATTTCCAGACGGGGTGATCTTCAGCATTGATGTTAGCCAATTTGGCTTCCCATCGATAGGTTCTGTGTTTTTGAAGAACTTCTGTTTAGATTGTTCAGTACTCTTTTGTCTTGTGGGGTTCTTGTATTATGGAATCTCTTCTTTCTGGCTCTGTTGTTTGCTCGAATTAGGTCCATGATTTCCTCTGGGATACGGTTGGTTGGGTGGAAGACAGTGATTTGCCTGACTGATTCCGTAGCTTTCTGAATTTGGATGGTTGAGTTATTTACTGATGAGTCTACTCTTCCTTTTTACTGATGTTGGGCACTACACCAATATAATCCGGAAGAACCTTGGCTAACTTGTCCGAAGTTATGAATGTGTGCAGGGGGGAGAATTGATCTGATGAACCTAGATTAAGCACTATCTAGGTTCATCAGATTTATCGATTTGAAATATCAATGTATCAATGGGGATTTGGTCAGAAGATAATTCATTGAATGTTTCCAGTTTGTATTGGTATCTTATATTTCTAAACATTAGGATGTCTAGCATATCCGATCTACCTGCTGGGCTGAAGTGAGTGGGCTCGGTAGGTCTGGCCACAACAGCAGAGTTGAGCATTGCGTAGTTGAATAGAGTGTAGCCTTTGGTGTTAATTGAAGAGCTGTACCAAGCTGTGTGTTTTTAAATGAGGTCTCCTACTATTATTATGGAGTCATTTGATCCGATTATGGAGTCTAGATCTGTCGACAGTAGAGGAATGCTTGGAGGATTATAAGCAGCATAGATCTTGAGACTGCCAGCGTTGCTGGTATGCACCTCCACGCCGGTTTAGTGTTTGGGGGTTGAGAATTGTATTATGATTTAGGTAACTCTTGATATATATATTGTTGTAATTAGCACAGACTCGGGATGTATACATTTATAAAATTAAAATTTAACTGACTAGAACCCGAGAAAGTATAACACAAACCTTCAATAAATCACGACCAGTTTCATCGGTCTTCCAACTTCTTCAGGTGAGTAAGAAATAACACAACACTTATAAAAATAACAAGGTCAAAAACATAGACTTGCCAGCTTAATACAAAGAAGCAGAATAGTAACAGTCATATTTGCATAGGTGACCGCGTGCTACTGTTGGCATGAGTTGAATGTGTGTGACAGCTAAGTTTAGAGCTCCAGTATTGGATTACTACGCTATGGGAATCAGGCAAATTGTAGCTTAGATTGTTGGGCAAGTGTCAAGGGCCCAGAACTATTTCTTTTGATTCGATAATTCGTCTTTCAAATTCATCCTTGCATATATATATATATAAATTGGTTGTGCGGTCTCAATCAACTTGGTCTGGCCGTTCTTCGGGGTTAGAGTTTGCGGAGAAGAGAACATGACTGGAAAGGGAGCTAGCTGTGTTCTACTGTAGGAGGTGTCACGTCTATGTTCCTCAAGACGAAGAGAAACAGATTTATCTGTCTGGCCAAAATAAGGCCGCCCACAGTCGCACATAACTTTATAAACACCAGGAAAATGCAGTTGGTTGTGTTTTGGTTTTGGCCGACTCAGAAAAGAACGAAGTTTTGGCAGAGTAGTATAGTCGAACTTTATGTTGAATTTCTTCATAATCCGAGATAGTTTTGGGGTAAGAGAGTTGTAAAATGGTAACTGTATATGAGTGATAGGGTTGGAGTCATCTTCTTGTCGAGGATGTTGGCGTGGTCTCAAACGTTCAGTGATGTTACGATATGAATATCCATTATTTAATAAGGTGTTTTTCAGGAAGTTAAGCTCTATTTGAAGGTCGTCTTCTGTGGAAGTGAGACATCTTGCTCGATGGGCAAGGGTGGAGATGATTCCCAGTTTCTGAGGAGAGAAGTGATGAGAAGAGCCATGCAAATATCTATCAGTGTGGGTAATTTTGCGAAAAATTGAAAATTTAAGACTCAGGTAATCTTCTGATCTTTAGATCCAAGAAAGGGAGAACGCCGTTAATCTCTATTTCTGATGTGCATTTACTGTTCCGATGTTGATTATTTAAATGGTTTAGAAAGTTTTGAAGTTCCTCTAAACCATGTTACCAGATAAAGAAGACGTCATCAATGTAGCGTAACCACAGTTTAGGTTTTAAAGTAGCTATAGAAATAGCTCTCTCTCTTCGAAATATTCTAAAAAAGGAAATTTGCATCTTTTCTGAAAAGATGCAAATTTCACTCTGTCATCCCAAAGTTTTTAGAGTTCAAAGAATCGACTCTCAGTAAAAGTGCTTATAATATCTACTGCAAGGCTAAACTTGATTTATTAAATGAAAGAATCGCAGATACCAAGTCCACGTTAGCTTCTTTTTTCTCTAAAAGAGATTATTCTGAAAATAACTGAACTTCATCTTTAGATAACAGTCCTGTATTGGTATTAAAAACATGATCTCTCTCCGTGCTTCTAGACCACATCTCTCCAACAAATTAATTCTTATCATAAAATTCAACCAACTTAAACAGGAGCAAACGCGTCAACCCCATATCAATTCGCAAAATTTTAAACATGTTGTGATTAATAAATCCTCGCACACACTTTCTCCTGGAGAACTTAGTGTGCTCTCAAAAGGTTGATCTTCGTTCTCCGACCTCCATTCCTAAAGAACTCTTTCTTACAAAAGTTGAAAAGGCAGCGGCGCAGTAGCCAAAACAAACTGCGAATCTGCTTAGGATCGATGCCGTCTTTAACATGTGCAACAGTCGTCGTCCTACAGATAATCTATCTCCGTCAGAAAAAAAGCAATACACCAGCTTCGTAACAACAATGACATTATTATCTTACCTGCTGATAAAGCGAATGGAACTGTAATCTTAGACAAATCTGACTATCGTTCAAAGATTAACAACTTATTAAGTTCTGATACCTATTCTATTCTAGAAAGTGATCCCACAAGAGAACTTCATAACCGTACAAACAATCTTCTGAAATCAACGTCTGAACTTCCTTGACACACAAGACTATCTCTCCGCTCTCTCCATCCCCTCATTCCTAGTTTGTATGGCTACCCTAAGATCCACAAGGCCGACACTCCTTTAAGATCTATTGTGGAAGGTATTGACTGTATTGACTCACCTACGTATAATCTGTCGAAATATCTTGCAGCTTCTTTAAAATATCTAGTTGTCAATTCTTCCTTCATCAAAAACTCTGAAGATTTCATCTCAAAAATAAAACAATTAAATCTCATAGACTCTGACAGAATGGTGAGTTTTGACATCGTGTCACTTTTTACGAATGTACCTACAGATGAAGTTCTGACTCTTCTTAAGGCAAGGTTTCTAGGAAAATGTTTGCTCTTCTAACTCACTACATCAATTCCGGCTATTTCTTCTATGATGATAAAATATATAAACAAACTAGTGGGTTATCTATGGGCGGCCCTCTATCCCCAGTCTTAGCTAACCTTTTTTTACAAGATTTTGAAGAGTGAGCTATTTCTATAGTTACTTTAAAACCTAAACTGTGGTTACGCTATATTGATGACGTGTTCCTTATCTGTTAACATGTTTTAGAGGAAATTCAAAACTTCCTAAACCATTTAAATGATCAAAATCAGAACAGTAAATTCACTTCAGAAATAGAGATTAACGGTGTTCTCCCCTTCTTGGATTTAAAGATCAGAAGATTAGCTGACTGTCTTAAATTATCAATTTTTCGAAAAACCACCCACAATGATAGATATTTACATGGTTCTTCTCATCACTTCCCACCTCAGAAACTGGGCATCATCTCCACCCTCGCCCATCGAGCAAGATGTCTTACTTCCACAGAAGAAGACCTTCAAACAGAGCTTAACTTCCTGAAAAACACCTTCTTAAATAATGGATATTCGTCTCGTAACATCGCTAAACGTTTGAGACCACGCCAACATCCTCGACAAGAAGATGACTCCAACCCTATCATTCCTATACAGTTACCATTTATCAGCTCTCTTACCACAAAACTATCTAGGATTTTGAAGAAATTCAAAATAAAGACCGACTATACTATTCTGCCAAAACTTTGTTCTTTTCTGAGTCTGCCAAAACCAAAAAACAACCAACTGCACTTTCCTGGTGTTTATAAAGATATGTGCGACTATGGTCGACCTTATTTTGGTCAGACCGATAAATTTGTTTCACTTCGTCTTGAAGAACTTAGACGTGATATCTCCTACAGTAGAACACGAGCGAGGGCCCTTTCCAGTCATATTCTCTTCTGCGCAAACTCTAACCTCGAAGAACAGCCACATCAAGTTGACTGTGACCGTATATATATATATATATATATATATATATATATATATATATATATATATATATATATATATATATATATATATATATATATATATATATATATACAGGGTGTTCGGGATAAATTTGACAGTTTCGTAAGGAAAAAGAAAATCTTCTTTGTATCTATTAAATTTAATGAATTGACAAAAAAAACATTACAGGCAGAGTTAATTACAATACTATCAACAAGATTTACTCAAAATAACCACCATTAGCATCGATCACAGCTTCAATTCTGCTTCGGAACCTCGAACAAGCTGATGCTACAGTCTCCCTGGGAAGGGCCGCAAAAACTGTTTTAATTTTATCCATTAACTGGGCTTTTGTATTACTGGAAGTGCGATTGGTGTCTTTTTCAACTGCGCCCCATACAAAATAATCCATGGGGTTAAGGTCTGGGGAGTTTGGAGGCCAAACATTTGGACTGGTGAAGTCGTAGAAATTTTCAGACAACCATTTTTGACTTTTCCCAGAGGTGTGGCAAGGGGCCGAATCCTGCTGCCATACATACGGCCTACCATTGGCTACCCTTGTTATCCAGGGCTTGACTACAGTTAGCAACTCCACGAACAAAACCCAAATTCCAATGCCAGGGTTCTTCAACACCTGTTCCTGCAGATTTGCGAGGAATTCTGCTGTACGAACGCAATCAGATCGTCTGCTAGGGATCTTTCTTCTTGCTACATCCTCGTAGTCACCATTGCAAGTCTCTAGTTCATGCCTGATTGTTTTTACTGTATTCAGGGAGCATTGGGCAGCAGTCGTAATATCCTTATTTTGATGGCGGGAACGAATCATCATGATACAAGTTATTCTCTTCCATCATTCAGGTGGGTTCCAGCTATCCATCCTTTCTGACATCTTGTATATGAATGAAGAAGGGTCCAAATCCAAACTTTTAAATGAAGAGAAGTGTGTGTAAATACATGTAACTTACGGAAAAATATAATTAATTATAAATATGTCAAATTTATCCCGAACACCCTGTATATATATATATATATATATATATATATACGTATATATATATATATATATATATATATATATATATATATATATATACGTATATATATATATATATATATATATATATATATATATATATATATATATATATATATATATATATATATATATATATATATATATTATATATATATTCTTAGTATTTTCCCATAATGTAAAGCACATCTCACTAGAAGATGTATACTGCAATGCATTATGGGTGGGGTCACTACCCAGACCGGTTTCAACCTTTTTTGAGGTCTCCTCAGTGAGTAGCTAGACCCTAAATAATGCATTGCAGTATACATCTTCTAGTGAGATGTGCTTTACATTATGGGAAAATACTAAGAATAGTGATCAAAGCTTTACCCACCTTTACAATGAGTTGCCCTGGTGTTGTACCATCTTTAGACTTGAACTTTGTTTCAGGCGCAAACTTAATTGTTTGCATACTTGGGATTAGGTGCTAAAATAACCAAGCATATAAAATTGCTTGGTTATCCTAATATACAATATACCCAAGTTAAAAATTTATTCCCATATATATATATATATATATATATATATATATACGTATATATATATATATATATATATATATATATATATCCTATGTATATCCTGATCCTACAGGTAGTGCAAGACCAAGGCAACTCGTGGTAAAGGTGGAGCAAGTTCTGATCACTAATCTTAATATTCACCCTTAATGCCAAAACACATCTCCAAGAAGGGGATGTATGAGAGATTTGTTTCGGCATTAAGGGTAAATATTAAATTAGTGATCAAAACTTGCTCCACCTTTACCACGATTTGCCTGGGTCTTGCACTACCTGTAGAATCAGCCAGAATTGCATCACTTGCAGGCGCAAACTTGACATTGTGTCTTTTTGCTTACTTGGGAAATGGAGTAAAACCAGGTATAAAATTGCTTGGTATCTTCAACATAATTATACCCAAGGTAAAAATACTTTCTACACACACACACACACACACACATATATATATATATATATATATATATAGTCTATCATTTCTCTACATAGTGTAGAGATGGATTCTAGGGTTATTAGCTGGTCCAAGGTGTGTTTCACCAATCAAGATGATATCAGCACTGAGACGTGTCGCAAATTCTTGAAGTTCCAGGACCTTGTTTATCAATCCGTTTGCATTCCATGCTACTATCATGAGTGACTTTGCTTTGAATGTTTTACTCATGAGTGTCTTGTAGGAATCTCTTTCTGGAAGATGGTGAAGGGCTTGTTTTGCTGAATTCCAGCAGCGGTGGAAAGCGAAGCAGTTAAACTGATGTTAGGTTGCAGCTTGCTTGCTCGAAAGATGTAAGAATCTTAGTTCTTGGAGTGTCGGCATATGTTTTGGTGGTGGTTGTGGATCGTGTTCCTTCCTTGGTTGAAGGTGATGTCTTTTGGACTGTGGGACGACCTACTTGGTTGTTATGGCGTTATTGCGAGGAGGAGCAAGATTGACTCTTGATGACCCTCGATTTATTGGATTGAAATGGTATCCTTTGTGGTTGCCTGGTGTCCCTCGCCGCACTTCAAGCACCTGTAGGCTACCTTACATTATTTTTGGGCGTGCCCAAACCTTTGGCACCTGTGACACTGTCTTGCTGATGCTTTCTTTCTGAGAGGTTCAGTGGGTATTTTGATTCTGCATACAACTGTCAGTTCATAGATTTGCTTTTGTGTATTGCTGATTTCTGCCAGCACCAAAGCATTGGTCTGTTATCTGATCTGAGCATCCTGCGCATTTTTAACTGGGAACAGACCCTGTCTGGAGAGGTCGATGATCACATCTTCAGCCTTCGGCAATCCCATGAAGAACCACCTTCAGGTTCTTTTCGCTGGGTAAAGCGAAGGTGTGGTATGGGAGATTTGCATTGTCCATAAATCTAGTTATTTGTTTATAGTCCGTGACTGCGGAAGGTTGAATTTTAACTCCTTCATCGGAGTGTTTGGTCAATGAAAATGTGATGTTATGTTCCCTGAGGGATGATGAGACAGGAATACAATTTTCTTTATCCGTTAAGATGACTGGTAGAACTTTTCTTTAGGTACATTGACTGATTCCATTTCTGTTGTTTTGGTTTCTTCTGTGGTGGTTGAGAATTTTCTCTTCTCTTTGACCATTTGGAATTATGTATGTATTTCCAAGGTCTGACAGATGCTGTCTTGGGATGTATCATCTTCTAGATTTGTGGAGTGTACAAAGTCTAATTGCGTCTGTGTAATGAATTTGTCACTTATGTCAACCACTTTGTTTTCTACGACTGCTGAAGGAGGGAATGTATCAAAAAGTTGAAGTTTTTCCCACCAGATATCACTCAGCAGCTTCAGTCTGAGGAATTCCTTATGTATCTCTTCAAATATGGCCTCATCCAGCGGTTTTGACATGATAGTAATAAGTAAAAAATGTGTAAAGAAACAGATAAAGAAAGAAGAAAGATTACTCAGGTGTCCCGAGCAAATTACAGATAAATCCGTGAACTTTTAAGGGTCCACTGGCAAATCCCGTAGAAACACACACACAGGTGTCCTTCAGCAGAACATAGTTTAGAATTCCCTTAAAACAGGGAAAACGAGTGTCAAGAACTCATTTGGCCACACTGCGGAAACCTACTTCCGTAAAGTATCATCCTCCACTGGTCCTCGTAGAGGGTGGGGCTACGCGGCCATCAGACCTCGTGCATTTTTCTTGCAGAGGGAGAGACAGTAGGTTTCAGACTGTGTTATCTCCAGTGCAATGTGAGCTTCTCAAAAAAATTTGTATAAAATCTAATCAGGCTCAATCTAAAAAAAAAACTTGGTATAAAATGTAATCAGGCTCAAACTAAAAATGGCACGTCTGATCTCTACTCACAATCTTAAAACTTATAAATCACGATCATTCAATTTTCCATCAATCGATCCAACTGTTCTTAAAAGAACTGGAGATGGACTGAGTCCTTGACTCTGTCCATCATCCCGTCATCTGAATGAAGAAAATATGTGTCGATGGGGTGTTATTGACCAAAACGCTGTAGTCATGGCTGGGTAACGGCAATAGTAGCCGAGCCTCAGATAAAACGTCATTGGCTACAGCATTGCCATTCGTTACCCTGGAAGTCCTAAAAAGTACTCGATCCAACTATGTCAGACATATTTAAATAGGATAACATAAATTTCAATTCCGAGTGTTAGAACATTGTGCTCGGTTTTGAAGGTTTAGAGTGGCTTAATAAAGATACTTTTCATTTTCTACAAGTAAATAAAATATTACAAAAAATATATAAAATTATTAATAATGAGAAAAAATTATTAGCCCACCTACGAAACAATTTTACTGTAAGTTTATTATTAATCTTTTGTGTGTGGGATTCACATAAAAATAGTAAATAAAAATATACTTCGGAGAAAACTTACTGGAGATTCAGAAAAAAAAAGTGCTCGAGTTAATTTCTATTCGTAATAAATAATATTGCGAAAGTTTTCAAGATAGCTGATTTTGAGAAAAAGAATTAAAAATCGTCAGAGCAATGTATCTATTCTATGATCAAATTACTGTTAAAACAAAAGAAAAAAAATATATATGAGAGAGTGAGAGAGAGAGAGAGAGAGAGAGAGAGAGAGAGAGAGAGAATATGAAACAAATGATAACAAAATAGCAGAATCATATGAAAAGAATGAATTAATTATGGCAAAATTGTTCATGAAATTGGAATAACAAGGAATGTTTTGAAATGTTAATATAAATAAATATGAATACATGTAAATATAAATATACGAGCATGTCAAATAACTTTAATAAATAATTGATAATTTATATTTTTATCGTGAACATTTCAAAACTACTTGAATAATATGACATTAAAATTGTTTCATAACTCAGAATACATACTCTGTAATGAAAGAAATATTCCAAAACTTATATACCAACAACTCAATCCCGTGATTTCTCTCCATGCAATTCAATCTTCATCAATAAATTTACAAATATCAATTATTAAAATTACACATAAACTAATTATCAAATTTTGAAAACTAGTAGGATGTCATGAATTCTAAGAAACAATGTGGTCATAATCATAATTTAAATATTAATAAATGTCGCTTGAAGTGGATTATTTGGAAGCATTCTTGACTTTCGACATTCATTAAATCATAGTGGTAGTAATAATGGCAGCTCTCATAAGATAATTAGAAATGTTTTTAACGAAGTTATTTCATAGGAAAAAAATGCATTTCCTAAAATCGAGAAAGTCGAATAATTGGTAATTGAAAATAATTTATAAGGATTGTTAATGCTCATACTAGTAACGCTAAAACCTATTATTCTTACGTATCTGTTTGTAGCCAAACACAACTTTGTACAACGATTTACAGTAGCATCACCTATCGACGAGATAAATAGAAACAGCATTCTTATTGATCGCCATGGAAACCGAAATGCTAACTAGGCATGTATGATTATTACAAAGTAACAATTATAAACATTCTGAAAGTTTATTTTTCACTTGGTTAGACTATAATAAATTTACTTTAATCCATTATCCAAGTGTCAGCAAACAAAGTTTGCTGCGAGTTGCTCGGTGTTGCACTACCTTACCCCACTCCTGAAGACATTTTCAGGCGCGAACTTTGTTTGCTCACACTTGGATAAAGGATTAAATTAAAATTTAATTATAAACATTCTGTTATATATAATTACATTTCGTAAATTTCTTATATTTCAAGATTATTATGTATATGAATATTAAATATATAATATAATGAAATAAAGTAATTTATTCAAATAGATAATTAAAATTATCTAAGGAGACAGGATTTAAAACGATGCTTGAAATCAAAATGGATAAATTGCTGATTGCTGTTCTCACTTTAGGTTATCCACAGTGCAAGACTCTCATCTTTTTTTTCTCTTATACACTCTTCACTATTATACTATTATACACTATTTATCATAACCAAGAGTGAATAATAATAATAAAAAAAGTGCTCGCTGTGTTGCGCGAATTCAAAGGGGAGCTGTGGTCGCTGATATGTTTTTCCTGATCGATCTTGTAAAGTGGTTATAAGTGTCATTGTAGAATTACTTGCCTATTTTCCCGACATGTCCACTGACTGCTTCAAATAAGGTTGTTACCATTAATACAGACAAAGCAAAGATTTAGAAATAAAATCTATAATGTCGAACCTACCTGAGAGGTTAGATGGAAAGATTACTACTTTGGATATTTTTGTTTCTCTTGTCCAAGTACCTGGTCCAGCATTAGTCCCTAACTGTCGAGTTAAGGTCTGGGTGTACAATAACAATAAAATCACACAACAGTTCCAAATCCAAACAACGCTTGTTGTTTGGAGTTGGAATCCTATTGTTTACTTTAAGTTCTCTGTTGATTGGTCGATTGTTAAACTGGTTTTTGAATCTTTTACGAATATAACTGTTACAAATTAGAAAATAATATTTATGGATCAAACATTTATTATTGTGTTGTTAATTCATTAATACACAACGAATAACAAATATGGATTTCATATCCTGCGAATCATAAATAGAGGATCTGGAATAGAGGAAGTAGAGGATCTGGAATGTATTTGTTCTACTAAACCTTGCCGTTATATACAGTCGTTGTTTATTTGTCGTCACATTGATC
Organism: Typopeltis vanoorti; assembly: GCF_054136105.1. Taxonomy (NCBI): domain Eukaryota; kingdom Metazoa; phylum Arthropoda; class Arachnida; order Uropygi; family Thelyphonidae; genus Typopeltis; species Typopeltis vanoorti. Next base: position 112,868,298 of record NC_143568.1, read on the forward strand.
CGGGAGAGGAGTGGGGGCTGTCTGGAGAACAGAAATAGATTTTTATTTCATTCACGATTCTCAGAGAGAAAATTCATAAGATTGGATGTTGTTGCTCTACAACCAAAGACAGTTATGGATGCTGCCATTCTGGAAACGTTTTACTAACCAAGTCAAATCCACCGAAATTAAAACGTCAGGTTTCAAGTCAGTGAATGAAAGGCAGATCAGGCCAATGATAATTTCTAAATGGGCTGGCTATTTTGATAGAGGTACGAATCCGATTAACTAGATCAAAACAAAACAAAACATTACAAACGTTGTTTTCAAAATTAGTATTGTTTCGGGCAGAAAAAATTTTTCGTGATGTTTTAATGTATGGCAAAAAAAAAGTAAACCGCATGAGGTTTAGAAAGAGACTATGATTCGTTATTTATTTATTTATTGAAATTATTTTGATTAATTTTTTGTTGTTGTTAGATATATTCCGACTTAATTCGCTCTGAGAGTAAGAGAACGTTGGGTAGTCATTGCAGGTGAAAATGAATTAGAACAATTACAGAAATTCATTTTTCTTTTCTCTTCGCAAAAAGCCAAAATTTACGGTATCCGGAGAGTTCATCGAAAACTCAATTTATCGAAGGACAATTAATCGAAAAGGCAATTAATCGAATGAACAATTCATCGAACGACGATTCGTCGAAAATGCAATTCATAGAATAAACAATTCACCGAAAATTTTAACTTTTCGAAAATATTATGAGAAAAGTGATCCATTTAGAACAAAAACTGAACAGTGTACAGTGAGATAGCAAAGCTACTTTAATAGGGAATAATTATAGAACAATAAGGTTTCTTATTGTCTTTCTTGTCCGATAACTGATTCATGTCTGTTCATGGGACTGATTTGCCTGCTTCCGGGAGGAAAAACCAAGTCTACGCAGGCTCCATCATTATTATTGTTACTGGTAGTAATATGCGACTTCAATACTGCAATTATTATTGGATAAATACAAGATTCACATAACGAATCTGAATCAGATTAGTTATTTGAAACTTTTACAAGAAAACTTCGAAGGGTTCCAGTTTTCAGTTCACCTCTATTCGGGGCAACAAAGAAATCACGTGTCCAAATAATGAATTACAATAACTTTCTGACTTAGCGGAATTAGTAGAAGTTGTCTTTTATACAAATACGTTTATATAAATATAAAAGTATTTGTATAAGCAATATCTCAGACAGGTGATCCAAACAATTAAAAGATTCCTAAGAACTAATACTTATACCAAAAATACACAAATGTAATAATAGTAGATTATTGAAATACAATAATTTGAGTGAATACGGTTAGAAAATTAAAACATTATTAATTTGATATGATTTATTAATAAGGGTACAATACTATTTTGTGAATAATATTTACGAATTTTGATTATACAGAATGAACTCTAAGCTTGATTTTCAGTTTTCATGAGATCACAAATCAAAAGGATTGCAGGAAAAAAATTCAGTGATGTTCTATAAAACGAAACCCAATTATTCACGTGCTAAATCACTGCATACTCCAAGAGGTAGGATTCCATCATCGTCATTACTAGAAGGTAGAGCCTCTTTCCCATTAATTATTACGAAGAAATAATCAAAGAACGCAAATTTATTTCGTCAGAAATCCGGGAAAATGGCTCCTAAAAAAGAAGGAGAAATTTTTCAAGAAATCCAAAATCCCAAATCACGGCTCTTAACAAATTACGATTCGTCCGTTGAAACTATATGTTTCAACGGATACGCTAACCATAAGAAATAAGCCGAATGGAGAAACCATGAAAGGTTTGTAAAAATAAGTTCACCCGAGAGCCTATGTTTTCTAAGCCGTCCACGATAAGGCAAATCGTGAGACAAATATTCCCATAAGCTCTCTGATCAACTTACTTTACGAAACTTTCATAGTTTCTACATCCGAAAGGCTTCAGTTCAGCGATAATTTTGCCTCGCCGACCTGAAGCCTTTTGGCTCTTTATTTTAGTAAATAACAATATATCAGTTAATTTTTCGTTAGTTGCATGGATTTAGTTAAACATCTATCCGATCTTACGCTTTTTGGTTGGTTGGTTGCACTCTTTCGGTGTAGACTTCGATATTCCGCATAGTGTAAAGCCATAATATGTACATTTAGCACAGGGAGTTCTTGATTACATAATTCTCTTCGACGTAGAGCTCAAACAAAATCCAGGAATTCAAAGATGGTTTGAGCAACGCTAGAAAATCTGAGGAAAATAACAGATAAAGAAAAAATAAATAAATCCTCGCATAAGAGACTGACAAAAGAAAGCGAAATGACAGAAAGATGAGAATGACGGGAAACAAACTAATAAGGGATACGTTTCTCAAAAAAAAAAGTATTTTGCATCAACCAAAAAACATGAAAATGTTTGAATCGGCGGTGAAAGAAGCGATGTTAAAGGAAAAATGATCACTTTGTTCAAAAGTAACTTTCATTAACTTTTAAAAGGTTCAGACATCGAAGAGGAAGGTAATACAAGCCAAAGCAAGAAGTCCTGAAAGACCATAGCCGACATGTACGACCCAATCCACTCTATCCATTTACATCCCCGTCCCCTCAAAAAAAGAAGAAAAAGGAAAACAGAAATATCGATTTTGCCTCAACACATTTGGGACAAGATACAAAGGTACTGTAGGTTTAGAGAATCCTTTCGTTGGCGAAAACCACAAGAAAATGTGAAATCATAAGCAGCCGTATCATACGGATATGTCCAATGAAACCATATCCGTTGACATGGTCTCAACGGACGAATCAGAATTTGGCAAGAGCCGTGAATGGTTTTTTATTGAAACTTTTCTCGTTCTTTATCCATTCTTTAAACTATAAGTCAAATTTCAAACTCTTCCAAAGCTCTTAAAAATTGGTAATCATTAATGATAAACAGGCCTTGGCACCTGATGATGATGGGATCGGTAGCTTTTTAGAGTTCGTAATGATAAGATTCAGCATGGAAATAACTCGGTTTGGTTTTGTGGAAAATCGCTTAATTAATTTTAGAAATCCTTTTAAATTGTGATATTACAAAAACTGAAAATCTTTCTTCGCATTTACAATGTATTTTAAAATTTTGTAAATGTCGTATATATAATACTATTGCAAGCTTATTTAAAAATAAAATTTAATAAACTTATTATTACTTTTTTTAATTTTCTCTCAAGATATTGTATTTTATACATCTACCATTATTTTATTTTTGTATTTTTAAATAAGTTGGAGTTCTTAGTTTATTTATCTGTAATCTGTAACTGATATCAAAATCGTTCACTCTTTACAGAAAGTATGCTTACATACATATTATAAATCACTGCTCACGCGTGAGAAATTTCATTCTATGAGCAAGAATATTAATATTTATAATATATATAGATTAGTTATATTCATTGATTTTTTCTCTCACTTTATCAGAAGTCCCACACAAAAAGCTGAGAACAACACAACATCGAATGGAGAGAAGTAGGCTAAAAAATAACATTAAGAGATAGGAAGAGGCAAATACCTGGATAAGATCTCAAACAGGTGTCACGGATATATTAAAATATATTAGACAGGTTAAGTGGAGATGGGCTGGCCATATTGCCAGATGCAGTGACAGGAGACGGACTAGAAAAACAACACAGTAGGGACCAATGAATGGAACAAGACAAAGAGGAAGACCGAGAAGAAGGTGGAGGATGAACGGGAACAACTTGCAGGAGAGAGATGGATGTGATAGGCAGAAAACCGAGTGGTCTGGAAAATCATGGGGGAGACCTTTGTCCAGCAGCGGACAGAACCAAACGGTTGAAGAAGAAGAAGAGGTTATATTCAAGTTATTGGGAAAAGGAATAGTTACCCATTTCACAGTAACATATTAAAACTAGTTACTGCTGTATATGTTCAAGTGTGAATGTTTTTTCCTAGGGAAAGGACTAAAGTAACTAAGATGATTATTTCAAAAGTACTAAAAGCTGTTCTCTTCTGTTAAACGAAATACAGGCAGTCCCCGGGTTACGGACGAGATACGTTCCTGAGAACGTCTTTAAAGTGGGCTTTGTATATAACTCGAATCCCTAAGAACAGCGCATTATACGGTAATGATAATAATAATACTATAATGGCTCCTATGTTTTTTTTTTATATATTTTATTGATTGCTAAAATATTTATACATACAATAAACATCTTGTGTGACATTGCATCTTATAATTTTACAGAGTTCAGCACTAAGTGCTGCAATTCCTACATTGGATTTCAATTAAAATTTTAATAATACTTCTTTGCCTTTATATTCTGTATTTACAACACATGTTCTTCTAATATTAACCATAAAGATTAAACAGAATTTTTTGTATATTTTTTTATTTTTTTATTTTATTTTTATTTTATTTTATTTTTTAAGTTTGAGAAAGAGTTATTATACATACAAATTTCTGCATTTGCTTATAAGTATTATTTGTAGATGAGTGAGGCAGGTTAATCCCACCTACTTCGAAACTTGGGTTAGCTTTTATGAAGAGAGTGGGATTTAGCCTTCACTATTTGTGTTGTTGCTACTGTTTATGTATGGGATGTAGGCATTGGATGCTAGTGATTTGTGATGTGTATATTAGTGTTAATGGTTTCTTAACTTTGTTGGTATATTTCCAGAGTTCGTATTTTAATGTTCTGTAGTTATCTACGTGTTTTAAATTTATTGGTAGGTTGTTGAGTTGCGTGGGTATCTGATGTGATCTCACAAATGAACCGTATGAGTTGTTGAAGGGTGTGGGGATGTAGAGAGTTGTTGTAGGTCGTGTTATACGATATGTGTGTCTGTTGTTTCGATAGATGATGTTGAAGTAATTCCTTGTTAATGTCATGTAGTGTTTCAGGTTTTTAATGCTCAAACTTCTGTGTATCGCCATGTGCTTGTCGGATATTGGTTGTTGCGTGTAAGGTTTTTTTTAATATCAGTATCCTCATTATTTTTATACACTTTACTGACTGTTTTGTTACATAATCTGCATTCTTTGATTATAAGGATTACGTGTAGATGAGTGAGGCTAATTAATCCCACCTTACTTCGAAGCCTGGTTAGCTTTTATGAAGAGAGTGGGATTTAGCCTTCACTATTTCTGCTGTTACTGTTTATGTATGGGATGTAGGCATGGGATAGGCATTGGATTCTGGTGATTTGTGATGATTTTATTAGTGTTAATGGTATATTAACTTTGTTGGTGTATTTTCCAGAGTTCGTGTTTTAATGTTCTCTAGTTATCTATGTGTTTTAAATTTCCTGGTAGGTTGTTGAGTTGCGTGGGTATCTGATGTGATCTCACGAAAGAACCGTATGAGTTGTTGAAGGATGTAGGGATGTAGAGAGTTATTGCAGGCCGTGTTGTATGATATATGTCTCTGTTGTTTCGATAGGTGATGTTGAAGTAATTCCTTGTTAATGTTATGTAGTGTTTCAGGATTTCAATGCTCAGGATTCTGTGTGTCGCCATGTGCTGGTCGGATATTGGTTGTTGCGTGTAAGGTGTCCAGATCACTGCTGACACAATTTTCCTATATGACGTTTCTAATTTTGTTAGGTGGTGTGTTTGCATAGACTGTTACATATGGTATCTGAGTAGGAATTGGCAGATACCGTGATATAGCAGTTTTTCATGTTGGATGGAATAATGTTTTTTACTTGAAAGAGTTTTGATGCAATAATCCGGAGTTTGGTGTGTAGGTATTCTATATGTTTTGTCCATTTACGGTGGCAATCTATGTAGAGACCGAGGTATTTTGCATGTGTTAGAGGTTTGATTTCCCCCCCCCCCCCCACCCCCCCCCCCCCCCACCCCCCCCCCCCCCCACCCCCCCCCCCCCCCACCCCCCCCCCCCCCCACCCCCCCCCCCCCCCACCCCCCCCCCCCCCCACCCCCCCCCCCCCCCACCCCCCCCCCCCCCCACCCCCCCCCCCCCCCACCCCCCCCCCCCCCCACCCCCCCCCCCCCCCACCCCCCCCCCCCCCCACCCCCCCCCCCCCCCACCCCCCCCCCCCCCCACCCCCCCCCCCCCCCACCCCCCCCCCCCCCCACCCCCCCCCCCCCCCACCCCCCCCCCCCCCCACCCCCCCCCCCCCCCACCCCCCCCCCCCCCCACCCCCCCCCCCCCCCACCCCCCCCCCCCCCCACCCCCCCCCCCCCCCACCCCCCCCCCCCCCCACCCCCCCCCCCCCCCACCCCCCCCCCCCCCCACCCCCCCCCCCCCCCACCCCCCCCCCCCCCCACCCCCCCCCCCCCCCACCCCCCCCCCCCCCCACCCCATTCGTTAGAGTAAGAATACCACAGGTGCAGACTAATTTAATCCCACCAATCAGTCCTCAAACATCCAAACATTAGCCACCTCTTCGTCCCCAACCATCCAACTAACAGTCTCCAACCGTTTTCCCAACCATCCAACCAACCTGTCAGCCAACTATCCATAATCTCTTATGGCTACACTATTTCTTGGAAGTAAGAGCCATTTCTTCATCCATCTAATAGTAAAATTATCGTAAATGAGTTGTATTATATACATCCTTTCCGCAAGTTGCTCTGCCGGATCGTAACTACAAGGAGTTTAAATACAACATTATGTACGGAAATTATCAAGTCCATGGTGCCCACTACTCGGAAAACATAAGACTATTCACCAATGTTGGTATTCTTTCTTTTTCCAGGCTCCGATATATGAGATATAACTATCTGATATCGGCAATTATGCAAAAACGTAAACAATCTAGAATAGAACTAAAATGAAAAAAAAAAACTGTTCCACAAAAGCAATAATGAAAAAAATAAAGATAATTTATGAACTGCCACATATTTTCCACACATTTAATCATTCACAATTCAGAGTGACCTAATCGCTGTTTTCCACCATCGCACCAACTTCATATTAGTTTTCAAAATGAATTTGGTATTGGATGTGTAAGCCATTCGTTACCAATCATCAGGGAAAGCTACGTAACCCTCCTTGTGGAAATATCTTAATCTACCATCACCAGTTACAAAGTTGTTATAGTAAGAATACCACAAGTGTACATTAATTTAATCCCCACCAACCAGACCCTCAAACATCCAACCAATAGCCACCACCTCATCCCCAACCATCCAACTAACAGCCACGAACCACTTCCCCAACCACCCAACCAATCTCTCAGCTAACTCTGCATAATCTATTATGGCTATATTTTCCTACGTTATTTCTTGCAAGAAATGCCATTTCTTCATCCATCTATCCATTAACTAATGGTTTACAAGTTTATGTGATCCGATATCACTACGGTAGTTTATTAACTGCAAAGAATCCGCTCGAAGTGTCTCTTTATATAGTCAGGCAACAATCAAGGCATAATAATCAATCTTCCAACATGGAACACTCTGATTGATATGATCAACAAAGCATCAATTAGTATTATTAACACTGGAAAACGAAATAAACAAAATATATGACTGCGTTATTGATTAGAGAAAGCATGCAAACTTGAAATTTCCCGAAGTTGGGTTTTCCGTGATAGAGAAGCTAACACACCTTCCATTGAAAAGTCCTCATAAAGTTTGTTGCGTCGTAGACATGAAGATAGGCGAAAAAGATAGGTTCACCTAAAAGTGCCCGTATTTTTTTCGCCTCTCTTTACGTCTGGGTCTGGGATCAAGTATATAATCCAGAATTCTCCACTATATCTCAAGTATATAATAAGAATCATCCACTCCTGGAAACAAAAGTGTTAACGGTGAACCTTTGGTGGTTCAAAGAAAAGTCTTGGAGGACTTCCCCCATAGTCAGCATCGACCTCAATTTATCGAAGTGGGGCTGCAAGTACTGCTGATCTCCTCTTTTCCCCGCCCTCCGAACTTCAGCAAAGCAAACTGGAATGCCTTTGCTGAAAATATGGACAAATGTCTCGGTTGGATACCACCCACAGAAAGGAACTATAGCAGATTTGTAAATGCTGTCACGACAGTAGCCAAAAAATATATCCCGAGAGATTTTAGAAAAAAGTATATTTCGGGATGGGATGAAAAGAGTGAGACCCTTTATCAAGAATGTTTGGCTGGTGGAGAACAAAAATCTCTGGGGAATTATTGCATAGCCTCAATGATGCTCGTCTACTCAAGTGGACAGAGTCTGTTGCAGCTCTGGATTTTAAGCACTCTACTACGAAACCGGGCGTCCTATCGGGCGAAGTTTCACCGATAGGACACCAGGAAGCCAAAGTATCTCCTAATCAAGTTGCAAATCGAATATTATCATTTTCCAGAGCAACCCGAATAATAGCCATGATACTCGAGTTAACAGAGATCATGATAAATTGAAAGAGAAGTGCAAACAAGAATCTTTTTATTCTTTCCCCTTTCTTGTTACAGAAGTGACGGATGCATTAGAAGAAATGAAGCCGGGTAAGGCTCCAGGGTTTGATGGAATGCACCCTGAGTTTTTAAGAATATTCTCGTTTCTGGCTATCAAAGTTTTACTCTGATATTTTACAGACTGGATATTTACCATCAGAGCATAAATGATCAAAAATAATAGCTATTTTGAATCCAGGTAAACCAAATGAACAGGTAGAGAGTTATCGACCAATCACTCTGTTAAGCACGTGTCTTAAATTATTGGAGAGCCTTTTACTGAACAGAATAGGCTCAAAAATACTGGAACATATACCTATTGAACAGGTAGGATTCAGACCAAACAGAAACACTATAGACCAGGTCCTAACTTTGACTTCTTATTTAGAAGTAGGATTTCAGCAGCGCCTTAAGTCTTCAGTTCCCTTTATAGACCTCACTGTCGCCTATGATAAGGTTCGGAGACATGACCTCATTTATAAACTACTTAAAGTTACACAGTGCAAAACATAAGTTGCGCTTATCAGTAATATGCTTAGTAATAGCTGATTCCAGGTTGTTATGGGAACCAAAACAAGATGGAAGCAAATTACTCAATAATGGGCTTCCCCAGGGTTATGTCCTTTCTCCGATGATATTTAGCTCTTAGGCGAAATTCTTTGCATTTATAAAAGAATTTAATTAAAAAAATGAATATAATTTATTTAATTTAAATAGATGTATTAAAATATAGTTATTTATCAAAATTAGTATGAAGAAAACAATGTTAGACTGTTCAAAAAGACCATCCGATTTAAAAGTTGCACCCAACCAGACACTTCCTCGCTTTACATCAACAGAACTCGTGATTCCCACTCTACGAGTAAGACGTGGGCGAAATCTGTTTAATCTTCTCTAAAAGAATAAACATATTTCGCCCGCTTAATTATTGGCGTTAAAAAGAAAATCAAGATAGGACTAGTTTGTGAATTATTTAAGCAATGCTAATATTCTTTTATCGGGCAACCTTCATCATAAGGAAATTTAAGAAGACCACTCCTGTTATCATAACAGAAGACCACTCCTGTTATCATACCACTCCTGTTATCATACCACTCCTGTTATCCTGTTATGATAACAGGGGTGGTCTTCTGTTATGATAACAGAAGACCACTCCTGTTATCATAACGTGGTCGGACAGAACATCTTGAAATAAAATCGAATTCAGAGGGGTTTATAAAAATGGACAAGATACTAAGCACATAGGACACAGCTCTGTGATATTTCTGAGATTTAATTGAATTTTGTTTTCGATTTTGTGCAGTTTCGCATGTGCGCATGGAAATCTGTAATAAAACTCACTCTTGTCACGTGATTATTTTCTAAGCTTTAACTAATTTGACGCAAACCAGGAAGAAAATAAAGTAAAAACCGAGGTATTTTCAGAGTTGCCAACTTTGGAACAGAGAAAAAAAGAGGGGGGTGGCAAGAACTTTGAAGACGGTCTGGAATAGAAAAAAGGTTGTTGCATTTCTTCACAATTAAAGCAATGCCATCAGTGAAAGAAGAAAGATATCTTGACTGCCCATGAGGCGATATTCGGGTGTTTAGGCCAAGAAAGATTGGAGGTTACAATAAAGCAAAGAGAAAAAATTTCGTTTTCTCAAGAGATTTCGGTGTTGAGAAAATTAAGACTAAGCGAGAAAATGGTTCTCTTTAGCGAGGAATAAAAACCGAGATACGATCCAAGCTTAGATTTGAGAAAGTTGCGTAACTGGAATTTATTTTAATTTCTGTAGTACGAAGTATGGGAGAGGAAGGGCGGTGCAGTGTTCAGGCATCGGACAAACGTGTGGATTAGTAATGCAATCAACAGGAAAAGGTAATTGATAATCGAAAAGTGGTTGGATGAAAGAACAAGGACTTTTATTACTATATCGTGAATCGTATAACGTGAAGAACAAAATTCATTTCAGCATGTAATGAAAGAAAGTGTGCGACGAATCGCTAAAGCTAGAACACAGATCATAAGATGGGAATTAATAGACCTTTGCGACAAATGAAATGCCTTAAATAACTTAAATATCCCTTTTTAAAAAATTGTTTCTTAAAAATGTAAAACTTGTTTTTCATGGATAGTTAAAGTTTAATTTCATTTTAATATTTTCTGTTATTAAATATGTATATATGATATTATCAAACAGCAGAAGGTTTTATTTAAACATTGCTGATTTTGATTTAAATTATTTTAATTATGAAATTGTAAACGGACTCGAGAAAAAACAACAACAACCTTTATTTTTCTTGATTTTCCTCCGGTTTTCATGCGTGGTAAGATCTGCTGCTTTTACAGATTATTAGTATGGACAGATCGCAATTTCATTAGTTGTTGTATGTTAGGGAAAATGTGTGGCTTGAACGAATACAATCAACGAGAATTCCTTGTGAATTCGAAAAGAATATGAGAGTAAAAAACAACCGTATGAATTATGTTGGCGTGAATCCACTCTTTAATATTAATATTTCTTTGTAATATTTGCATTTTCTAACACGTACTTTATGCACGGAAATTGGAAAACGCTTCGTAAACCTTTGAAGCTGAATTTCTGTAGTCATATTCGGGTTCTAACGTAGTTCTTGTTCTATCCCATTAGACTATGTGTTTGTTGGGCATGACATAACAGAGAAAGTCCAAATTGACCAGGTTCTTGATATTTTATGTACGATTTCTGTCTGTCGAGATAAATAAAAACAGATCTTCCAGTCTCTCCATAATATGATACGCCACAAGAATAAGGAATCTGCTCTGCTGAGCATCCGAAAAAGTAAGGGAAGGAAGTTTGTCCTTAAGAGATGCGAGAAAAGTGGAGATATTTCTGACGTAATGATAGGCAACAAAAATGTTCGGCGAGTTTAAAATTTTCTCTACACATTTGGAAATGCATTGCACATAAGGGAGAGGAATACCAGTTATTCCCTTTGAGCTGAACACGGAGGAATGTTTAATTACTGAACTTTTTTTATCAGTGAAGACATCACTAAATCCATTTGATAAAAACGTTGACGTAATATGATGTAATTCGTTCTGTAGAAGTTCGTTCGAAGATCCGAAATAAAGGGAACGATCGCTTAATGTCTTGATAACCAGATTATTATTATTATTATTATTATTATTATTATTATTATTATTAGGATGGGGCTGATTCTGAAAACTCTACACTGCCATAAAACTGACAAAGAATTAGTAGATTCAAAAAGGCATCGCTAGATGTTATTCCCGTTAACCTCACTTTCCCCTCCTCTCACACCCACCCTGGTATGATATCACGCAAACCAACTGAAAAGGTAAACTCCAGGACAGTAGCTACCATTTTCGCAAATACACACCGCAATGACTGAATTCCGAGATAATATATATATAGTTTTTAAAAAATTTAAAAATTGTGCCAGAAACATAGCAAAAGAGTAGAGCAGCGTCGAAAGTGCGAATGAACTAGTAAAAAGAACCTTCACACTGATAACTTAAATAAAGAAATATGAACGAAACAAATTTGAAGATTAAAAGGAATAATTCGAAAATCATTCATGGGGTTGGAGAAAGCAGAAAAAATTTAAAAGAACAAAGACATACAAGGAGAATTGAGAAAAAAATAACTAGAAGAAAAGCACAGTGAGTCATAAGTTTTCAACGAATAATAACTATTATAAGGTAAGTCAAATAAAATATAAGCAAACAGAAGTCACTCGCAAAAAAAAAAAAAAAAAAAAAAAAAAAAAAAAATTGCGAGTGACGAAGGAGTCAGAACATCGAGGTTCTCGGTAGCAAATATAAAGAATGTAACAAACGCAACAGAAAAACAAAAAGATAAAGAGATGATAGTGGCAGCCGGAAGTAATAATTTAGGATGTGACAAATATTGTATGCGCGAGGATATGAAAGGTTTGATGAAAGAAAGGTTAGAAAATAAAATTGTCAGTCTATTACCAAGGTAAGATATTAATGAGTTAAGAAGGAAGACAATTAAAGCAAGTGATTCATTGCACAGGTTGAGTAGAAAAATGGGAGCGAGGTTTTAGATGAATTCAGTGATTCTGATAATAGAAAAGTTTTGTTTAAGAGGGGTGCCTGAAATTGAATGGATTTGGCACCAGCTGCGTTGAGAAACTATTTATTGGAATGAGACTACGCAAGAGCGTCACGAAAGGTTTGCATCTTGAGTGTGTGCAGGGGGAAATGGAAAAGAGAAAGTTTTCTACCTGGGCAAAGCTAACTACATTTAAGTATAAGAAAAGGCGAAAGGGTAACTTGTTACGTCTCTACACAAATGATAGAAGCATTAGAAAAAAATGGTTGCGTTTGTTGCTTTGTCGAATACTTTCTGGTTTAAAATTAAAGAAGCGTTTTAAGGAGAAACAGAAGGAACATCTCACTGGAAGAAATTGGTTGGAGGAAAGAAGAAGAGAAGCAAGACGACAAAAGGAAATGAAAATCATATCATGGGACAAAGACGAACTATCTGAAAAGTGAGGAAAAACAGAAAATAAAACCCACTTAAAACCCGAACAAAATATCTTGATCACTTCAGTGAAGTCCTATCTTCTATTTCGACCTTTTGATTCATTTCTTGCTCATCAATCTTCCTCATTCTTAGTTCCTGGAGATCTTTTTCCAGCGATCTTGGCATCAATTCCTATTTTGCTAACTGTTCTTGTTGGATTCTGTTTCAGTGACCAACGTGAGATTATTTCACCTTACCCATTTCTGAATGTCAATTGATTCCTAATATTTTCCTTCTGTCTTTACTTTTAACATGATTGTGCCATGGATCTATCTGCTAAAACTTCAACATTTCTCAGTTTCTTGTTCGTCATTCAAAATAATGTGTTTTATTTCAAACACACCTTTCTTATACACCAGTTAAAACTTGTCTGTGTGTCCTTTTAATTGACTATTGTTTTGTTTTGTTTTATTCCATCTACATTTATTTACTTGACTCGCTCTATTACCACCATTGCTTTTTCTGTTATCTGCTTCCATTTTTAATTTCGAATCTTCATTAAATCGTGCCTGGATTGCTGAAATATTTGTCTTCTTCACTTGGTTCTGCATTGAGAATGAAGTTGAAGTCTTTTATGTTAATTTCTGTTTTCTCAGTTTTGTACTTTTTATTGCTGATTTTCATTTCATTCAATTTAGTTAAGGAATTCAGAAGTATCGCATCACCTGCAAAACGTAAAGAGCTGAGATTAACATTTCTTTTATATAGAAGGTGGGCATAATTAAAGAGGAGGTCTTCGGAGCCCTGTTGGACGACATTCAACCAAACTTGATGTAAGTACACTCCGTAAAATGGGATTTTATTTACAGAAGATAAAAATAGTAAAACATTCTGCCACCAGGGGATATTAGGAGCTGTTAGCACTTGATATTTGCATAATCTCATTGATTATACTCACCAGTTGGTGGATATAGGGAAGACCGAAACGTATTTGCGTCATTCTGATAAGACGGAAGTGCTGTGAAACTCACCAGAACGTGCGTTGCTAGTCAAGCTTTACTATCAACAACAAGGTAACATTAACGCCGCAATTCGAGAATTCCGGCGTTTCAAGGATAGGACGAAAGGTCTAATGATAATAACAAATCTTAGAAATATCTAAGATTTGTTATTATCATTAGTAGTAATAGTTATTAATTAGGAGTAATAATAATAACAAATCTTAGAAATATCTAAGATTTGTTATTATCACGTTTTGTTGAGTTTCGTCCAATACATATTTTTAATTATAGCCACCCTGTACACATCGAATTCAATGCTGCATTCCTTCATAATGTGATATATATTGTAGATGGTGATTTCCACTCACGCAGATCACTTTATGCTGTCTTTATTATGCACATTTGTCAAAGGAAAATGCGAAAATCCTTTGTTGAAGTAAAAGGAGATTTCTTTCTTAAAGAAATCTCTGAAAACCAAATGGAGTAATAAGCTTAAAATGGAAAAGGGTAAAACGATGATATTCTGCCCAAAAGAAAAAAAAATCACAGTAGGTAGTTATCAGTACAGCACTTAGATATTTGAATAACAAATATAAATCTAAACTCATACATTCAATGTTAAAAGTTACTTATTCACTATTTTAAAGATAATATCCAGCTGGTAACTTCTGCTGATTATTTGTCTCAGGATTTTTGTTTTTCTTTTTTTTTCACATTTTGGAATCGTAATATCCCCCACTCCACTAAGACGATGAGTAATTATTTACTTCAGGAAGAATTACGCATTTTCCATAACTATGTAGGAAACACATTATTGTAATCGGAATAAATCAGTTATTTCGCTTAATGGTCGAAATAAAATTAAGTGTATTGTTCAGTTTATGTATTGTTGTCCATCAACAATGAATATCGTTCAAACAGAAAGAACGATTAAAAACTGACAGTTAGACCTACGTTATCACGGCCTTCATTTTGTTTCAGAATAAGGAATCAAGTGAGTAGATTTTTGGAAATATAACTAGCAATTATTCTTTACTAATTTAGATTATATAAAATAACATATTAATTTTAAAATCAGTCCTTCTTAATAGTATCTCATTTAAATAATAATTTAAAAGTTAAACGTCTTTACCACATTTAGTTACTGCAATATTCGCTGAAAACGACACAACGACTTGAATATTTAATTTAAATAATTTATAACTGATAACAATGAATGCGCTTATAAATAAAAAACAGAATATGTTTAGATGCATGAAGGTTAAAACCCATTGACAGGAGTATCCATGCTTTTTTATTTTAAGATAGGATTTAAGGTACGATTTAGTTTTCTTTATATACGACTAACATAAGCTACGAGTGAGTTCATTTTCTTTTTATTCTGATATCAAAATTCATATTTACTGATTCAAAAACCTCATTCCTAAATAGACGGAGCTTTTCTTAATTTCATTCTTTACGTTCCCTCACTTTTACTGGCATTTAAATTACAGTTGAAGTTTATAATTTGTAGTGAAGTAAGAGAACACGTTGGCTAATTTAATAACTATAAGCTACGCTGTCTAATTTATTATTATTATTATTAAATTAGAATAGATAAACCCTCTAACGCTGTTTAGTCCCTAACATCAGTGGGTAGAACTCTTTCATCGCTAAGTAGTTTCGCAAATCGGTGAAGTGCCACACCACACCTTACCCGTCACTGATAACTGAGTTCATCACGTATCGGGATAGTACGGAACACAAGGGCCATCTTGTGTTCCACCTTTAATTACCATTATTATCAGAAATGTTGTCAAATGGACGTCAATTTTTCAGACCTGCATAAACCAGAGCAACCTTCCAGTACAATTTAAACGAACTCAAGAAGAAAGGCTTCCTAAGAGTTCCTCCTAATTAAGAAACGGCTCATAAACAAAATATAAATAAACTAAAATATGAAAATTACCAAACAAACTGTAATAAACAATCATAGTATGTATTGCATGCTATTTGTATTGCACGTAATGAGATGTGAAAGATTTAAGTAAGTCTCAATTTGCACTCAATCACTTAACAGTTCTCTGATTTTAGGAATATCATTAACCTTAGACAAAAATATCTTATCAGTAATATAGTCGAACTAGTTTATTTTGTCGTTGTACTATGCATTTATTAATAGTTAAGGTACGTATTACATTATTTTTAAGGAAAGAGAGATAGGATTGTGAAAGAGGAATAAAATCGCTTTGTACTTTGTATTCAAGTGAATATAAGATTTATTTTTAAAAATGAAGTTCTCAACACAATCTCTGCTAATTATATACGCCAGACGCTATC
Source organism: Typopeltis vanoorti (assembly GCF_054136105.1). Lineage (NCBI taxonomy): Eukaryota > Metazoa > Arthropoda > Arachnida > Uropygi > Thelyphonidae > Typopeltis > Typopeltis vanoorti. The sequence goes on from NC_143568.1 coordinate 112,884,478, forward strand.
TGATCAAATATATCCGCACACCCATTTGTAGTGGTGAATATGCTTAGATATAGATTATAACCACGGCTCGAGGAAACATAAGCAGACCGTCTAATAAACTTTAGAGACAAACAAGTAAAAGGGCTTGATTTTATCAAACCCTTTTACTGATTTGATGAATTAAATCACAGTTTAACAAACTGTGATTTAATTCGTATAATCGAATATTCGTAAATCACTATGGAAACATTGCGAAAACCTTTAAGAAAGAGATCAAATGTGCAAATGAAAACTTGATCTTAACGGAATTCTTTCACAGTATGAATAACAGAATTAAAGAATGGAAACTGATCAATTCTATAACGGAAATGAAAAGCCTACGCGTCTATTCCCAAATTACGACGACGTCATAATGGTGCTCAATGAAACGAATCACCAGTTAACCAGTTACGTGAGTTGTGACGTTGATCCGACGGACAGGGTCTGCCCTGGACAAGTAAAGATGGGCCTGTGGATAGTCGACGAGGAAGAAGTAAAAAGCATAAAAACCAGTTAAAATCGCGATGGCAATTAAATATTTATCATTGTGTGTGTGTGGGTGGGGAGGGTTAATAAACAACTAATTTAATAAGATACTTCGATCTTTATATCGACAGCAACTTGAAGACGGATTCCCATTTTTCGTTTTTTGACAAACAAAAGAAGATGCATCATCAACAGAAACCATCACGTTCGAAAATTGGCCAATATACAAATGACGTATTGCCCATAATAACGTTCCAAAATAAAGCAAAAAAGAACAACGCAAACTTCTTATCCAGCGTCATACTCCAAGTAAAACTAAACCATCCTAACTTTACGCAAACCTTACATATTTTGCAATTAACGTACGTCAAGAAGAACAGGGAACATTTTCCGGTGTATAATTAATGCGGATTATAATCTGAACTGTTGGAGAAAGATGTTGCAGCACCGAAAACCAACAGAGAGATTTTTCCACAAATCCTTTCAACATACAGCCACTACTAACAATGAATCACATGCGATATAAATGTTGTTTATTTCTTTCTGATTATATTTTAATAAAATGGCTGAACTAAATGACGTTGCAGCACGCACGCACACACACACACACACACACACACACACACACACACACACACACACACACACACACACACACAGAGAAAGAGAAGAGAGAGAGAGAGAGAGAGAGAGTCTAATAATTATGCAATAATTAAGATTTGTAATCTGTTAAGCATGTATTAAATAATTGTGTATCTAATAATTTATGTAATCTATTAATCGTAGATATATATAGCTGCAGAAGAAGAAGAAGAAGAATTAATCGTAGATATATAACAAGTGAATATCTATTATACTGTATCTTCCCTCGTGCTTGTGTAATTGCCAGTATGGTAATCACCTTTGTTCACGGACATGTATGTATATTTATAATAATAAAATCTGTCTTGTTTATTTTATCATCCCGCAACTTAAATGTTTGTCCCGTATTGCATATCATCCCCCATTATATGAAAGTGTGTTTATTTTGTATATCGACCCAAATTGTATTTTTTTTTCTTGCATTTTTTCTCATTTGTACTATGAATTAATAAGGCGCACTGCAATTAGATATCGTCATTATTATCCGTATTTTATCTCATATTGAATTGTATTGTGATGTATGAATTGCACTCAACTGAATTGATGTTATTGTGAAGTGGAAACGCCTTGGATCAATCGCGACCCGGTATGGTTGGAAAAAATCGCCCATTCTCGTTCTCGCTACCAAGTTCGGAAATGCCTTTCTGCAAGCAGCACCAAACGACAGCGGTTCATCGAGATCTGAAGAACATGAGTGTCCATGGTCGGGCTCAGACCTAATATCAGGAAGGACAATGCCAACTGCCAGGTCGAGTGGTGGAAAGCGCGCCGCCGTTGAACTCTACAGCCGTGGCAGTTATCACAGGTGGAAATCTCTCTTCGGAATTTTTTCACTGCGATGGACAAGTCTGACTGTGGTGGATTCTCTGAGAACGGAACATGTAGAATGTGTTGTTTCAACTGTGAATTTGTGCAGAAGCATTTATCATTTGGGACTGTTTTCCTTTGACTTTTTAGCTATAAAAGAGATTAAAAAAACCATAAAAATACAAAAAACATACTAACACAAAACGTAAAAATATAAAACCCATAAAAACATAAATTTCTAAAAAAAAACATAAAAAAAAACTACTTCCAGTAATGGAGAATCTTACAGCTGCCCAATGTAATCAAATTCTAGACAATTCTTTTTTCCATTGCAAAATTTGAGTGAAGGCCCTTTTCGTTATCAACACGAAGGATTTGTTGCGATCGACGTTGAAGAATTTGCTAGGGGGAGGTTTGTCTGAGGAATTATTTGGAATGCAGATAGTTAAGCGTAATTGCCCGACATCAGCGAACGAACTGACAAATTCACTGCTGTGGAAGAACGGAAGGGAATTCCAAAACCGCAGCAACGTAACAACATCTAGTGGAAATTCTTCTCGGAAAAAGTAAATGATGTTGTAGAGCAAAGGTTAAACCAACTCCAGATTACTGACTTTTATATTACAACGAGAATTTGGGTGAGCAGTCGCAGGATATATTTGATCAGAGAGATCACGTCCTGGCTTAAATAAATGAATTTTTACGTTATATGCTTTATTTTTTCCATTAAAATCACGAATCATTCAATAAGACGAGAAGAATGGAGACTTTCTCTAAGAATGTTCCCTCCTCCCTACCCATCTCCTGATGAGGCACCAAAAAGTGCCGAAACATGTTTCTTGAATGGGGAACTTAGGATTTAAGTAGATTTAAAGTTTTGTAAGACTGAAATATAGTCTCACATGAGAAGGATTACAAACAAGCGATGTGCTTCTCTGTGGGTGTTAAAACAAAGAATCAAAATTCAGGGGAAATTAGTTTTCATATGTCCGTTTTGGTGGACATCGCGATCTGTCAAGAAACATGTCGAGATGATGGGAAAGAGACTCGTATAAATGGTAAGTGTTTTCCTTTCATTTTATGAATTTCTGATTCCAACTGTACTAAGCGGGGCTAGGAAATTGTCAGATGACTGCATTGTTCAGGAAATGTTTGTTCTGATTTTCTAATGCTTTTATTTTATACACTGAAACTTTAATGGATACGTTTGCAAACAAAAAAGCATCAAAAATAATAAACAGTTGGAAAAATAAAAAAAAATATTGAAGACAAGAAAACATAAGTAAAGTAAAATTTGTTGAATTGAATAACCAACGTTTTTCATTTGAACGAAAAAATAAGAAACGGTTTTTATTATAGCATAGGGTGTTAGGAATAGCAAGATGGCGTAGAAATAATTTATTTAAATGAATAATAATTTTATTCATTTAAAATAAAATATAAAATCTAATGAAAAATAAAAACTACATTTTTTTCACACAGCAGTGGAACAGTTTGTGGAAGTAGCGAGTCCATCTAAGATGAATGACTCTAAGAGGTAGGACAGCGGGTTTGGGTGATGTAAATAACCTTCCTTGATGAGTAATTGTCTCTCTGAAGTCTGAGATAATAATAATAATAAGAAGAAGAAGAAGAAGAAGAAGAAGGAGAAGAAGACGAAATTCTGTACACAAACGCCTGTGTAGCAAATAGCTTTTGCTTCCTCCCTAGCGCTAGGCCGCCCGAAGAAATACCTAGGTTCCTTTCTAGTCGCTCACTAAAGGAACATCTTATTGAATCTTTCTTCTTGATCTTCGGCACAATGAAACGGGTTTTTTCTCCTTTCGGAAACTCTAATTTTCTGTCCCATCAACTGAAGAAAATCGACCGCAGAATTCATTCATTTCCACGTGAACTTCAGTTAGGCGGTCTCACTTGACGGTGGACGGTTTCCCCTCTTGGAACTCCTGTTTTTCATTTGGTAAAATTAATCCTAATAGAAATAAAATACTCAGTGGACAGATAAAATATATTTAAGACAGAAGTAAATGGAATAATAGAGGAAGAGGAGAAGCAGGCTCGGTGTGTTTGCAATTGCACAGTAAAGGCATGCTGGGCAGCTAAAGCATTATCGAAAGAAGAGTAACTATTCCTTCCCACTAACTTAAATAAAAATGAAACAATTCAATGCTCATCAGGGAACTATCAGTTGCTGAAGTTGTGTTAGCGGTTTACAACATGAGCGTGATGTGTAGTGAACAAACTGATATTCATGTTTGGTCACTTGAATATTTTGATTAAATAGTTTAAAAGATGTACAAACTTGTTCAGATTTTATTTCTTTTATCAGAAATCTGAAATGACAATTATGTAATTAAAAATTATAATTGACATTTTATTTTTGACATTTTTTCAAAAGGTATGGTATACGTCAAAATTAAGAGATTATAATGAAACGAGCTATATATATAAGTAGTAAACTAAATCTCCTACAACATTGGCCAAGTGAGAGGGCATTCACTGTTATTCTCACTCTAGAACAGCTTTATATATGTATACGAGATATATTTGAATATGTATGAAATATGAAATTCGTTTTATGCAAATGATACACAACCATATAAAGTGTATAGTTCAAAGAGAAACCAACATTACATATCACATCAGGGTTTGCAATTTATAAAGGACACACACACACACACACACACACACACACGCACGCACGCACGCACGCCATTGGCTGACTTTATATGAATTTACATGTACATCAATGATTCACAGCATTAACTAGGAGTGCACAAAGGCTATGGATGAGCAAAAATCCCACGCTCTGTTTTTTTATCACCATTTTGATTGGTAATGATTGAGTTGTTCCTAATAGCTATTTTCAGTATGCGGTAATTGATGTTTACGTTCTGTTTTGTTCTCCGTAAAATTATTTTTCTTAATCTGTCCCATATACAATCAAATTGACCTTGAGAACACACTCAATTTAAAGACAAAAATATTAGTTGTGGTGATAGGCAGTAGATGGCGGTGGTGTAGATGATGATGGTGGTAGTTGCGGTTCGCTGTGATTAAGTGATGGAGACGAGGAGTTGTAGAGTACGTGCCTTCCTTCGATGAGTCTTTGGACTCCTTGGAGGTGTCATTCAATAATAATAATAAGAAGAAGAAGAACTTTTTCAGATGATCTAATCTAAACATGATCTGGATGTGATCATCATCGTTCATCATTGAACGGCAATGTTACATACCTTCTATTTATATGGTTATTTCTGTACGATTATTATAGTTGTTGCTGGTAGTAAAATAACATCGATAACACGAATATAAAACCAATATGATATTCAATCTCAATAATTTTAATAAGATATTGTAAAATTAGAATAAAATAATTATTCTCTACGAACATAAAAGAAATGTAAATCTAAGTGCAATAGAATAAATTAAATTAAAATTGTTATTTATTTTATTTTTAATATAAACTTAATTAAAAAAACGTTTAATATTTCATATAATTTATTCTAAAAGAAATACTGTTGCAAGACCAATATCCGGTGATGCTGCTAGACTAATTTCCAGTGATGTTGAACTATTACCATGTTGTACATCGTGTTCGAGTGAAGTTATTGCAGAACATATTTTTGTTTAATGAAAGAAGATTTATTGATAATAATAATACATGAACCATTATGTTCAGAACAATATTAATTTTAATAAATCACAAGACCGATAACACTAACATATGTCACATCATCACGACCCATGGGCTCATTGTCCTTTGGTGTCTGATGCCTCCTTCACTATCTTCTTTCGCCTTTATTTATCAAGTGTACAGTGTTGCAGTTTCTGTACATCCATTCCAAACTAGTCCTTTATGTCGTCTATCTATTCTCTGTATGGCCTACCTCTTCTGTTTACACCATCCATAATAGCAAACACGAATGTTTCTATCTTCCGGTCCTCACTCATCCCACAGATGTGTCCAAATAATTGCAGCTTCCGTTTTATAATCTTCTGCATTAGATTCTCCTTTGGTTGTATTTTCCTTTAGAGCTCTTTATTTGTGATTTTCTGGACCCATCCTATTCTTAGATTCTTCCTGTAACAAGTTCTTTCAAATGCCAAAATTATTTTTCTCGATTCCTTATTTATTACTAACGTTTCAGATCCATACGGCACACCCTATCGCCTATTTCGTTCTTGACGAACACTCTCTCAAGGAAGTGTTTGATAGATCCGCGTTGATCAACAAACAAACGAAACACTCAGTACAAAGTCATGCTAAAGTGGTATTACAAATTCCGATTTTGTTTTCTTATGTTTTAAATCATTTCACTTTCTAGTATGACTATTTCCCGACATTTTGATTTTGTGACTTTCATGTTGTCCACATCTGTGAGGGGCATCGGAATTCCGGTTTAGGAAAGGCGAATTTTGTTTATCCTATACGCCAGCTAATCCTAATAACGTAGAGGCATTCTACCAAAGAATGAATGTTTTAAATACAAACATTTTCCCACAACCTAAGATGTTGTTTCCCCTCTTCCAAGATTACGCA